>NW_023416313.1:170012734-170355234 GCF_014108235.1 Myotis myotis
AATTTTATTTTGCTGGTTTGAGTTACGCTGCCAACCCATATGTTGAGTTCTCTATCCTAGAAAGTATGTTTAAACAAAAGTCAAGTTGTCTTTTTTCCTTCATGTTTTTTATAGTCTTTCTAATCTCTCTGAAATTATTTATACCATATATTTTAACCTCTTAAACTGTTTCATGAGTTTTGCTTCTTCTGGCACAACTTTATTCATTGGTTGTCTCTCTCTCATTTTTCTCAAGCTTCTCAGATTCTTGTAATGTTGCCATTTCACCTTATTTTTATCCTTTTGGGATATGTATAACTTGATTGCTAATGTTCCTAAAAGATGCACAAAGCCTGGGCTCCTTTGGGTGACTTTAGGGAGCCCCAGGTGTCCTTTAAGGAGGAGAACCTCAAGTATTCCATTGTAGGTTCAGCCAATCTCTGTTGTTTCCCCAGGCATTGCTCTTGTCTACAAGTAGACCCCTGTGAAGGGGTGGGAGGGGGAAATGGAGGAAGAAGCTACCCCGCTGCTCTGGCTGAGAACATCTACTGCATCATCAAGGCACTGAGAGGGTGAGCGGTGATCGCTACAAACCAGTAAGTGTATTCACGCTCATGCAGATGTGTGTGTGTGTGCGCGCGCGCGCGCGCGTGTGTGTGTGTGTGTGTGTGTGTGTGTGTGTGTGTGTGTTTAAAAACAGCATGCTTTTTGCCAGTTTTTGAGTCTCTGAGCATTTCCTTAGTTTTGGAAGGTGCTATATACATAAGAATTTTTGGTCCTATATATTCATTCCTTCTCTCCACCCCAAGATTTATAATGCACGCCAGTACTAATGAGCCCTGCAGGACAGAAATACGTATTTAACTTGTTTGATCTGAGGTTTCCCAAATTAATTTCATCTCAGAGCCCTGTTCCTGAAGATAGCGTATTAGATCCCAGGCAACTGTTTTCTGGGAACAAACTTTAGGAAATGTTAATCTTGGAAACTCAGTTGTCTCACCTATGACAAGTGTGTGAACTATATACAGGTAATGATGACATTGATCATGCAGCTAAGGTGGTGTCTGCCAGGTATCTCCACTGCCAAGTTACTAATTTTCCATTTCCATTCTCTATTCATTAGAAGCAAGTCACTATGTCCAGCCCCTTCTTAAGCGGAGGGGAGTTAAGTTTTATCTCTGTTCCAAAGAATATGAACACTGTTGCAGATATATGTTAAAAACACCACAGTAATTAATACTATTTTAGGAAAGATACATTTCCTCTCCTAATGGCTTGAGTTTGCATTCATTCCTCAGGCCTGACTGCTTTCCTTTTTGTGCTGGACATCTTTCACTTACTCCTCCAGGTCCACTCCCCACCCTTCTCCACCCGCCTCTCTGCCTCAGAGGAGTTGCTGTGTTGCATTCACAGGGCTGTGCCCTTGATTTCCAAATGGCGAAGGTCCAGCGGGAGATCTGAGAGTAGAAAGCAGGATTAGGACATTTTTCTCCCTACACCCTCCCTTCATGAGGGGTCACTTCAGGCTCTTTTTGTCCCTCAAAAGAAAGGCAACCAGATATGCATGACTTTCTGTCCCTCAGGCTCTGGTAACTTCCCTCCTCTTGTCCCTTCTGGTGACAGCTCTGCTGCTGTGAGGTCAGGGTCCTGTCCTGTGCCTTGTAGCTCCCCATATTCCACATACACCATTATATTAGTTCTCATAATAAACTCTCTTTGGGTTATCCTAAATTGAATATGTCTTTTTCCTGTTGGGATCCTGACTAATACATTAACTCTGGCTTCTAAGAGACATACCTCCATTATCATTTTTAATCAATTCCTTAAAATTTTTTTTTTTGCTTAAATTACATTAAATTTGGTTTCATTTATTTCAACCAAAAGCATGGTGTCTCAGAGATTATAATGCTAACTTTTATGTAACTAAAACAATAAATGCCAATTAGCTCTTTATAATAATGCATTTTATTAAGTTTTTTTTTTTTTTTACATACAAACACCCATGTTTATGCCTCCTTTGCAAATGAGGAAACTGAAGCACAAAGTCCAAATGACCTATTTAAGTTCACAGAATTAGTATCTGGTAGAGCAGAGACTGGATTTCAAGTCATCTGGTGACAACCCTGTGTTCTCAGAGCGTCATCGTGCCTCCCGATCTTATGTACACATTCTCTATGGCTGTACTCGAGTCAGTCACTGCCTGTAAGCCAGCAATCTGCCGACCACATTCCTAGAACTCCTAACAGTGATGGAATCAAAGCCCAAGTCCTGAGGTGTCACAGAAAAAAGGGGCTTTAGATTTTATCTTTATTAAGTAATATCAGACATTTGCACTAATATGTATATATTATTATTCCCAAAATGCATTATGAGGAAAACTAGTCCCTTAAATACAGCCCTAGATGAAAGTAGTCCTTGAAGATCACAAGGCACATTGGCATATGAAAGACTCAGAAAATCTGCAGCTTCTTAGCTTATTTCATTATGTGCAACCCAGTTTCCCCAAACTCCTTTTCAATAAAACTCTTTGGCTGTGTCCACACCATAGAAAGTACTGGTGTAGAATAGAAGTAGAAATTGTATATAAAACATCATCAAAGTTGAATTTCTCTTTCAAGTAACAAAAAATTGTCTAGTGTAGATCACTCAAACCACCTACACCCCTGCCACTCTGGCAAGAGACTGGGAGTGGTGAATTGCCTCTTTGGCTAAATCTACAGCCCAAATTCCCTGGATAGGGGCCAACTCTAGACTTGACTTTGCTTCTACATAGACCTGTCTCCAACATAATAACTCCTAAGTTACAGAGCGATTTAGAGGTAGATTAGGTTTCTTCTTATCCCATGACTTGTTGTTTCAACCTTGACCCGGTAAAATTGCCCTTTTTCAGAAGGAATTGGTAATGAAATCAGTGCCATCACTCAATTGCATATCCTTCAAGAGGCCAAGGAAAAAATACATAGGAGAGTTTCCATGAGAGAAAATCCAGTGTGATATTTTTAGCTACAGCAAACCAAGGAATTATACTATTTTGTCAAAATCACTGTACAAAACATGGGACTCAAAAGAGCCCATATAACTTTTCTTATCCAAATTTCAACACTACTACAAATAGCTTTGAAAATCCCATTTTGAGATGAAATAGGCCTTTTATAAAAGTACATTATGAAGTGAAGCTATGTGGGAAAAGCCTAGCAGTTCTTGGACCTTCTCTGAGCCATCATATTTATTTTGCATAATATGCTCAGGGGTTGGCGCAGATGAATGTGGAGGTCTTCTGCTCATGTAACTTCCATTCAGAGAACAATTCAAACATTTTCCTCAAAAATTAAAACACAAATCTTAACCAGTGGCTGTCAATTGGAAATGATTTTGCTCCCTAGGAGACATTGGTAATGTCTGGAGCCATTTTTGGTTGTCACTACTTTGCAGAAAGGGGATGTTATTGGCATCCAATGGATAGAGGCCAGAGATGCTGCTAAGCATCCTGCAATGCACAGGACAGTCCCCACAACAAAGAATTATATGGCCCAGAATGCCGGTGGTGCTGAGGTTGAGAAGCCCTGCTCCACATGGTGTCTTGCTTAAATAAATATCACTTAAAACATGCAGCCATGTATGAATGAGCATAAATATTACTCCACTATACCATGTTAGTTCTTTAGACATGGAAAATATGCCCTTGGAAGCATTTAAAGGCCTAGTATTATCTGATTTAATTTGTGATTTACTCATTATGTTCATCACAATTACAGACTAAATGAAACTGTGATTTTTCTCAATGCATGGAAATGAATAATTTCCATCTTTAGTCCCCCCATAGAATTAATGTCTAGTAATAGTTCCAAGGGAACCATACACAAGCAGGGGAACATGTATGTACACACACGCATACACACACACACACACAGTCACCCATAACAACAGTGCCTTTCATGTTGTACCTAAATTGTTTGCAAAGTATAGAAGCAATTACAGAACAAATTCTGGGTCTCAATCTGCCTCCATAAAAGAGGTCTGGCTCAGAGGTGCTCCGAGTTATTTACTGCTGGAGCAAACAGAACGCTTAACTATGCAGATAAACTCCTCATTCTTTTATGTGAGGCAGCAAAATAAACATCTTAACAGTTCATGGTTCCCAGAGTGCATTAGTTAATCGGTCCAATATCATTCTAATTTTCCTCATAGCTCATTGAATCGGAGCCTGTGAGCAGATAGAATGTGTCTTTCGCTACCATGTACTTATTCCAATGACTCTGTGGTTGATGGATGACTTTCTGATTTTTTGAAACAATGCCAGCCCAGGGCCTCGTGGCGGCTGCACAGCGCCTGAGATCTCTTGTTGTGCTTTGGGGCATAGGGAGTGTGGAGGGGGCTCTGCAGTATGAGGTCTGGCTCAGTCATTTTCAAAATCAATACTTGCTCTCCAAGCCTTGGATAATTTAGAGAACATAATTCAGAATTCTCCCTTTCAGCATGTGTCCTCCATCAAAGGGGTGTTTTCATCCAGAGTCAGCACAATGCGTGTGTGACCCAGGAATGCACAGATAAGGTTAGAAAGAAAAAGAAAAAGTGCGTTTATTCTCTCCTTGTCTCTCTCCAAGCATCTTTCGGACCCAGCATATGTGTGTTTGTTTACCTTATTGTGAAAATTTCTACTTAGAACAGAGAACCTAAATTATGGTGTCTCATGATATTGCTTCATTTTTAAGGCTTTTTTGGGGGGGAGGGGAGGGGGGATGTTTTCTATTATAAACCCTTAGCCTAAGGGATGTCAGCCTCAGATAATTTATTCCCAGCAGGTCAGATTAGGATACAAAAATTTCGACCTGAGGACTATTAAATCCTGATTTCCACTTCATTTCTGAAAATGCCATCAAAGTAATGTTTTGTTACAGTGATAAAATTTTGTGTTCCTGTGCACAGAAACAATAGGACTTTATTTGCTTAAAAACCAACATGGCACCAATTATTTAATCCTTCAGACTCTATTCACTCAGTTGCTCTAAAAAAGGAGCCCCAGTGGATACATCTTGGTCATTTAAGTACAAAGAGCTTTAGACTTTATAGCAATTTTCCAATACTAATTACATTTCGTACTATCTATCATATGCATGGCTTGCAAAACCCTATTGATTTTAATGGATACTAGTGCATTGGGAACAGATTATTTTATGACATGTTATGTTATAGGACCTTTATGAAATACCTAGATCTTAAAATGTGGGCACATATATACTCTCAATTATCCACAAGTGGATTATCCACTTGGTCTATTACCCACAACATATTTTAAATTAAAGCTGCTGTCATTAGGTGACTCAGCAGCCCTCGGCCAATTTCTGTCATCAATTTTCTGTGCTGCTGATTGCAAGCCCATTTTGATAGCCTTTGCTAACATGATTAGTAGGTATATGCTATTGGAGTTGTTGCCAACATGTAAACACAAAAGACTTGCGGATTGTGTCTTATTCCGGATTATCCTTGTCACAAATGCCTTCCTGTAGCAAGAAAAATCAAGAGACCAATTACAAACATGGGTTCATTGACATGTTGTAAATATCAAGTATCCTGAGAAATAAGCATAGTCTTGCACTGTTTGCAAACCATTGGTAAAATAGTTCGGGCTGAAATGGCACCCACTTTGTGGAACCTTCTTGCATGTTGCCCTTCAGAATTGTTCACCTCTCCCCCTTAAGTAAAGGAACAAGAGCATAGGGTTTGGAATTAGAAAAATCCTGAATTGTGATTCTCTAACTTATTAGCTGAGCTATCTGGAAAGAGTACTTAACCTTGCTGAACCTCACTTTTCTTATATTTAAAAATGGCCATAATAATATATACCAAAATAATGTAATGTATGTGAACTTCACAGTTTGGTATTTGACAAATAACCATGCACTCAATACATGCTTGTTTCTTTCCCTTCCCTTCCCTTACCTATTTTTCATTATATTCTGAGTTCCTTGGAAGCAATGGTCATTATTTAATTCATCTTTGAACCTCCCAGTGTTTAGTAAATTATAAGTAGGATTTAATAATATTTGATCAATTAAAGTATAAATTAAAATTGTCTTTTGGTTTTATATCTCAAATAAATCATAACATTTTTCAATGTCCACAAACCTGTTAAATTATTTTGCTGTTAATTTGATAGAAAGAATAAATGCGAAGTCAATGTTTTTATATGGAAATATCAGCAATTGGGCATAAGATTTTTCATAAGTAAAAAATTTATCCTTGAGATTATTAACATATGTATATGGCTGTATTATGTGTGTATTGTATGTGTATGAAGAGCAAATATCAACTAACATTAATAGCAAGAAAAACTCCTTAGCAAGTCCATGAATTGTTTTATTGCCTTTAGAACTATTCTCAAGACTGCATATTGAAATGAGTCTTTGCTATGATTAAAATAGCATATATTTTAAACTTACTATGTTTTTTTGTGTGTGTGTGTGTGTGTGTGTGTGTGTGTGTGTGTGTGTGTTTGACTGGGGACATGATACAACAAAGCATCCATAGACTTATAATCTTAACGAAAGCAGATGTCCTTAGTGTAAGAAACAGCTAATCCTGGGAAATCAGAGATTTTTAACGTTGTGTTTCTTAGCCATGAACTTCAGCATTCTCTCTTCATATGTGTCCAATTGAAGTTAGTGCCATATTCATTCCTTAAACATTTATTTTGTGCCGTCTCTGTCCATGGTACTGAGCAGTTCCTGTGGCATAAATCAAACATGGAATGAAGTCAAGCTGGGATAATTCTGCTTATATCCCTGAATGTTGGGCTTGGATGACTAACAGTGTAACAGCAACATCATTCTTTTCAGTGTATTTATTTGCTTAATTTGTAACTAACTACATAATAATTTTATTTAAAAACTGTATTTATAGAAGTAATATGTGTTTATTAAATATCATAGAAATATATAGTCTGGAAAGTTTGTCATTTGTTTAAACAAGCATAATTTTACTTAGGGTTCATCAATGCTAAACACAAAATGAACTAAGATAACTCTTGGATATAGGTTATGTTTCAAATCTGTAGCTATATTTGCAAACATTTGTAGATGCATTTTTTAAAAGAAGCATTTTTTAAAAGTTGCATCTTTTTCTAACATCTTTGTGTGCATTTAAATCAGCAACAAAAACCCCAGGCATTTTGGCTTTCCCTTCTAAAATGTTTCTTATTTACTTTGACATTTTGAATAATTAGATCTAAGATGATGTTCCTCTTTATTTTAGTATCCCGAGACACTCTGGACTGCTTTCATTCTCATCCACACAGTGCTAATGAAAAGGACAAATAACTGGGTCTCTCTTAGTTGCCTCCATGCAACAGCTTAAATACATAAGTGCATAGCAACACTTATGTGAATAACGTATCAAAATAAGTATGTTCAAGTGCATTAGTTTGAGTGGGTTGTGTGGGGTCAGCGTTGTGAATGGAGGTTAATTTCTGTTCAGTCAGGTGAGGTACACACGCATCAACTTTGCTGGAAAATGGTTCCAATTGTGGCTGAATGGTCTAGTTTCCTGTGGGAGACAAGCAGCCTATTATTTCATGTTTTAAAAGCCTTATTCAGGTTTGACCATTTGGATCGAAGTCAATACAACAGAGGATAGGGACAAACATCAACCTCACACCAAGTGCACCATTGAGGCCAAGTCTCCATGCCCATCAATTCTCTAGTAACCCAGCAGAAAAAGCCCCTTTTGGTCTGGCAGAACCAGGTACTCCATGGTCCAATTCACTATTTCAGGCCTTTCTTCATTACTAATAAGTATAATTTAGGGTGGGAATAAGAGTTGGTAGTTGCTGGCTACCTAACCCTCCTTGTACCATGACTGAAGTGAATTGGTCTGGAGGAAACCAAGTCATTCTTCAGTGAATTTGGGCTGACCAGATACCTGTCTGCAAAAGACAGGCTGCTACACATGTTTATGTAAGTGATCTAAAACCTACTGAAATGTTCAGGGTCTTTGATTGTGCAGTACGAGGGTAGGGTCCCTAGGCCTGGCCGGTGATCAGGGCCTATTGGGGCTTTCCTTCCCCCTGCTGCCAGCAGCTGCCCCCGCCTCCACCGCTGCCACTGCTTGCCATCTGTGTGGCGCTGCTCCCCCCCCCCCCACTACTCCCCCTGCCTCACCAGTCGCCTCCCTCTGCAGGCAACAGGCATGGGGTGTGATCACTTGACTGGCCTGGGCCTCCCTCTGTGGGGCAATCACTGGCCAGCCCCACACAACCGCCACAGCGTTGCTGGCCAGTGGCCTGAGCCTCCCTCTGTGGGGCAGTCAATTGCGGGGCTCCGTGATCGATAGCCCAGCAAAGGGAGGCCCTGCCAACCCAGCCAGGGCTCCTGGATCCGCGATCGATCGCTGCGCAGAGGGTGGCCTGGGCCGGGGCCTCCCTCTGCAGGGCCATTGTGGGGTGATGGCAGGGCGGCTGATTGCATGGCACTCGCTTTGGCTGGCCTGGCACCAGCACATGTCATAGCGTGGTCATCTGGACGGTCTTTCTGCTATTTGGTCATTTGGTCAATTTGCATATTTCGCTTTTATTGTTGTAGATAATGAATTATTTTAGTTTTAGGGGCATTTACATAAAATTACGAAACATACAAAACAAGAATCTTTCTTCGGACACCTAAGAAAGAGTCCCAAATCATGGGCATTGAATTACTGGGATTTCACTTGGGATGGCCTATCTCTGAATCATTTGAGTCCAAAGATAGGTTTACACTGGCCAATTCTTCTGTGAACAAAATGAGAGAGAGCCATGATAATTTTGCTAGTATATTTAGGTTTTGTAAAAAGTTGAATATAGTGTATTAACACCTTATCTGGTATGATTTTTTCATACCCTGATTTTTACCAGAAAATGAATAGCCTCATTCTCCATATTATACCCAGATTGGAATCTCATTCACATTTTCAGTAAAATCCATCAAATCTGCCAGACTCCAATTTGAATTGATTCTATGTGTTAGGTCCCCTAGCTGGAATGGTCTTTTTTTGTCCCATGAAGCTGTATGAGTTTGCACATTAAAGTAACCTCTCACAAATTAATCCTCCAATTCTTCCCCAGGCAGGTATTGGGGTGAGCTTTGATGCAATTGGGTTCTCTGTCCAAAGTGCCGAGTGCCATCTTGAGCTGCAGACCTATTGAAAGATGCCTAGGGAAAATGTCTTCATTCTCTGTTACACACGCCTTATGATTATTGGCAACTACAAAAGAGAAATCCTGGCCATTTGGCTAAAAATTTACCTGAACACAAATCCCATGTAGGGACTACATCTGAGAGCGATGACCAGAAGGGAAGTGGATGGACCATCCATTCCTGACAGTTCTACTTTGACAGAGCCAAAGAACCTGAAAAATAAATAACAAAGCAGCCTGTTCAATGTTTGCTTTTGTTCTGAGATTCATGAGGTGGAGTCAAGACCTGAGAAACCTGATTTGTGTCTATGTAAGTAGCATCAGTTTTGTGAGACACTCTGTGAAAGATTGGGAAATAAATAACTGCTAATTTAAGAGAAATAATTTATTAACTTTTGTTGAATGATCTAAAACATCTTTTTAAAATAGGCACTATATAGGGAAAATTGAATTAAGGTAGCTTTACAAAATCTAGAGTATCTTTTTTTCTTTATATTTTGATTTGATAGTATTTAATTTTCAATTTTTACCTAAATTCATCTACAATCATTGTGAAAGATCATAACAAATTTATTTTAAGGAACTGGACATACTCATTTTCTTCTCTTGGGGACTCTTTTCTATCTCAAACACCTCCCTCATTTTCCTTAAAGGAATCTGCAGTTCTTATATTCAAGTAGGAAACTGCTCCTAACCCTTTCTGTTTTGTGCTATAGCAAAAGCTGAAATGCATTCTGATGTCCACCCCACCCTCCCCCACTGCCCGAGTCACTGCGTGGGCCTCCTATCTCTTAAACCACCTGCTAATCATAACAATTGCTAATTTGAGCTCTTTTTAGTCACTTCTGGTGACACTGACAATGCCATCCAGTTTGCAATGGCCATGTGGTCAGTCCCCCACCCATCCTAGCAGGCTGCGGCTGCTGTGCCTTTAGTTGGGGTCTCCATTGTTCTCCCCGCCTCTGCTGACCATAAGCAATTCCTTCTTCCCTAATCTCAGGGGATCTGCTTCTTTCACAATGGGGGCAGGGCCGTTTTCTTTGTGTGCAAGATAATCTTCCCCAGAATTGTTCACATATGCAAACATACACGTAAAAAAACCCTAAATCCCCGGATGTGGAAGGATACATGTATCTGAATATGGCTACACATGTGTACGCACACACATTTTAGTATTAGCAGTTATAATCACTTACCAGTTCTGCCTGGATATTTGCAAGTCACTCAACAATAGCTATTAATTTCAATTATTTGGGGTGCTTATTTTTAAGTCGTGATATTTTTGTTCTAAGGCACAGCAATGCTGATTTTCAGCATCACTAAGTTCTTCTTCATTTTAAGCTTGTTGAAGCCCCTGCATACCCTGCCCAGTCCTCAGGAAAGCATTTTGGGAATGACTTGGAGATGGAGGTAGATGCAGGTCCCTGGCCCAGGTGAATAATTAGGAGTGAGGAATTGATCGTCTATACAGGCAGGCCTGAGCTCTACTTGGAAGCGTCCCTTGGCTGAATAGCAGATAAAATTTACTGGATTTCCATGCCTGAACCTTTGCAATTGCACTCTGTACTCCACTTTGATGGATTTAAAGCTGGTCATTATGTTACAGGGCAAGTTGTAGCAAGAATAAAAGCAGGTCGTTTCAACTAGCCATTTTAATCAGGAGACGACCTTACTCTGTTATCATAAAAGCTTGCCACATGCCATAGAAAAGGATAGAAACATACCCGACTTTTAGGGCAGATTGACAAAAAAAGAAAAGGTTTGCTTTTGTAGGAAGGCAGAAAGGAAGTAATCAACTTATATATATTTTAAATATTTCTCTGCCTCAGTAGGAAGGCAGTTTTGTACGCTCCCTTTGGGATTGTGTCTCTCCTTTCTCCTAAAACTTTGAAGTAAATTAAAAAACGGAAAAAACAAACAAACAAAACACACACCCCGCTCCATCATTTTTGGTTGTTCTGCTGGGAGCAGCGATGCTCCTGGGCTGCCGAGCACGTCGAGAGCGCCCCCTGGGCGTTGGCGCGTGACACGGCAGGAAGAAGCGGTGGCTGATTTATAACTGGCTGCATGTGTCTGTGTTCAAATCCACAGGCAAATCCACACGCAAATTGGCCTGCGTCCCCTGTCTGAGGGTAAACTCGCAAGTGTCTCCACTTGCTTCAGAAGTTTCAGATTGAGGCAGCTCCAGGTACTCCAGCCTTTCTTCGTTTACTTATGACAGAAATGCTGTGAGAGTGATTTTGAAATAAAAATGAAGCATGCTGGCTCCCAGTGGTCCAGGTTGGTGTTCCTCCTAAGGCTTGGACGCATATTCTGTGGTTCATCCTTCGCCTCCTGGTGCTGTGGGATTTCACCGGGCACCTTGTGGGGGGCAAGGCTGACTGTCCCCCAAAAAGCATGGTTGCCTCTTTAAACTTGTGATCTAAGACTCAAGGAAACCACCTGGGAGTAAGGAAAAGGGCACTGGACTTTGAAACCAAATGTTCCCATATTAGTCTTGGCTCTGTTTACAAGCTGTGTGACTTTGGGAAAATCACTCCACCTATCTGAGCTTTAGGCTAGTTCCTTTATAAAAAGGAACATAGTTGATCAGACATTCTCCATGATTATGCCTAATTATAAAGTCTGTCTTTGACCTCAGTATTGAAAATTTTTGTTTGAAAGTTTGCCAGCCAAATCAACATAACATGATTGAATTCTTGAAAGATCCAAATTGGACAAAAGAACAGACTATATTTGTTTTGGAAGTCATGTCTATTGGTTGTGACCAGCAAAATGTTAATTCAGTTGATGTTGTGGCATCTTCATAACCAATACAAATTCCCATTTGATCTTAGTCAAAGGCAGGCCTGTTGTCCAAGTTGAGCAACTCTCCCCCCACTCTGGCTCTCCCTTTCTGGCACATAGATCAGCATCCACATTGGTCCAAATGGTGGTGCTCCTATGCCCTCTTTCATTTTTCCTGGCCCAGTGCCTGATTACTGATGGATAATTGATCCTCCATTCACAGGTCACTGGTAGGCAGCTTCTCCCATTGGCAACCCTTGGAGTCATTTTTCCTTGAGGCCAATTCATCTGCAGGTATTTGTTTATAAGACTGCCTGAGAAAAACTTATTTTTGTTTTGTGAAAGTTACTCTGATGATAGCAATTGAAGGAGAGGGACCTGTATTTCTGTCTGGGTGGGGATGACAGGGAATTCACCCAGGGTTTCTTTACTGCAGGGCTAAGGATGTAAGTCAAGGTAAGAGTAGAGATGGGGGATGCTCAATGTCATAATGTGGCCATTTTGGATTTTTGGAAAATCCATGCAACCACTTACCACTTATCTATGCAATGGTGGAAATTTGTCTTTCTATCAACAATAATGATAGTAATCCTGGCCACTTTACCTTTTTCAGTTAAAACTCTACCCTGCTCTCTTAAACTTCTGTGGCTTTGCCACACTGTCTTCTTCCCTGAAAACCCTCTCTGAACTTGTCTGGCTGGCAACGTCTCCGATCAAAAGCTTCTATGCCAAACAGGTGTTCTGAGATTGATTTAAAAGCTGCAATTTCTTGGCTATTTCTAGAGAGTCACATGCTTAGGGAAAATTTATTTAAACTCAGTATGTCATAGAAGCAAGAGATTTCTTTTTAGGACCCGTGTCAGTCAAGTAGACAATCCTCTTGGTTAATGTGGTTTTTGTTTGGCTCAATTTGACTCAAAATATAAGCATGGGTATAATCATTTGGGATGTGTGTGGCTGTATCATATTCTTGGAATTTTACATATATATATATATATATATATATATATATATATATATATGAAATCAACGATATCTTGGAATTTAAGCATTTAGTAAGGGTCAACTACAAAGTTGTTGAAAGCTGTCTTTAAGCTTTCAAGCAATAATAATATCTTATATAAAAATTTCTTTAATATTACTAAGAAACTTCAAAAATAATCCATAGTAGGTAATATTATACCCATTTCCTAGACAAAGCAACTCAGACTCAGGTAGGTTAAATGACACAGAGCTAAAGAGAGGAGTTAAGTTGGGACCGAGGTTGGCCTCCATCTTTCTCCGGTATAGTGTTATATGGAATCTAGGGATTGTGTTGCCTTAGCAGGAGGGCCAATATAAGGTCCATGTAAGACATTAAGCACCCATCCAAGGCACAAGTTTAGAAAGGCAGCAATGCAAGGATGCAAGTTTTGGAACTCGTCTGAAACCTGGACTGAGCAGTGCCAAGAACATGGATAGGACCAGCGTGCATGAGCCATACTCTTTCCCTAA
The DNA here is from genome assembly GCF_014108235.1 of Myotis myotis. Lineage (NCBI taxonomy): Eukaryota > Metazoa > Chordata > Mammalia > Chiroptera > Vespertilionidae > Myotis > Myotis myotis. The sequence continues at coordinate 170,026,161 of NW_023416313.1, forward strand.
CAGGCTCTGTTGCTTCTAGTGAATGTGTCATCTCAGTTGCTCCAGTGTTTCTCCATTTTCCCATGGGCTTGAACCATTTCTTCAGCCTCTTCTCAAATGGGATTCTGGGTTCTGGGTCTGAGGGTGTGAACAGCTATTGTGCAATCCCTATGCTATGCAGAAGGCACGGGAAGAAACAGCGTAGCTAGAGTGCAGAGTCAAGGCTGGGATCCTGATAAAATGCACATAGAGCGGCTTCCTGCTTCTCCCTTGCCCTCCCTCTGCACAAGATCTTTGTCTCTAAGAGGACACAGTGCTGCTTTAGGAGTCACCATCCAGGTACCAGCCCTAGATGCCCTGAAGAAAGACCCAGGATTCAGTGTGCAGAGTTAATGCAGTCAGTTATGGCCACAGCTCTGCATGGTGGGTTACTTGGCACTTGGGTTGCAGTTTTATCAACGTAGAAACATAAGCTTAGCTATGTGATGGTAGAGCAGGAATCGTGGAGGCAGGGTGGCATGGTGAATGAGAGCACAGATTTTTTTAGTCACACTTGCCTAGATTTAAATTCCTGCTCTGACATATAGTAACGCTGGTCTTAGGCAAGTTCCTTAATCTTTCTTTGTCTCCTTTTCCTCATCTGTAAAATGGGGACAACAGTGACTAATTGACAGAATTGTTGTGAGGGGTAAACGAGAGAATGTATATAACGTACTTGGTATCATGCTGGACAAGGAAGTGCTCATTAAAGGGTACCACTATTATCATCACCATAAGAGTTTAGGTTTACTGTGGGATTGGAGTTAAGAGTAGGAGAGTATGCTAGGCTTAGGCATTCCATGTTATGGGCATGATTACTTGAAAGAAAAAGGAGGAAGGAAGGGAGGAAGGGAGGAAGGAAGGAAGGAAGGAAGGAAGGAAGGAAGGAAGGAAGGAAGGAAGGAAGGAAGGAAGGAAGGAAATAAATAGCCATAAGCCATTCTGCAACCCTGTATTCACCCTTTTCAATACATATACATATCTATAATGTGATTTCAGTCTGTCCTCTTTACACCTTTATGGTCCCTATTGGGAAAGAGGATGGTGGGAATGATTCTGTGGTTCCATTTGACTAGGCATGAATTAGAATTTATTGGGAGGACACTCTTGTCTTCATCACATTAGTCAGGCCATATATACAAAAGCATCCCCTAAAGTCTACATTTATAATCTTTTCATATTTGCAAATCTCTTTCATAATTTAAAAAGCTCTCTGAGAAATAAGCAGAGGAAGCATTGCTATCTTTGTATTATGCATGGGAAAACTGATGCTTAGAGAGAATAAAGCACGGGAAAGCCCCCATAACTTGTAGTACATACTGATTTCCTTTGTCATTATCCTACTGAGAAAGCCATTTACAAGGAGCTATAACTCAAGGATTAACAGACACTTGGCTCCAGGTTCATGCTCTGTCACCCTACCCTGCTTTCCAGATGTCTTAACTTTGGTTGGGAGAACACTTTTCTGAATGGTAGATCATTGGTCTGTGGGGATTCAAACCCTCCTCAGATCCTTTGCTTACCCTGACTCAAGATACCTGTGGAATGCAAGGTCCCATATTGTGATACGGTTTATTGCCCATACTTTTTTTGAGTTTCAAATGGCATCTGATTTGCATGAAATCTGTCACCCAATTGCCAGATGGTTCAAGAGCTTTCAGCCCAGAACTCCCTGGAAAAACCTTTGATATGAGTGCTCTAATGTGGGAAGTCATATAGGCTGATATGAGCTGAGGTTAGCCCACGTGAGTGAATGAGCTGGATCACTCTGAACTTGGATGTGTATAGGACAAGACATTGAGGTTTCCTAGCAGAGAATGCTCCTATTCATTCATTCATTCATTCATTCATTCATTCATTCATTCATTCATTTATTTTTGGTTGACAATGGGAACATTGGTCGAAATTTCCTGGTCTGATATTAACAAAATATCAAACCAGGCTCTTACTTATTTTCATTAATTATTCTCCCTCACATCCCATGAATACATTGGATACAGGATTAAGGGTTCTTCTGCCCTCATGGAGAGTTTCATCAGCAAAAGAGAAAACACCGTGAAACAGTATAAACCTTAGAAACCTATGTTTATTTTGTTGTGAAGAATTTTCAGTACTTCCTAGTACTTGGGGGTCTGTTACTAAAAGGAAGGGTCACCTAAAAATAGATTTGTTCTTGGAAACTGACTTAAACATTCCACTGTGCTTCGTTTCACACAGGTTGGATTTCTAGAGCCAGGCCGTTTTCCAGAACAGGCCGACCTTGCCCTCGTCCTCACCCTGTGCTTTCTGTGGCGTGTTATCCAGATAGCTGCTTCTTTTCTCCACTTCCCTGGGGCCTTTGGCCTCTGAATTATCCCCAGGGAAAAGCTCCCATTTGGCTGGCAAGCCTTTGAGAATGAATTGATGAGGAGGAGGGTGTGGAGCTTCCACTGACCCTTCATGGAAACTTACATAGTGCTGGGGCTGGGTCTACCTTAGTTTCCTTTGACTTTTGAAAGACCGGTGGAACTTGCATCTATTTTTATCTTTTTAACAAAAAAAATGGTCATTTATTTATTCATTATATTATTCACATATATACTATACATATACATATATATTATTTATTTATTTAGTATTTATTTATTTATTTATTTAGCAACTTTGTGTTAGGCTCTGATGACACAAAGTTTCCTGAGGCTAAATTCCTGGGTTCAAGGACCTCATTGTTCAGTGAGTTTTGGAACTCACTGCTCCCTTCATTGTAGGAAGGGGCAGTATCAAAAAACCTCTTTCCTTATTCTTAGGCCTTTGTCTCCTCACTTCCAACTCTCTACCTATCTTATGTGGCCAGGTAACATACAGCCTCTTTAAGACTAAGCTCTTACCAGCCTTTCTTCCAATGAGCTTTTCATGGTCACGCCTACCCTACACCCTTCTCTGAACACATGTAATATTTTTCTTTGCGTAGCCTTTACTTCTATATGTATCATATAGTTATTTATGTATATGCCAATAGTCCCAAACTATAATCAGGTTTATATGTAATAGGTGCTCAATAAATGTTAAATGTTGAACAAATGTTTCTACTATTTCTCTAAAAGCTGCTTTCAGCTGAGGTGAGGTTGAGTGGCTGCCAGAAAAAGACACATTACCTTATTCCAATGTTAGTAAAATAGAAATCTTGGAAATGACAGTGTCATGCCTGGCTTGGGGCTGTGCTGCCAATTCTATGCATAAAAACAACATTGGTACATTGTATCATGGTCCCTGGGAAGGGGGAATAGTTGAGGGCACTTTTCTCCTTCAATATATAAAATGACTTTTCATCTCTGAAGAAAAAGAACTGGTCCATAAATGCAATAAAAATTCAATTTACTAAGCAGAAGGATATAGTCTTCTGGTAAACAGTTAAGTTAAACATTTATTTTAATTTTATTTCCTGTTGGAAAGTTTGCCAAAATGTCCATTTTGGTGGCTCATGAAATATGTTAGAGGTGAAATACTGATAACTGAGGTCTCATAGTACATTTGGCTCATCATTTTAAATGTTAATTATAATTGTGCTGTATCATGGACATGGATATAAAAATTATAGGAGATTGGGTTATATTGGCTCGAGGCTAAATATTTTCAGATTTTTAATTTTATTTATTTATTTATTTACTTGTTTATTTATTTATGATGTTTTATTTTAAATTCTTTTTTATTTTTCAATTATTGTTGGCATACAATATTATATGTTTCAGGTGTATACCTCAGTGATTAGACATTATACAACTTACTAAATGATTATCCTGAAAAATCTAGTACAATCTGACACCATAAGTCGTGTCATAGTTATTACAATATTATTGAGTATATTTCCTATGCTGTACTTTACATCCCCATGACTAGTTTGTAACTACCAATTTGTACTTTTTAATTCCTTCACCTTTTTCAGCCATCCCTCCAACCCCTCACCCATCTGGCAACCATCAAAATGTTCTCTGTATCTGTGACTCTGTTTATGTTCTGCTTATTTGTTTATTTTGTTTTTTAGATTCAGTTGTTGCTAGAAAGGTATTTATTGCCATTTTATTGTTCATATTTTTTTCTCCCTTCTTCTTAAAGACAACCCTTTACCATTTCATGTTATACTGCTTTGGTGGTGATGAACTCCTTTAACTTTTTCTAGTCTGGAAAGCTCTTATATGTCCTTTGATTCTAAAGTATAACTTTGCTGGGTAGAGTAATCTTGGTTATTGGTCCATGCTCTTCATTACTTTGAATATTTCTTGCTAATCCCTTCTGGCCTGCAAAGAAATCAACTGACAATCTTATGGGAGCTCCCTTGTAGGTAACTAACTGCTTTTCTCTTGCTGCTTTTAAGATTCTCTTTTTGTCTTTAATCTTTTGCATTTTAATTTTGATGTGTCTTGGTGTGGGCCTTTTTGTGTTCATCTTGGGACTCTCTGTGCTTCTGAAACTTGTATGCCTATTTTCTTCACCAGGTTAGGAAAGTTTTCTGTCATTATTTTTTCAAATAGGTATTTAATTTCTTGCTTTTTCTCATTTCTTCTGGCACCTCCATGATGCAAATGTTGGCATGCTTGACATTGTCCCAGACATTCCTTATATTATTCTCAGTTTTTAGTTTGTTTGTTCCTTCCTCCCTCCCTCCCTTCCTTCCTTCCTTCCTTCCTTCCTTCCTTCCTTCCTTCCTTCCTTCCTTCCTTCCTTCCCTTCATTCCCTCCTCTCTCCCTTCCCCCTCTCTTTCTCTCTCTCTCTTTCTCTCTCTGTCCCTTCCTTCCTTCCTTCCTTCCTTCCTTCCTTCCTTCCTTCCTAGTCCTCACCCAAGGATATGTTTATTGATTTTAGAGAGAGAAGAAGGGAGAGAGAGGAGGCACAGAGAGAGAGAAATATTGGTGTGAGAGAAAAATATCAATCAATTGTTTCCTGTATGTGCCTTGACCAGGGATTGAACCTTCAACCTTTTGGTGTACGGGATCATGTTCCAACCAACTGAACCTCCTGGCCAGAGCTAGAATCTTTTTTCTTTTTGCTCTTTTGATTGGGTGATTTTTGCTTTTTTATATTCCAAATCACTGTTTTGAGTCTTGGCTTCATCTACTCTGCTGTTGATTCCTTGTAAATTTTTCTTCATTTCAGTTAGTGTATCCTTAATTTCTGATCTTTAAAAAAATGGTTTTCATATCCTTTTTTAGGCTATTGAATTTCTCTTTAAGTACATCTATTCTTCCCCTAAGTTAATTGAGCAGCTTTATAACCAGTGTTTTGAACTCTGCATCTAGTAAATTGCTTGTCTCATTTTGTTTAGTTCTTATTACGGAGATTTGTTCTGTTCTTTCATTTGGGATATGTTTCTTTGTTTTCTCATTTTGGCAGCCTCCCTGTGTTTGTTTTTAGGATATAGTCATAAAAATAAAATCCTAAACATATGCAGTTGGTAAAGGGGCTCAACTTAGATGGGTCATAGCCAATAGATTAATTTGGAGTAGCTGTTGGGACTTTCCATGAACTACATTTTATTGACAAGGTTCAGTTCTCAAGTTTTCTTTCCTTAGGTAGGTCTACCGGGCCATAGAAAAAATAGATAATTCATGAGAAAAATGGTGTTTTCCTAATCCACTCAGGTTATGATTCATTATTCTTCTTTTTCATCTCAATCAGTTTGTGTCATATCTTTATTTAGCATCAAAGGATTGGAAGGTTTTGGTTAATCAGAGTCTCCGATTAATGAGAAGTATTCATGTATCTCATTACTGACAAATGCAAGAAGAATTGTAAGTGCAGTGAAATTCATGATATGTGGGCACACTGATGAAAATAATATGGTTTTGCCTCAGTGATTCAGAAAGGTGTCAGTATTATGATTTAGGGTCATACTTTTAAGCAGCAGGCATAACTGCAATAGAAATGTGTAGATGATGGCTAATAGAAAATTCTAGTTAACCGAATGGAAGGGAATAGCTGTTCTTTTCTTCAGTTACAAGTTAACAAATAAGTGAGTTTGGATGGTGATTTGGCTCATCCTTTTAGCTTTATATTCCTATATTTCTGTCCATGCCATTGTTCCTTGGCAATGGTTGAGGATGTTATTTCAGGGACAGGGGAGGATTCTTACAGGGACATGACTTCAGGCCCAATACCACCCTGGGAATCCTTCTTCTCTTATCATGTGGTTTCCAAAGATGATACACTCATTCCAGAGGAAACAACATTATCTTCTACAAAAGTGAAAAATTTAATGCTTTAATGCTATGCAATAGTTGAGATACTTAGGTGAAATGCAATATAGAAATGTAAAATACTACTCATTGGAAATTAAAATTTTGATTTTTTTACTACTTTATATTTATTGTCCAAGTCCTGCTGGGCCCATTAGAGTTAAGGTTATGTAATGTTTCCATTTTAAGTTTCTATTTTTAAGTGTTTTTGATATGTGTATGTTTTCAAGCCAGAGGGGATTTTATCTTAACAAGTTGTGAGGGGAAAAAACAATCTGATTGCACATTTTTCATGTAAGGGAAACAAATAAAAGAAGTTAATGTTTTCAAATAGTATTTTGTACCTCTATAACTTATAAATAAGATCTTTTTTAAACAGAATTTTGTTGATTCTTTTTACATTATCACACATTTGTATTAGGATTTATGACATAAAAACAAGGAAGGGATTAGTTATTCAGAGGGGGAAAGAAAGTCAACAGAAATGACCAGTTTGGAATAATCAATGTTGTCCCAGAGATTTTATATTGCAAATACCTCAGTGCTGATTTCATCCAGCAGCCCCATGTTGTTAATAGGTTTTTGCTCCATAGTTTTCCTTACTGATATTCATATCTCTTTATTTTAGCTTTTTATCATTGAGAATATTAGCCTAAGCTAAATAACCCCAGAAAAAACCTGTGATGTGGGAATTTCAGTTAGAATTTACTCCATCCCAAAGAAAAGGTAGGATATCAATTTAAAATATTCTTCATACATTTAGGTTCAAAATTTTCCTTCAGAGCTACACAGAAAATAGAAAGTAAGTCATTTAGACTCTAAAGACAGGGTTTCATCTAAAAATGTCTGGATATTTCTTAGTTTAAGGGCCCTTAAATTCAGATATAAGGCTTGTGAGGCAAGGAAGGTTCAAACCCAGACTGAGTATAACTTGCCTATGTTTCTGACACCTTTGCCCTAAATAATCCCACAAGTCGAGCTAATACACCCTTCAAATATAGAAGAAATGAGCTCATTAAATTTTAATTGTCAACATGATCCATCTAATTATGTTGTCTTAAGTCATGATTGCTGTATAATAAATTTAATTACTTTAGCTTTCCTTTCTATTTAATATATATATATACATACATATCTATCTATCTATCTATCTATCTATCTATCTATCTATCTATCTATCTATCTATCTAGTGTGTGTGTATATATATACTGGTTTCCAGTGAGCACAGAGTTGCAGACTCCTGTGAACAAGGGAAACGAATAACCCTTAATTTTCAAATTATGACCTCATTAGAGCACATGTATATGTGTGTGGGCATGTGTGTGTAAAATTTGTTATTCTAAGGAGAAAGGTAACACCTTTACAATTAGACCTCCCCTTGGGCCTCAAGCGTATCCTAATAAAGAAAATTTCATACATTGATGTGCTTCCCATCACTTCATTTCTTTGTTCTATCATCCTGTTGTTAATAACACCCTGCAGCAAAAAAATGTTTGTGAAGCTAAGAGCTGTCCAGATAAGAGAAAAGGTCATGACCCCCCTCCTGCGGGTTCATCAGCAAACGAACAGCAATCTGAAAGTAAGAGGATGCCTGTCAATATGGAGTGGGCAGGCGCAGCATACCGTCAAATTGAAGGCAGCGGATGCTCACACAGTTGTACTGAGCTCCAACCTTAACCCCAAATCAATAATCACCAAAGTATTACCATATGAAGTGACTGAATCATTGGGGCAGGGGTGGAGGGAGGAGACGTTTGGATGAAGCTTTATAAATGCTAAAAGTAAAGAATGTGGGATATTACTTATCATATTTGGATTTCTAAGATGACTGTTCCAGACAATTAAGTGAATAAAATGGCTGTGGAGAGCCTAAGGCATGGGAGTCCCATTTTACTAACACAGTGTGGTGGGTTTCTGAAACTTCTAACTCAGGAAAATGGAGCATGTGAAGCTGCTTGCTCAATTTCAGGCCCAAAATTTGAGTGCAATGAGGAATATTTATATATATTCATTTTATTGCCTTAGATCAGGGGCGGGCAAACTTTTTGACTCGAGGGCCACAATGGGTTCTTAAACTGGACCGGAGGGCCGGAACAAAAGCATGGATGGAGTGTTTGTGTGAACTAATATAAATTCAAAGTAAACATCATTACATAAAAGGGTACGGTCTTTTTTTTTTTTTAGTTTTATTCATTTCAAACGGGCCGGATCCGGCCCGTGGGCCATAGTTTGCCCACGGCTGCCTTAGATAATTGCATAAACAGCATATGTGTCATAAGACAAATGTCATTCTTATGATGGAGAGGAGTAAAAATCCTTACAGACTAGATTTTTTAAAGACATGAGTGAAGAGTAATAGTTTTTTTTTCCCCTTTGTTCAGATTGGTTTAAATAAAACCCCCTGTCTTTTCCTGGAGCTCTTGGCTTTGAGGCATTTTATGAGAAAACCCTCCTCTTCCAGGAAGACTTCTGAGATCAGGTGGAATAAGAGAATTTCCGCATCCACCGGCTTAAATACTAACTGCCCTCAGGCAACTACTATTTCTAATACAAAAATTAAATAATGCACAATAAAAAGTGTGAGATTTTAATTAAAAATATACAAAACTTGTATGTTTATAGGGTGCTTCTGTAGGTATAATTGTCACTCTTCTGTTTATTATAAATTCCTGAATAATATTTCTTTTGGAGGAGGGGGAACCACAGACAAAACTATAAAACATATTGTTAGAATTAATATAGTTGGTAATAATGAGAGCTTTTTTCTTGTATTTACTTTTAAAAGTGTAAATGTTTTGCTCTTTCTAGTAATCTATTTGATTTCATTATTTTCTGTTTTGTCTGTTTCTGTATATGTATAATGTATGTATCTACAGTGGGGCCTTGACTTAGGAGTTTAATTTGTTCTGAGACCGAGCTCATTCAGGAGCTCGTTAACTCAAATTACTCTGTCAACTCAATGCAAAAAATCGGCTGAGAGACAGCTGGTATCTCAAAAAACTCATTAGTCGGGACACTCGTAAGTCAAGGCCCCACTGTACTTATATACATATATTTATTCATGTATATGTATCTATGTATGTATCTGTTTCTATCTATTTCTATATATATATGTTTGATTTCATAGAAAGGGAGAGGCAGAGAGATAGAAACATCAATGATGAGAATCATTGTTTGGCTGCCTCCTGCACGCCCCACACTGGGGATCAAGCCCACAACCTGGGCATGTGCCTTGACTGAGAATCAGACTGGGGACCTCCTGGTTCATAGGTCGATACTCAACCACTGAGCCACACCTGTTGGGCTATCTATTTCTGATTCCATTTACTTGTGCTGCTGGTGGCCTAAGAAGTCCAGAATTGGGAACTTCCCTGCCTGCTATCTTAATAAGCAAAAACATAAAATCTTGTTCCTTCCAACATTCAACCTTAGGTAAAAATCTAAGAACATTGGATGAGATTAAACAATCAAATTCCATAAGTTATCTGTCAGATAACTTAGGTAGGCCTGAAAAATAGAACTGAGAGGAGGCTGATTGCTTGTCATGATGTTTCAATTTGCCTGACTGTTCATAAAACTTAGTCAGTTGATAGAAAATCCCACCTTGAAATTCCCTCTTAATTATTACTTCTCTTACAGCTCAAGATATCTTACACTTCCTTTGGTGACACTCCCTTCCCATACAGGCAGATACAAACACATATGCATGGACAACAAAAATACCTGCACAACACCTTTGTCAAAAGCATACTTATGCTATAAATAAAAATAAACAAGAATAAGGAATCTATCTGCTGGAAATAAGACTATTCAGATTTCTCCTCTAAGTTTCCAAAAGTCATTCAGATGTTACGTAGAGGAGAGGTAGGGGTAGGGAGTGAAGACCAAGCAAACTATAAAACACCCGTCGGGAAGCTGGCCAGGGGATACTGGAGGACCTTTCTCAGTTGCTGGTCAGTATTCTTTGAAGTGCACATGCTGCAGTGATGTGTGGGTGCCTGGAGCTTGGCTAGAATGCCAAATCCATTTTCTCTGTCTGATAACACAGGAGACCTTTTGCAAAGACAGAGGCATAGACAAAAATCATTGCAGCTCTCATATTATGGACCAGGAGGCTTATTAGAGATTTTACAACCATTTCCAGGGAGGAATAAAATCTAAGAATATTAAATTCAATTAAATATTCAATTTTTAAGGTTCATGAATTTCTGACATTACATAAGAAAATGATAACTTTATTTTTCTTGTAAGTAAACAGGTTTTCTTTGCAATGTAGAGAATAGTTTCTTAGCCTATACTTCAGAATCAAGTCTTTCTCAAGTCAGGGAGCAGCCTACGTGGTGAGCAGAGTGAAAGGGGCCGCGACATTCGGGGCACACCAGAGAGTGCCGGGGAAGTTGCAGGAGTAAAGGGTGCGAGGGATGGAGTTCTGTCTTTTGATTAACAATTGCTTAAGCAACTAGATGGAGAAAGCATTTACAGAAAAATTCAGGTCAACCTATACCAGGTCAACTTCTATGCCTTGAATAGAATACAGAATTCCCATTCAGTACGTAGCACAATGCTCTTCACACAGGAATAAATCAATAAATGCTGTTGACTGGTGACTGACTTTACTTAATGTCTACCCTTTACGTGCCTCAAACTGCTTTGACAGTATTCACTCATGGATTTTTTTTTTTTTTTAACAACTCATTGTAAAGAGTAAAATTTCTTCCTCTCCCCCATAATTAAGCAAATAAGGCAGTTAGCAGAATGGGTTCTAGGCTTCCCTTCCTCACTGATATTGTCCAAGTTATATCACTTTTATGGGCCAGTTTCTTTCCCTGTGAAACAATATTTTTGAACAAGGAACTTTGAAAGTCAAGGATTCTTCCAGTCCAAACAAACAAACAACCATACAAAACAAAAACTCTTTGGAGCTGATATCAGGCAGTGTGGTCATTGCAAAAAAAGCAACAACATCCCTTAGCAACATTATTGTGGTATTATTAAGTTTAACATTGGTTGTGCTTAGTGCTGTGCTTGGTGCATGGTCTCATTTAATCCTGACACTAAGCATATGAGGTAGGTGCTCTTACTCTCCCCACTTTATAGATGAGGAAACACAGAGAAAAATTTACAAAGTTGGCCATACTCACACAGTTGTGAGTGGCGGGGCCATTAGTTATTGCATGTTGAATTAGATTGCAAGACCTTTTAAGAGTTCTCTCTTTTCTTTATCTTCCTGCATCTTCCTCATACCAATATATACACATGCAAATACACACACACACACACACACACACGGATGCATGCCCACACACATGTACATACCATACCACACTTCCTTGTCCATAGAAATCTTTGATATATCTCAAACACTTGAACCCATAACTCTAAAATCAAATCCAGTCTATTAATGTAAAGGAATGGCAAATTCAATCATCCTCTCAATATTATCTTGAGATATAACCCATAACAAAAATTTTTATTTTTCCCCCCAAAGTGCCCCAATTTATATGTGACAAGGTCCCAAATTATGTAAGTAACTAGAATTATATATATGACAAGGTTGATTTTCCTGTGTGACAGGTTGAATCAGTATCATTACTTTATAGTCACATCTCACGTTTTCCTAAATTACTGAACCAGGAGAAAATGAGAACATCAAATTATTCTCTGAAGGGAATCTCATCTGAGTCAATATTTTATCAGAGTCTCTGATAAGTATTGATTCATGGATTGATGGACTGATTTGAATCTGAGCCTATTCCAGACTTATTAGGATACACTTCTTCATTAAACTTTTGGGGGAGCAGAGCAGATTCTTTTTGATTTCATATTTTAATGATTGGTTGTCAGCAAAGAAGACTCTGAGAAGTAGGGCTTTTTGGGGTATCCCGATGTGAATTTATGTTACTTTTCCCATACCACTGCTCTATTAAAAATATAAGTAAAAGGGTCCCAGTGTATTTTCTTTTTATTGCTCACCCCAAAGACGTGTCAGTTGCCTTTTTATTCAGGTTTACATCAAGGCTATGACTTCTGGCCTTACCTGTTCAGATCAGTGGTCAGTGTGGAATCCTCTTTCCCCCAACATTAACCCTGAAAATAAAAATCAGAAGAATCCTGGCAGTCCTTTCGTTTATCATGCAAAGCTAAAGCCTCTGGCTTGCTAGCTGCTTGAGGAAATTAGACTCCATCCTGCTGCAGGCCACATTGTCAGGAACACCGATTTCTTAGGGAGCAAAGAAATTTGGATAATCGGCAACTTCCTGGGTGCCTGAGAGTCTAAAGCAAAGAAGAAGTTGGATAGAATAAGTCGTGGAGGATCCCAAGACCAAATCTCCCTTAGAGTTATAACACAGGTCATCATAGCCACTGAGGGCAGGTCTCTTTCTACTATCTACTCAAATGGGGGTGGGAGGTGGCAGGGCTTAGAGGAGGCCTAGAGAATAAAACTCACACTTTTCTGAGCCCTGATCAATTGTCAGAACCCTATTTTTTCCTATCCTTCTAAGTATATACATTTCCTACCCTGCTGTGAAGGCTTACCTGGCACAGATGACTTCTGAAAAAATGCCCCATCAGCAAGTTGGCAAGCTTATTACCTTGTTAATTTGGGTCACTGCTCGCTAATAATTTAGCCAATAACAAGGTATTTTTTTTAACAAGGCATTTACTGCATTTATTATTTCTTTTGGCTAGAGCTATAATAAATACTGTTAAATTTATTAATTTATGAAGCTTTTCTCTAATACAAATGCATTGGCCCTGGTCTTAAATGTTTAAGTCTTTATATTCATGTTCTATTGCTGTCATGTTTTCCAAACTCTGAGATACAAGGTTTCCCTGTCCCAAGTACCTTCATCTGTAACAATACCTATCTTACAAGACTGTTTTAAGGATTAAAGGAGATAATATATAGGAAATTGACACAAATACATATAAGAATTTGCAATAGGGAAAATAAATTATTTAACACATCGTGTTGAAACAATTCAGTAGTCATCTGGAAAAATTAAATTTTATTCCTACTTAATTTATATAAATGTCAGGTGGTTTAAATATTTAATTATATATATCAAATAAAACCATAAAATACTAGAAGAAAGCATGAGTTGACCTTGAGTGAGGATGTCCTTTGTAAGCATAATCTGAACACCATAACAAAAATAAAAGATTGATAATTACTGACTATAGTACATTAAAAAGAAAATCTATCTGGGAAACCAAACACCATAAAAAAGTTAAAATAAAAACAGGAAAATATCTACAATTTACATCACAGAGGGATTATTTTCTTACTATATAAATGCCTCATATGAATCAGTAAAATAAAAATGGGCAAATAATATGAACAGATAATTCACAGCAAAGGAAATACAAATGGCTCAAAACAGGTTCAACCTTGTACTTAAAGAGAAACTTGCAAATTAAAGGAGAATTGCAAATTAAAACTATGGTGTGTTAGTGGTTTTAAAATGTTATAATTGTTATGTTACCAGTTGTTGACACTGTACTATGTATGTTTGATAGATAGGTTAGCTATATAAATATATAAATATGATATATACTATATATACAAAGAGACATATGATACAGGAGCCCATAAAAGATTATACATTGCATTTAGTTTTCATGTTTCTTTATTCTCATTTAATCTAGAATTTTTTTTTTTTGTATTGACAGTTTTGAAGAGTCAAGGCTAATTTTCTTTTAGAACATCCCACAAAAATAAAACCTATATCAGAAAGCTCTCCTTCCCATCCCTATTCCTTTAACTCTATTCCTACTTACCCCTAAAGGGACTATTTTTATTATTTTCTGATGTGTTTCCTTTTGAAAAAATAAGAATATATATGTGTATACATATTTTTTCTCTTTTTTCATATGTAGAAGTATTTACTATTTATACACTCTTTTGCACTTTGCTTTTTAATTTAATAATCTATACATACCAGTTCATTGAGATCTTCCTCATCCTTTTGGATGGCTGTGTAGAAGCAACAGTTTATTTAGCCAGAATCTAGTGATAAGCATATAGGTTATTTCCAATATTTTGCTGCTATACTAATGCTGGAATGAGTAACTTTATGCTTATGTTGTTACAAAAGTAAACTATCAGTTTTTGAAACATGGTAGCATGTTTTCATTACGATGCCTTCTGTGCATATCATGATGTATTTTATAACCTGCAGAGACTTTTGGCAACCAGTATATGTAAATGGCAGAAGTAATGATTCATCACTATGTGCCAGGCATATCTTAAGATCATTATATGATCTTTTGAAGTATTATATGTATGCTATTTTATTAGGCCACACAAGCATAAGGAAAGGGTATACATTGCTCTCTTCTTCTTTCAGCTTTCCTGTTAACTTGATATTTTGTCAAAAAAAATGAGGGGACATATTAATACTCTTAATATGCTTATAAGCAAGAGATGGCCACTATTTAAAAATAACATACAATCCAGGCAAATTCAAACTTTAGGATCTTATCAAAGAAAATTATGAAGACTTTGACTAAGTGTAGAAATTTAATATCAAAGCCTCCACTTAAAATTTCCCTAAAATTTCTTTCTGCAGTTTTATGGGAATGTAGGAACCTAGAAACACTTTAAAGTCACTTTGCCCTTTTTATAAAGTCATCCTACTTTGCTTGTAAGTAGTTGGAATTCCACAAATTCTTTTTATTCCTGAAAAACTTTCTGTATCAAGTGCTTGCTTTGGGGCATGTTGCTGGTGCTCCATATCTCTGTTTTCTAAGGATCCCCAGGGGACCAGATGGAGTGATGGTGAGAAACAATGCAGATCACAGCCTGCCCTGCCTCCAACCCTATTTCTCATTTTGTTCTTTCTCAGACTCCAAGTCTTCTGCATTGTGCATTCTCAAGCATAGTGTCTTCTGTGGAGCAGGAGTGCCAAGGTTGTCAGTGAACCACCTGGAAGTGGTGATGTTGGCATGGCAGCAAGTTGGAAGCCAATGCTGCCATCTACATGGCAGCCTCTAGACACTGGCCCCACTTCTGTCTGTGTGGTCACAAAGTCTTCTCTAACCCATCCTGTCCTCTGTCCTCTCCTCTCCTGCTAGTCCATGGGATTCTGTCTAGGAATAAAAGCTTTGCTCTTATCTCATATTCTCCTAAATTTCTTATCCATGTATCCAAATTCTTGTCATTTTTCAAGACCTAGGCTTTTGAATCTCAAATACCAAAAATCTGGCTTGCCAAGACATCCCTCTCTTGAGGCAATGAATGCAGACTGTCTAAGTGATGGGGAAAAGGATAAAGGAGAATCATTTCTGTTAATATTAGGTATTTCTTCATGCCGAATGCTGTGACTCTCTTGTCCCATTCTCCTCACTTGCTTCCCCTTAAGATTGTCATTGGAAAAAAAACATCATCTGCCAAGAGATTCAGAAATGGTCTTACTTTCAACATTATTATTTGCTAGAGGGCAGTGGGACAGCAGGAGCTTTATTTAAGTGTTTTTAAAGCCTTTTATGTCCATTATCCATCTCTTATCCTTGGTCATTGCTCATCTCAAAGTCCAATTCTTGGTCTTTGGAGAGACAAATAGAGCCGGCACTAAATCCTGGTTCTGAAAGAGAATAAGACATTACATTTAGTTTCAACATCTGTAAAATGGGAATAAAGTACTTATTTTAAAGATTTATAATTAGGATTTAATAAATTATATTTATAGTGCACAGATCAGCATCTCCTCACTTCTGCTTTTGTAGCACTTTTTCTTTCTTCCCAAATATGTATCTATTGCTCAAATATTACAATTAGCTATAATAAAGAAAATAAAATCAAAGGTAATGCCCTACAATCTCATAATCATTTGATTATTTAAATTTCCAAGTTTCATTTCTGTCTAACACCGAAGGATTTTATAGTCTGTAGTGAAAAAGGCACATTTAAAAAAAGGAATTTTCATATTAATGTGATGCAGTATTCTTTTAGAGTGGCTTCATCAGTTCTTCAGTTCTATTTTGTGACATTTTTAAGTCTTGAGATCTGAGGAACTGGGGTGGGGCTAAGTTGAAGGTGAACAGTGAAAGAAGAGAAAAAATAAAAAGGCGAGGTGGGGTGATGGGGACTAAAGAAAGAGAGCTGTAAGGATAAAGGCAGGATTGTCCTGTAAAATAGAGCCGGTGAAGCATCCTCTCCAAGATGGCTTTCTTCTTTTCTTACCTTCTGTGATAAGATAAATTTTCTTTTCAGGTTGTGATTATGGATTAATTTATGACTTTCCTTAATTGTCTGAGCAATGCAGGGTTAATGTCCTGGTAAGGACAAGTTCTCTTTTACTTTATGAGAGCAATCACTCAACGAAAATTAGGCTATTACTTTTTATCTCCCTCTCCTTGGCAATGCCTGATACCATGGAACACTTCTGCAAATTTTCTTCCCCTCCTGCTGTGTTAGAGAGTAGATCTCATTTTGGCTTTGACACTTTGAATATTTCCTGATAGTTGATAACAAGACTGAACTCCAGAAATGTCATCTGATAAATCAGGTTGGAGCAGTATATGTTCCCAGGGCTGTGAAGGTTCCTTGTTGAGTAAATGTTGATTCTAGGGGAAGCTACCACTAAGAGGGAATTAAGTACCAGAAGAGACCCAAGGGGTATGGCAACTCCCCTTCTGTTTCCCAAACCATTGAATTAGGGCTGAGGCAGACATAAAGTTGCCAAAAAGTACAGTTCAGGGGCCATAGATTAGCCTGGGGTTGACCCTTCCAAGTCTAGATTAGAGCAAATATTTAATTATTCTTAACTTCAGTTTTCTCATCTATAGAATGAGGAGAAATATACCTACCTTGTTGGATTCTTTCACTAGCGATTGATTAATTTTATGAACACTCATTGGATTCTATTCCATATCACTTTACTCCACATAACTTTATTAGTTTTTAATGGAATGTCTAGATAGGCTTGCTAGAGCAGACCTTGAGACAAGGATTTCCCTGGAAATGATTTATAAAGGAATGCTTCCAGAAGAAACCTATAATGAAGGGGTAGAAATACCGAAGGGGAAGGAGCCAAGCAAGGTGCGATTTTTCAGTCAAGTTTTGCAGAGGGTAGGTTTAGCCTGAGACCACAGGAGAACCCAGAGTGTAAGTTATACCCCAGTATGTGTTTCAACTAATGGCAAAGGGATCTGGGCTTCTGTACTCTAGTCCCATTAGTCAGTGGGGAAGGTGTGTCCTCTGGATGAAGGGTGAATATAAACTCCAGCTCTTGGTCTGTGTAGGCAAAACGGCTCCATTGACTTAAAGTTAGTCCTCCAAAGAGGGTCGCAGACATGGGCTATTAGAAGATTAGAGAAGGCAGATAAGGGAAACCTAGGGACTGAAAGGAGATTCCAGTGTCCCTAGGGGATACAGCAGTGAACAAAATCACCGTGGTCTCTGACCTCATAGGTTTTATATTCTTAAGAGGAGATACAGATAAGTGAACAGGCAATGCAATGCGATGAGGGCTGTTATAGAGGAAGGTCAAGGTGCTATGGGAGCACAAAGGAGGGGTCCAGGGAAAGAATCAAGGAAGTCTCCCCAAAGGAAGTGATGAATAGGACCTACCCAGGCAGGGAAGTACTTTGGTCATGCTGTGCCAGGAAAGAGGCACCATATAAAGAGGACACTTGCAGAGATCCCAGCTTAGAAAAGAGTGTCATATCCACTTGGAAGGTTAGGTAGATGTCTGGCTGTAGCATTTGAAGTACCAGGGCCTACGTAAGTATGGTTCTGTGATGTGTGCAGGACTGTGAAACCTGGCTCTTGGGCTTATGATCTACAAAGAGAAGGAAGATGCCATGTCCTCAGTAAAACCTCATTTATTGATTCATTTAACAACTATTTATTAAGTACTTCTATGTGCCAAGCACTTTTGGAAATACTACAGGGAATAAAACAGTCAAGAAAACCTGTCTGTCTGAAGCTTAACTTGTCAGGGAAGCCAGGCAGTAAGCAAATAAGTATATAGTATGTCAAGTGGTGATGAAGTCTAGGGAGAAAGATAAGGCAACATCAGGGTGATAGAGAGGCCGAGGATGGGATGGGAGGGCTAGGTTACATCAGGTGGTCAGGAAAGGCATCTTAGATAAGATGGCATTTTAGCAAAAATGTGGAGTGCTTCATACACAAAGCTGGAACAAGCCAGGCTATGGAACTCTCACATTTCCTCTCAGCACCCTCCACCCCCTTTCCCCTGCACCATTCTCCATGCTCTTCCCTGGTCCTGGCTCTAGTGTCTCAATTCCAGACAAGTAACAGCTGGCCTCATCCTTTGTTTCTCTGCCCCCCACCCCTCCACAATTCTCCTTATACATAATTGCTGCTGCTCATTCCTGCCAGACTGTTACCTGGTTCCCAACATGTTCCTCCTCACAAACCTTTAGGGAAATTAATTTTCACAGAATAAAGTCCATGCTGCTGACTGAGGCATTCAAAGTCTTCAAGGATTGAGTCCCCACTCGCCTCCTCAGCTGTCTTAATCAAAGGCAACCTGCTGTTGCCTTAATCAAACCTCCCTCTCGAGTGAAAACAAACTTCTACTTCCCAAGTCCAACACTGCTTTCCCTTCTCATCCTGTGGACCTTTCGTTCCCATTCCTTCCCCTTGGAACATTCTTCCCAAGCTCTTCCTTCCAAAATCCTACTCTTCAAGACTCATGCCATTCTGTATCCCTGAAGATTTCTTTATCTCCTTGAGAATATCTGTACATCTCTTTTCCATTTTATATTATCGTTTCTTTCCTACTAGATTGTAAGCATGACCCAAAATAGACTATCGGAGGGAGTAGCAGGGGAACAAGGTCAACTGCAAATGGGAGACATGCAGGTAGCATAAAGGAATATCCTACTATGTGAATACAGGACAGTAGGGTGGAGTGAGGGCTCTGGAGAACTGGAAAGTACATACCTTATCCAAAGTCACTCACATCTTTTACATCTTTTCTTTTCTTCTTCTTCTTCTTTTTTTTAAATCATCATGCCAGCTAAACAAAGCTCATGTACTTAGTTCTTGGACCATGTATCTGTAACTTCTGGAATAAGGGTTAAGGAATCAGATTGATATGGACTTAAGTTCTGGCTATTTTCCTTAGTAGATGTGCAAATTTTAGCAGGTTATTTAACTCCTTTAATTCTCTGTTTCTTCATTTGTGTCTTGCGGGTATTAGTTACCTTCTCAAAGTATCAATGAGAGAGCTATATTCAGTGTTTGACATATAGTAGGTGTTCAAATACTGTTATTTATGCCTTTCATGATGTCAAGCACAGAGCTCATCACACGGTAAGTCTCCACTACTGTTTGCTGCATTAGACTATTTTATAGAAGGGCCTAGAGCAGCCGTGGGCAAACTACGGCCCGCGGGCCAGATCCGGCCCGTTTGAAATGAATAAAACTAAAAAAAAAAAAAAAAAGACGGTACCCTTTTATGTAATGATGTTTACTTTGAATTTATATTAGTTTACACAAACACTCCATCCATGCTTTTGTTCCGGTCCTCCGGTCCAGTTTAAGAACCCATTGTGGCCCTCGAGTCAAAAAGTTTGCCCACCCCTGGCCTAGAGAGTAAAGACATCAACTAAAGGATGTCCCAGCCATAAGTAATAAGAGTATTGAGAGGGAAACATTGAATATGGGACAGAAGTGTCAGGGGAGGCCCATGGAGGAAGTCAAGCTTGTGGTCTGCGCTAAGACTGGATAGAGTTTAAGTGAGTAACTGAGAGGGAAATGGCAGAAGAGCCTAAATGAAAGCTGAGAGATAAGTGAGTGAGGAAGAGACATCCTGGCCCCTTTGGTTGGTGACATCTTAAAAACATCATCACTGCTGAGGTATAGGGCTAGATTAAACCATTTAATAGAATCCCATTTTCTTTAGCCAGAGGGCTAAAGAAGAACAATAATGTGGGCAAGAAAAGAAATCTATGGATTATTATCCAAAAGCTGAAAAATATTACAAAGGAAAAAACAAAAACAGCATATAAAAGATTTAAAAAGGTGTAGCACCTAGCTGTTGTAGGAATGTCTTGCATATAATAAAATAGAAAGAGTTAAGGGTGACTCACATTTGTTAGAAGCACAAAATCAGTAATATTTCTAAAAAAAATGTGGTTAGCATATCTTTAAAAAGTTTCAAATGAAACTTGAAATATTTAGTTACATAAATTGGATTTTTCTGTTTCATGCCAGAATTGAGCCAAAACCAGTTGGTTATATTAGGTTGCCATTTGAAATCTTTCTAATACATATAACTTTATACTTTTATGCTCCAAATGACATAGTTTCCATATTTTATTGAAATTTCCATTTATATTGAAAACTCTTTGAAAATAGTTTATGTGAAATAATATTAGGACAGATACTGTTCTGACTGAATTTTCAAGGAGGCTCTTTTAAAAGTCCTCATTGTTTCTGTGAAACAAAAGCCCCATCATAATGAATCAAATTGCAATTAGAAGTAATGTTCTCCCTCCCCAATGGATGATTTTAATAGATATAACATACTCGTCTTATTGCTAATATTTAATTTAAAAGAACATCTTTCAGAATTAGCATAAGAACTTGACACATGATTTATGGCCCAAGCATTCAGCATACACGTTACATTCTGTGATATTAGTCATAGTGTTTGTCATTCAGACATCAGTGGTTATTCTCAGGAGAATTTCATTGTAGAAAATCATATTAAAAATAACTCTTATATAAAACCAAACATATTATTTGGTGGTAAGTTGTATAATAAAACAACTTAAAGTAGGTCATGAAAAACATGAATTACAAATCAAAGAAAGGTAGACACAAATTTCTAGAACTCTTTTCCTTTGGCACTTGTAAGTTCATCTTGCCCATTCCTAGAACATATTTCTCATCCCATTGATGATTTGTGCTTAAGTCCCTTATCTCATGCAAATTCAGTTGACATGGGAAAGGTCTCGACGTTCTGATTCTTTTCCTCGAGTAGGTTCCAGAAGACCCTGTCTCCCCTTGCATTAATAGCTTAAAGCCAGAATTATCTTAGGGTTCCTCTTATGAAGTCATGAAAAGCATTTTTTGAGCCTTGAGATTTCTAGACCGTACTTTTAAAGACCAGATAAATACAGACAATGGAAATGTTCACTACCTCTAAACAGAACATAGGCTGTAATTGCCAGAAACTGGATTTCTCCCATCATGCCTCGTGGTCCATTGAGTTCATTCAAGATGTAATTGGAAAACAAATAGAGCAACACCATCCTCTGGACAGACAAGAGTGCTTGTGTTGGGAACAGGGTGTTGTATAGTGTTACAGCCTTTATTTCCATTGACACTCCTCATTCTAAACTAGTAAAGTATAATGCTACACCTTTTGCAAACCTATCACAATATTTAAAGTGCATACACTGCCTTCCCATAAAATTCTAAGGAACATTTTAACAGCAATTAAGTGCAAAAATGATACTAGTTCTGAGAAGCAGGTCCTGCTCATGACCATGATGGTGGGCTAATTTGTTCCCCTCATGAACTAGCCAAAGGCGACAACGGAAGCTGAGCACTTGAGCTCCAAATACTGAGCTCTCCCTTCTGTAGTAGAGTGACTGGCAGTAGATTCTTCTCACCATGTTCTCCTCAGTGTTCATTAAACAGAAACAAACAAAACCCTCCCTAATCAGCAGTGAAAAACGACTAAAAGGAGAAAATCCTCTTGGAGTTAGAGAAACCACATTTGAGGATTTGAGGATGAACCAGCCTCTTGTGTAAGCAGCCAAGTGGAATTGTTGGGCTTTGATGTTGGAAAGTACTTGGCTTGAATGTCAGCTTTGTCTTGGGCACGTTTCCTCATCCATGAAATGGGGCTAATAACACCTCCTTCATAGGCGTGTTGCAATGATCAATTGAGATATCCCATGACAAATGCCTGGCCATATATTATCAACAAGACACAGTTGTTTGAGAACTACCTATATAGGATGCCAGGATCTCACACATTAGAAAGAGATGGCTTTGTTCTTGCCACTGGGGCAAGGTCATGTTCCAGGCATCTTTACCATGTGTCACTATTGCAGCAAAGCATCATATGAGACAGTAGGAAGATAGCCGAATGGGAGAGTTCAACTTACCACATTAATCAGTGGGTCATTGGTGAGCACTCAGTGCTTTTTCATGGAATTCCTTCAACAAATGTGGATTAGATGCCTACTGTGTACTAGTACACCAGGCAGAAGCCCAGTTAGAGTGGCTCTAGATGTCGCTAAGAAATGTTCTGTTCTGTTCCCAGGCAGACTGGGGAGATTGTTATGTGAACTAGTAAAGACAATCTGGTATGATGAAAGTGGTCATTAAGCTGCTTGTTACATGTTGGGGGCACAGGTACTGGTTTTGACATTGGGGAAGACTTTATAAAGGAGTTGATTTGAATTGAGCCTGAAGAATGAGTGGAATTCAAGGAAAAGGGCATGTGCATAAGCTTGGAGGTGCAAAACAGCATTATGAGGAAACTCTTTTAGAGTGGTTGAAACAGATAATATGGTGGGGAGTCTATGGGGCCTGACTTAAAGGGCTTCCTTTGTCCTTCATCTAGTAAGCAGTGTATGGGAGGCTCTGCAGCAGTGGTGCTGGTGATGGAGGAGGCAGGGCACTTTCTTATGAGGCTGTAAGGAGTAGTCAAGCAAGAGATAATGAGAGCTCAGACCAGGACAGAGGCCTGTATTTGCTGTAGGGGTGAAGGAGAGAAAGGATGCAAGAATGAACCTGAGATTTCTAGCTTGAGCTATGGGATGGCAACATTGTCATCATTAACTTTAGCTGACTAGCTGCTTATCCCCTCAGGTTTTGAGGTTTTGCTACCTGCTTGAGTACCTCTTCTGTTTCTTAAACAACTCAAGCAGTCCAAGGTCTGTCAGCAGTCTAGCCTCCTTCAGTGTCATCAGAGGGAGAGAATTATAGTGGAATGACTCAGATCATTCTCCGGGAGGGCTCCATTGTTACCTAGGCTAGCATTTCTCAGTGTAGTCTGTGGACCCCTGTGGGTTCCAAGACCCTTCAGAGGATCTGCCAGCTCAGAACTATTTTCATAATAGGGCTAAGATGCTATTTGCTGTTTTGACTCTTATCTTTCACAGGTATTCGGATGTGTACTAACAACATTGCTTTGATGAAATATGTGCTTGGGTATTTTTGTGTTTTCTAGAATTTTCTAAGGATAGTAGGTTTAGGGTAAAAATATGAGCATTTTTACAAATGTCAGTATATTTTCAATACTTCTGTATCCTTAATAGCAGGCTATATTTGCTATATACCTGTAGCTTCACTAACATCCATTAAATAATGATTTTCTTCTGTCTGTGTGGAAACATAGTAAGAAATATACTTTATTGCCTTGTTCTGCAATATTTTAAAAATATATACAAGTATTGTAAATATAAAAATATTTTTTAACTTTTAAATTTTATCTAAAAACCTGGGAATTTAATAATATTTGAAATTAAAAATTAAAATAAATTATATCTATATTTAAGGTGAATTGTTGGCCTAAAAATGGGAAATTAGAGGAATAGCTTTTTCAATCCCCAGCTAATCCATCTATATCTGAAGATGATGAAAAAGGTGAAACTGCCTAAAGAGAGTTCACTGCTCATAGAAGGGAGGACTCTGGGTAGAGCTGTAAATAAGAAAAAAAAAAGTGTGATGAAAGTTATCTTCCTTTTGTCTTTGGTGATGTTCATCATTAATTTTATTGTGTCATATGCAATAGAACATTTTTGAATAGTATCACGGTGTCAGTGTGGTGATATTTTGGGATCAATCTTTCAGAGTTTAAAAAAAGTAATTGAGTATTTTACTATAGATATGAGATCTCTAAAAACTAAACTATTTTCAAACTAGGAATAAAATAGTTACAGAAGCATCTAATAGGTAAATTATTTTATTGCATTGGCTAGAGAAGCACACGAAATAGCTGAGAGACTAATCAAGCTGTGTGTATTTAAAGATTAAATGAATATCTCATCTGAAGATTTGTACTTTTGCCTTATAAATGAGTGAATATATGTTTGCTTGTATCCCTCTGGCATCTGCAACAAGGAATCATCAAAGAAGATCTTCTTTTATGTGAAACCTTGGCAACAAACACAAGTGGTACTGAAATATTCAAAAGTATTGAGTAACTTTTTTTTTAATCTCACGGTTTATCTTGGAACAACTGTGTTGACATTTACACTAATAGTGCAAAGCAATGGTGGGTAAAACTGCAGGTGTTTTAGCAGACATGAAAGCAGTACCACCAAAGTGTCTTTTGTAGTCATTGTAATTCCTACCAGGCACTTGCAATTTTTAAAAAGCCAGAGTCACTTAAAAATTTCCTGGGCAAAGCTGTGAAATTATTAACTTTATTAAGTTTTAATTATTGAGTATACATCTTTATAATATTCTGTATTATAATATTGGACATATGCATAAAGCACATCTGCTTCATTCTGACTACAGTTGTCTTACGAAAAGCACTTGTACGATTATTTGAGTTGGGAGCTTATCTAGGCACCGTTGTTATAGGACATCATTTTTACTTGAAAGAATGACTGGGCAGACAAACTACGGGCTTTCAGGTTTTGGTATTTATCAGACATTATCTCCAAAATGAATGAAGTGAGCCTGTCTCATCAAGGAAAAGTATGACAAAAGCAATCCTTCACCTGGCTCTAGCAATGTTAATAATTTACTTATTGTGTCATGTGCAACAGAAGATTTTTGAGTAGCATTATGGTGCCGGGTGTGGCATCATTTTGAGACCAATCTTTCAGAGTTTAAAGAAAAATAATTGAATATTTTAAATGTAAATGTGATAAGCTGACAGTATGTGTCACCAATGAGATAAATTAAAGTTTTCAAGCAAATATTAGAGTTTTGGAAAGTTTAGCTCCACCACCATGAGCTTGAGAACCTTCCAGTACTCATAGACTTTTCTGAGAAGACACACAGTGGATAGTAAGGAATGTCACCCATTTAAATGTCTAGTTTAATGAGGCATAAAATTTACATAGAGTAAAATTTAACCTTTCAGATATGTAGTTCTATTAGTTTTGGCAAATGTATAGTCAGGTATGCATTTGATACCACAAATAGGATATAGAATATTTATATTAACCCCCAAAAGTCTCCAGGTGTTCCATTATAGTCAGTTCTCTCCTCTCACTTCCAGGACTTAAATGCTATTAAAATATTCCTATCTTCAGCTACGTACATATCTGTGTGAGGCCAGATCGTCTTCATATACTTCAACCAGAATGACATAGTGGACCAGATTGGATGCAGAAGCAGATATGAGAATCCAGCTGTCTTCTATTAAGCCAGACATGAAGGAGTATTGCAAAATTGCAAAACAAAGGCACCTATCTTGATAATTGTTTTGTTGTGGAAAATATATATTTTTATAGACATATATTATTTATGTTAATATGTAATGGGTTCATGGCTTTAAGTAATAAGTATATTTACATTTTATTTTTTTCTAATACAGTAAATATAAAAAGGTATAATGCATATAAACAAATGCTCTTTGCATCTTTGATAATTTTTAAGAGAGTAAAAGGTCCTGAGACCAAAAGGTTTGAGAGCCACTGACATAGGCAGATTGGCAGGTGTCACTGGAGAATGAGAACAGCTGGAGAGGGAGAGGGAGGACGTCTGGGAGCAAATTGCTTCTCTGATTCCTTGGCTCATAGTAAGATCTCAATACATGGTTGTGGAATAAATGGAAGTTAGATCATAAGGCAGTGTAGTCGGGCTAATCAGGAGAATGAAGTCTCTGAAATGAATAGATTATTTTATCAAGGTCCATTATCCTGGCTCAGTGGGACATCCAGGTTGTTCCATCTGCTAACCCATTTGATCTAGAAGAGACTGGGGGTGAGCTCAGGGTTGTTGCTGATGGTTGGGTCAAAAGTCTAAGCAAACCCTTCAGATATAACAAAATATCAAATGTCAATGGAGAAGCACAGCTCAGGGCCTGAGGCAGAAGAAGCCAGGTTTAGGGAGTCAGCTGGGAAGGAGTTGATGTGGTGAGAGGACCAGGTAACTGGCCAACTAGTAATTGAACCAGCAGATCTGGATTTGGTCTGGGTCAGATGGAGGCTTCTTCTGAGGCTGACATGGTCTTAGGCCAGGTCCTTCAATGGCAGAATCTGAGTGGTATCCCACTGAGAGTGGCAGGCAGCACATGGAGACTAATGGTGGTGATGTGGGGGAGAGAGTGGGAAGTGTTATTGGAATATTTCTCCTCACATTTCCCCTCTTGTTATGCCTTTGACCTAACTCTAGAGATTGAGTTTTATTTAGTCCTGATCTTCAGTAGAGGCCATAGCTAGGTTTGGTTGGGGCAGGAAGTGGGATGGGACTGGATAGAGTGTCTCAGCATACCTGAGCTTCTGTGTCCCAGCCTCCTGACTTGCTCTCACGTATACACTTATTGTCCAGTTATTATCCTAGGGGACACCTGCTTATTTTGAAGCAGATAATTTAAAAATAGATGCCCAGTGCTGCTGTCAAAATCACATTGACATCTCTTTGTCCTAAAAATGTAGTAGTCTTTCTCCAAAATATGGCAAAGTCAGAGCTTTTAAATGTGTTTCATTAAAATAAAAGGTTAGATGGAAAAGGATTAAGTACAGGTTAACCTAGATTCTTTATTAATATTGTATTTGTGGTGACAGTGCATTACACATAATTCTATAGGAATTCTATTCTAATTTGGTAATAATTCATGTCCATGTATTCAGTATGACAGCATCATTAATTAGGTTGCAATGAGTATGGAAAATATATAAGCTGTTAATACAAAGTATTACTAGAGGTTGTATCAAATTGTGCACATTACTGAATAAATAGTAATATCAACACTTTAGATTTAATAAACCCAGCGAGTCCCCCAACCTGACAAATTTTTTCTTACAGTGTGTGTTGATAAATATAAATATTTACTATAGAAAATGCCAAGTATATAATTTGTCTGGAAGACTTTAGCCTCTTAGCAGGAGCATGGTTATTTGGTTACCTTCTGCTGTCTGCTTCCTATCTGCAAAGTGTGATTCCCCCTTCTTCCTAATATCCTGTGAAGGTGCCAATTACCCCGCTGATTATCAGTTGAAAACTAAGCCTGGTGCAAAGGGAGCATCAATTATTTGTGAGCAGAGAGCTAAGGCTGCTGGAATCATAATAAAGGATGCTGGAGCTTCCAGCTAATAAAATATATCAAAAGGCAGTGTGTGGACCAAAGAGAGCACGTTTCAGAAGTCTATGCCTCAAAGATAAAATTAGGCCTGATTTGCAGGCTTCAATGCTATGTAACTTATGTCAGAATTTTGCTAATGTTAATGAAGAGAAATGGCAGGGTGTTTTCCTTTAATCCACATGGCTTTTTAACACACACTGTGGAATTATTCATACCACTGACTTTTCCTTCTGAGTCTGGGGTGTGTGTATGTTTGCTTTGCTCCCAAAAGATGGCCAAACACCAGGGAAGTTAGAGCCCGCTTCCTCAGCCCCTTTGTCTTCCACAGTGAGGAGCGTTTAAGGATGAGTTTGTAAACTTGTCATGATTATTATGGCCTTGGAGCGGGACTTAACTTTCTATTTTAAAGAGCTGGTTAAAGAGATTGGTGGGTGTGGAAATGTCACCATCAGTTAAGTTGGTTTGGGAGGTTTATTTCCAATTCTATGAATAGGGTTTCCACCTGCTGAGAAGAGCTTACACTTCTCTCTCTCCTGATATTCATATAAAACTAGAACCTGATGCACGAAATTCATGCAAGAGTAGGCCTTCCTTCCCCTGGCTCCCGCACCAGCTTCCCTATGGCCCGGGTCCCTGGCTTCTCTCCGGTGGCCACAGGCACCTGGGACGGGGCTTCCCTCACAGCCACAGTGGCTTGCCTTGACCTGAGGCAACCCTGGTGGCTGCCTCCGCCCTCAAAGCCCCGCTTTGTCTGGAAGGTCATCGGTCTAATTAGCATGTTATGCTTTTATTATTATAGATAAGCAGCCTAGTTAAACTTTCTGATTAAATTTATAAGGATGCCCCCCAAAATTTCGAAGGATTTGAATATGACTTTAATAGAAATGAAGAAGATGCCTTTACAGGCAGAATGCTAATCTCCAGTCTGCCACTAACCCTTTTTGTACGGGTGTGGAGAGAGAAAAATTTCCAGCTTGGTAAATGTACATGAGGATTCCTATTGCTTTGTTTATAGAGTAGTTTTCAATGTACAGGAAAGTTGCAAAGATAGTACATAGAGTCCCAGATATCCCTGCACCCTGCTCCCCTATTGTTAACATTTTATGTTACCATGAAACATTTGTCACAACTAGGAAACCAATATTGATACATTATTATCTATTGATTTTTAATTTCCCCTGGGTTTTTATTATTTGTAGGAGACTGTTCCATATTAGGAATTTCTCCAGTGTTCACTTATTATTATATTAATTTTTCCAAATCAATTATATAACAAGCCAGCTGACTGCCGTTCAAGTGGATGGCCTATTTGCTCTTGATGGCGCTTTACCTTTAAGGATCCCAAGTGTAACCAAGTCCCTGTATTTCTCTCAGCCCCTGAGATCCTCAGGGATCAAGGTCAGCTGCACTGAGTGATATTTCAGTCTCAGGACCAGGAAATTGCTAATGAGGAAAGGCACTTTCACAGCCACCCCACTCAGTCCATGTATTTTACAGAGAGAGGAGGAAAAGGAGGCCCGTGGAAGTGAGGTGACTCACCCAAGGTCACACACTGCCTGTGGCAGGGTCTGGACTGAAGCCCAGCCTCTTAACTCTTCTATACTTACGGCCTCTGATAAAATTTTCACAGTGACGCTTTTATTCTATTTATTATTTATACCCTGCCTACTTTTAAAAAGAATTGGAGCCAGCATCTCTGTGATTTACTTTGTTTTGAACACAATATAGATCACTGGATCCTGCATGGTTTAAAAAAATAATGCTCTCATCTATAATTATTTAATAAATGGTTCATATCACCTATCACCACACTACTGATGCCTTGCACATAGTAGGCACCCAATAAATACAGGTACAATGAGCAAATGCATAATGCTAGCTTGGGATTTATAAACAAAAAGAGTTCACTGCACAAGCAAGGCTGAGTGAGCAGGAGGAAATACGATCCTCTATTCTTGGCTCTGAAAAAGACAGGGCTGGTGAAACACTGGAAAGAATGATGATTTTGGCTTGTGATTCCCTGTATACAGTGCAATGAGCTGCAGAGGTGGAACACACATCGGTGGGGTCTGACCTGGCAGAAAGTGGTCCAAGTCCCAGGTGTGGCTCTAGGCAAGTTGTTGGCCTTCTCTGAGCGTGAGGTCCCTCACCTGTTAGGGTGTGATTACCCTTCTCTTTGGGCTGTTGCCACTGTTAAATGAGATAGCTATGAAAAAGTGCTTTGCAAACACTACGATCTGTCAGAGGTGTAATTTATTAATCTCAAGGATTATTTAGAAGAAACTGTCAGCATTTAAGGGTAGGTTTTTTTATGAAGTACATTGAACCTCTGTTCCTCTTTTGCAAGTTACCCTAGCATAGTAAAAATGTTAGAAAAAGGAATATTGGCAATTGAAAAGGAAAACAAATAGATATAACTACAAAATAAAAAAAATTTAATCCTCACCCAAGCGTATGTTTTTATTGATTTTTTTTTTTAGAAAAAGAGGGAGGGAGAGAGGAAGGAAGGGAGGAGGGAGGAAGAGAGAGAGAGAGAGAGAGAGAGAGAGAGAGAGAGAGAGTGAGAGAGCAGAGAGAGAGAGAGAAACATTCATCCACTGCCTCCAGTAAGCACCCCGGCCAGGGATTTAACTGTCAACCTCGGTATGTGCTCTGACCAGAATCAAACCAGCAACCTCTTGGTGTATGGACAACACTCCAACCAACCCATCCACCAGCCAGGGCCAAAATGGTTCATTAACTCAACCATGTGACAGAAAGCTGAGTCAAAAATGCCAAATATTTGGAACTAAACACTTGACTGATGGGTGAAGGGGGATGAGCAAGGCCAGAGTAGCCCACTAGCAGTTTTTGCCCCACCTTGGCTCAGGTTTTATCAGCCTGTTATTCGGGAGGTGGTGGAGAAACCTTGGCAAGCACGGAGGTTCTCTTTAGGTAAGCTGTGGTGTGTATTAATAGAAACCTTTTCCAAACAAAATACTCAAAGTGACTCTGCACTTCTGAGCCACAGCTTCCGGAGATCAGACAAATCGAGGGCCGAATGAGAACCAACAGCAGTTGCACAAAACGGCTGCCAACATATGGTATCGCAAATTGCTCTCTTTAAGAGATCTTTGTTTTCACTAGCTGGGACTTGGTTCATTTAATGCTGCACTGCTCCAGGCAAGATTGAGAGCTGGGTGACCTTGGTTTTGCCTTCTTGCCTGTGTTTTCCTTAACATTTCCTTGAAATTAGAGTTGGGACTAGCTCAGCCTACCCCATACAGGATGCTCTGACATCCATGTCTTCTCTGTTCCTTTATTTGTCGTTTTCATCCCATTTAAATGTGGCTTGACTGATATCTCATTCCCTTAGGGCCTGTTCCATGCCCCAAACCTTAAAAACTCAACCCCTATCCATGTAGAATAGAGTTAATAAGCCTCCATCCTGGGTAATAACATGCTCAAAGAATTGATTTGGGAAAAATCAAAGTTTGGTTTTAGAAAGGTTGGTATACATAGGATATCCATACAGATCTACCCCCTCAGTCAGACAGATTGATAATTGGGAAAGAGGCCAGGACAGGGGATGTAAATTTTGGAATAATTTAGAGGAATGGAGATAAGACTGGCTGTGTGGCGCCAGAGGATGGAAGAGAGTGATATTTGGCAAGACAGGTAATGTTCCTACTTCTCTGTTTGATCTCATAGTTTAATTGATACAAGACACTTTGTTTTTGGGACCTAAAGTTATGAGTTTGAAGAAATCTCAACATTTCTTTATAAAGTGGCAGAGAGGAAAAAAATCCTTCATGACTAATAAATTTTGGGTTTTCATTCACTCATCCATTCAACCAACAAATATTTACTGTGTTCACTATTTACCAGACACTGTTCTAGGAACTGGACATAAAACAACAAGCAGAACAGATAGTCACTGACTTCGTGGAAGTTACCTAATGGGAGGAGACAGATGATTAATAGAAAGTGGAATAAAACAGTAAATATGTTAAAAGGTGTTAAGTGCCTGGGAGAACAATAAAGTGGTGTAAGAGGAGTAGATAGGCTGGGAGTGGAGGCACTAGTTTACATAGGTGGTGAGGAGTGGACTCTCCTCAGGTGAGGTTTACCAGGGACCTGAATGAAATTAGAGTTGGGACTCGACACATTTCCTATCTTCCATGACCAGCCAGTCAGCTGAGGACATCCTTAACTGTGGTGTATGCCAGTGAGAACTATGACATGGGATGTAAGAACCCATCCAGATTGGTACCTGCACTATCCTGCTGCTCAATGCTGCTCATTGTTTCCCCATTGGAGACAGGTGGAGACGCCTTTACAATGGGGCCTTGACTTATGAGTTTAATTCGTTCAGAGACCGAGCTCATTAAGGAGCTCCTTAACTCAAATTACTCTATCAACTCAATGCAAAAAATCGGCTGAGAGATAGCTGGTATCTCAAAAAACTCGTTAGTCGGGACACTCGTAAGTCAAGGCCCCACTGTACTTTGGAGGCAGTGGTAGTTGGAATGAATCTGCTGCTTTGTTTAGGAAGAGAATAGCATTTAGTAGTACTTTCTTGTTCTGGGAGAGTTATGGAATAAGCTGTTCCATAGAAGGAATATTCCTCATTGCAAAATATTTTTTCAACTAGCATATCCCTTTAGTTCCTGAATTTAACTTAATAAAACATCTGGAGTGAAATCTTCTGGTATCTTTTCTACATTGCACATATATCAAAAACAGTTTGTTGAGCAAGAAAGAAAAAAAATATATACCATATCTTTAAGGAAAGTTAAACATCTCCTAGTGCTACACCACAAGAAATTTCTCCTGGGATAAATTGAACATAATCTAAGTCCTGTGCATTAAATTTATTTCGAATGGCAACTATTTATTAATAAAATATTTCAAGAAACTATTGAAATATTGTCTATTTTTCCCCCTGAAATGAATAGGATTCAGAATAATGGGTTGTTTTTTTTTTAATGCTTTTGTATTATTCTCATTGTCTTTTTGCCTTTTCTCTCAGTTTCAATCTGGTGGCCATGGCTGTGTCCTACTGTCAATGCCTAGGCTTTTAGTTGAATATTCTTCTACTTGAATAATTTGTGGCTTCTGATCTGCCGTCCATAGACAGCATAATAATTATGCTTGCAGAATAATATTTAGAGTAATAAATAACAATAACAATAAAAACCATAACATCACTTATGAGCACTTACTACATACTAGGCAGTATTCTAAACACTTTGTATATATGATCTCATTTAATCCTGTTGATAGTCTCATGAAGGACAAAAATTACTATCTCCATTTTACAGATAAGAACATCAAGGCTCAGAAGGGTGGCCCAACTTGTCCAATGTCTCACATGTGTAGGTGGGCTAAGAGCCAGGCAGCCTGACTGCAGGGCTAGGATGTGAGAAATTCTCACAGTGGGATGGTTGATACCACCTGTGTTTGTTTATCAAAGCTTCTCCCCCACCCTCACAACCCACTTGCCTCTTGTGCTCTGGATGGTGCAGTTCCTAATTAGCAGGCTCCTGAAAAGTGAGGTATGTGGATAAAGGACTTGGTTTGACAAGAGAAGATGCTGTCTGAGAGGCACTGGACTTCTATGGCCTGGCCCTATCCCTTTGAAATAACAGTGTCTGAATTCTAATCCTCAATCTTCTTTTTATTCACTTCTTCAGAGAAAGGCCATGCATCTCTAGATCTTTGTTTTTCCAGCTATAAAATTTAATATTGTAGAGTTTTATACAAAGTTGAAATGAGAAAGAAATATAAAAATATTTAAAGCACCTCATATTTCTTTGTTCCCTATTATGAATAAGGAATTATTTACCATATGCTTTTTGTAGAGGCTTCTATTAATGGAACCTTATACAGTTTTTAAAAAATATTGTTTTATTGATTTGAGAAAGAGAGAAAGGGAGGAGAGAGAGAGAGAGAGAGAGAGAGAGAGAGAGAGAGAGAGAAGAGAAAGAGAGAGAGAAAGAGAAACATAGATCGGTCACCTCCTGTACGACCCCCACTGGGGATCGTGCCCACAACCCAGGCATGTGCCCTGATCAGAAATCGAACCAGTGACCTCTTGGTGCATGGGACCATGCTCAACTGAGCCACACTGGCCAGGGCAAAGGACCATGCTCAACTGAGCCACACTGGCCAGGGCAAAGGACCATGCTCAACTGAGCCACACTGGCCAGGGCAAAGGACCATGCTCAACTGAGCCACACCGGCCAGCACAAGGAACCTTATACAGTTTTAACTTGTTAAATGAAGCCACTTATTTTTTTAAAATGTTATTTTTACCATTTCATATCTTTTCTATCACAGAAAATATTTTTGTGTATTAATATTTCTCAACCATAATTCTGGTATCTTTTCTACATTGCACTGTCTGTCCATGCAGAATTGACCAGAAGCTCAAGTGTATAACGGAATCCTTCATTTAAATTTAGAAATTGGTAAACAAAGCAAAGATAGGAGCCTCCAAGTCTGTGGTAGAGCAGCTAACACTCTTTTTGGCTTTTAAACAAACGTAAATACTCTAAAACTTGCTCTCAGCAAGTAACTTCATAATTAGGTTAATGTAATAGCACTTTGTCCTTTTGTATCACATTTCAGTTGAAGACCTAGAAGGGATTTTAACAAATGCAAGTGCTTTTTACCTTGGTTCCTGTAAAACAGGATGCTTGGTTCATTATGCTCACGGGATGACAGTCGCATCAGGCCATTAGGGCTGGTCACAGGGTTGAGCATGGATTACCCCCACAGGCCAAATTCACCTGGATTCAACACAGCGAGTCACCTTGTACTTTGTAGGTCAGTTCCAGTTATGTACCTCGTAAACATAACTCCCGGAATGTACCAGTGACTGGAGGTTAATTTCCATACCTCTGAAAGGCTCATCAATATGGCTTGGGGTTTGTCTTGACTTTAAAAGATGCCTGCTTTAAAGATGCAGGCATGTCCATGAATATAGGATGAAACAGTGAAAGAAGGAATTCAGGTATTCAGTCAGAGTGAACTGATATGCAAGGGAGGAGTGGGGCTGCATGGTGAAGAAGGGAGACGATGAGGAGGGGCAGGACTGCATGGGGCCTGTCTTTAGTATTGATTTGCTGTCTGGTCTTAGGTCTCTCAGCCTTGTGGTGAACGAACCTACATGGAGAAATTGAGAAGGTATTTTCACAGGGAACATAGTCAGATGTAGGGGCATTGGGAACGTTGTTTTGATCCCGGATGGTAATATGGGTCTGAGTGGGACGAGGGCAGCCTCTCCACTGCTATGCAAGATACACCAGTGTTGTTGCCTCTGCAAGCACAGGAAACGCCATCCTTAATACGGAGCACTTGGCACAGTGGGAATGACAGCAACAGGACGCTCTCCAGGGACCCTCACCACGGACACTGGTGGTGGGCTGGGACAGAAAGAGATTCTGATAGATATTCTGATTAATTCTCGAACACCCCTGAGGCACCTCTGAGGACTTTTAGAGATACTAGGGTCAGACTTCACAGGGGGTGAAAGTCTCACATGAACAAGGTCTAAAAGCGAGAGCTAGAGAATCTTGGGTTCCTACTCTTATTCTGATTCTATTATCTGAGTTCATGGGCTGCTGAGGTCTAGAGAAATTCAGGCTTCATATAGTGAAATTATACAATCAATAAAAACTATCTGGTCAGGCTTGACTCAGACTTTTAGTTTATAAACACACAAAGCAAGGCTACTGTTAAAACAGAAGTGACTGAATGTCAGATGTACTGGAATGGAGGAGTTCCAGGTTTCTCTTTTTGTACTGGTGGCTGTCTGCCCAGTTGCTTGTAGGAGGTAGCTCAACAGGCCTGGCACAGCCCAGAAGTAGATGGCAAATCCCACCCTGGCTTGCTGTAACTGCAGCTACTAACTGAAGACCAGTTCTCAAGTTTCTGCACTGCCATTAGTGAGTTGGGACATTTACTCTCCGGGAGGTAAATTATAATACACCAGAGGGTGTTATAAAAGCCTGGCCACGTGTAAGCATAGCTCCCTGGGCCTCTAGGTGCCCTGCTTGTCAGATTCCCACTGACACCAGGCAAAGGAGGGTGAATTTGAACCCCAGGCATCTGACCAAAGCTTCCCAGGAAATGTCTTTCAAGTTTCCACTTTTATCTTTAAAATGCTTATAAAATTTTTATTCTACTTCATGATATGTTTGTTTTACGTTTAAGTAAAATGGATGAACCCCTGCCCCCAAATTGTTTATTCAGTGCTTTAGCAGAGTCCCCCGCATTTCCCATGTGTACCCCCATATGTGTGATTTACCTTTACACATATTTTACATGCCCATATAAAATATATGTTCATGCATGTTTAAAAATATATGAATCCTTTTTTTTTAGTAAAACATTTTAGCGCAACATGTGGTGGGGCCATTGCTGAGAGCACAGTGCTGCATTGGTGGGGAGGGGAAGATGCTTCCAGGATCCCTGGGGGTGGGAAAGTTGACAGGGATAGTCTTGGCTGCCCCTGACACTCTGTGCTCCATGGAGTCTGGCCTGGCCACGGTCCAAGGGGAAGATGACAGTCCCAAGGTTCTAGAAGACCAGCTACTTGCTCTTCTCATGATTAGCCTTCCAGTGTGCCTAAAAGCGAGCACCCAGGGAGCAGGAACAGACAAAAGACAGCAAGCAAGATAGAAAGCAGCCAAAACTGATTGACTAAAAAGGTCTAAACTCTCTGACCACCTGAACTTCATCTGAAAGTGTTTTTGATGGGTGGATGGAGGAGATGCTGTAGGAGCATTGTGAAAGTAGTGAGAGAGTACATAAAAAATTAGATTTTATATTTAAAGTATTTTGTTTATTGTTCCAAGAACATCAAAATAGCATCAGTAAAAGGAGAATCTACACCCATGTGAGGGTTACCTCTGTTATACACAGTTTCTTTTAAGATTAAAGAGGTTCCCAACAATGCCACATGGTAAGCAACATCCCACATCCACTAAGGAAACAGATTAAGGCAGGTTTTATTATTTGCTCAACTATCCAGAATTAGTCAATGGTGGGGCTAGCATTGAAAGTCAATTCTGTCAGACCCTAATAATCCATATATCTTTCCTTAAAAAAAAATAGAACATACATTTCTGCTAAATATCTAAAATATTAATGTGACCCCCATTCTTTTTGTCCCGGCCACATTAGCCTGGGTATGGGTAATATAGCTATAACTACAACTACAATACAAACATTATTATTCTAAACCCTGAACCAGGCTCCGTTCTGAGTGCCCCTTCCCCTCCTTCTCCCCTAAGTATTTCTAGGCATCCTCAGGAAAGATTGCAAACACTCTTCTTAATTCCCATTAGAATGCACCATTTCCCATGCTCATGCTCGAGTGACAATGTCTTCTTCCCAGGTCTTTGATGGAAACGGCCATTGTGAGGGTGCCACAAATCCATCACTGTCCGAGTACATCAGTAGCACCAATACCTACTGAAGGTGATATTTTCTTCAGCCCAAAGAGGGCTAATTCCACCTGATAGTCAGGCTCTGGGTCTTCTCAGGACTCCAGAGAGCTTGAAGAGATGTCTCATGGAAGGGCGCCTGGTACCCACCTATAGACACTACATGCCACAGGAAAAACTAGAAAGTGGCCAGTACGTCTAATATTTGAGGTTTAAGCAAAGACCTCTTTTAGAATTTTTTGTTGCCTTTTGTTTCCCAGCCATCTCTTATACTCAGACATGAGACCATGGATTCAGGACCCTAGATCAAGGTAATATGGTATCTTTGGGCATTATAAAAATACATTTTCTTTTAAACTTACACTTCTATTGGTTATCATGTTATCCTAATAAACTAATTTTGGAGGAATGAGGCACTTTACTGACATATACCAGGAGATTGCTGTAATACTTACCAGTGTCCTATGCTTACATGAATGCAAAATGGACCTAGTCTTTTTTTGTTTTTTAATTTATTGATTAGAGAGAGAGAGAGGGAGAGAGAAAGAGAGAGATTTCTTGCCCCACTTGTCTGTGCATTCATTGGTGTTTCTTGTATTTGCCCTAACTGGAGATTGAACCAACAGCCTTGTATCAGGACAATGCTCTAACCGAATGAGCTACCCGGCCGGGGCTGAATCTAGGACAGTGATGGCGAACCTTTTGAGCTCGGCGTGTCAGCATTTTGAAAAACCCTAACTTGACTCTGGTGCCGTGTCACAAATAGAAATTTTTTGATATTTGCAACCATAGTAAAACAAAGACTTATATTTTTGATATTTATTTTATATATTTAAATGCAATTTAACAAAGAAAAATCAACCAAAAAAATGAGTTCACGTGTCACCTCTGGCACGCATGTCATAGGTTCGCCATCACTGATCTAGTACATTAAAATCAAAACACAAGCACTGCATCAGTGAGACATAGTGATACAGCCTGGAACTAACAGTCCAAAAACTTAGATAATTTAATGTCTTGGATCCTCAATTTGCTCATCTGTAAAATACCAGTAGTAGTATCTGACATGGCTTTCAGAATTTTATGTAGATCAAATGAGATAGAAGATTAAGAATGTTGGACACATGTATGGAGCATCACATGACAGCTAAAGCAACCATGGATGCTGGGTTTGGGCACAGTGTGTGATCATGAGTGAAAAGTGCCTTTGCAATGAGAAGCTTCTGATTTATACTCAGCCTTGGGAATATGCTGGAGAGGGAGCTCTCTGCACCCTCCATACCACATTTTCACTCCTAGTTTAAGAAGGGTCAAAGTTTGAACATGTGAATGGTGGTGATAACCAGACTCTAATACATGAGAGGTTAAACTGCACGAATAGACTGCAGTTTGCTTTCTTCTTGGCCCAACTTCTCAGAATATCAAGCTCTCCATTTTCAAATAATGACTGACATATTCATCAGTGATTTCCTAACTCCATGTGTCTTTGTTGTTGCTTGATTTTTAGATGTACTTTCCTACTTTTAAAATACAGTGAGGTCCTGGGGTGGGGAGTGGGGGTGGGCTGGAGGTGGTCAATGGGGGAAAAAGGAAACAATAAAGAATTATGAAAAAAAAAAAACACTCTCTGAATTTAACAATGCTTTTAAAAAAAGCATTTTGGGATGGTTTCTTGAGTAAATTGAAGGTGCCCCAGGGTGACACACCCCAGGCCTGGAAATGACTTTAGCAAAGCAATGCCACTGACAATCAGCAAACACCAGGTCTTGCTTCAAATGAAGAGAGACAAAGGAAGAATCACAAGGAAC
The DNA here is from genome assembly GCF_014108235.1 of Myotis myotis. Lineage (NCBI taxonomy): Eukaryota > Metazoa > Chordata > Mammalia > Chiroptera > Vespertilionidae > Myotis > Myotis myotis. Next base: position 170,064,835 of record NW_023416313.1, read on the forward strand.
GTGTCACGAAGCCTCGTTTTCAATTCTGTCTGGATCAGTTTGACCAGTGGCTTCCACAGGCTGGGGTGCTGACACACTGGACATTTAGAGGAACAAATAAAAGGGTCCAATACCACACACCCAGAACACTGCCCGTTAATGGCTTCTGAGTGTTGGATGCTGGAGCAGCGTGTCAGGAAACCCTCCACACATAAGACTGCAGCTTAATGTGTTATTGTTCAAATCCAGTGTTTCCTGTTTGTTTGTTTGTTTACTTGCTGAGTGGCCGCCGAAGTAGTTCTGATTCTCGGACACATTGCTTTTACTTTCAACAGGACACCAGACAGTCTGGGATTCAAATCCTAGCTGAGACTCCTGAGTGACTTTACACAGGTCCTGAAATTGCTATGAATTTCATTTCCTATCTGTACAAAAGGGCTCATGCAAACCACCTTGCTGTTGTGAATTTTAAATGAGATAATCTACTAAAAGTGTTTTACCTAATGCTTAGTGAAGAATAGCCATTTGAAGATGAGGAATAAAATATTAGGGGAGGAATAAGAATTTAAGAGACAAAACATGTGAGATCTATGTCTAGTTCAACCTCTAATGAGTTCTGTGAGTTTAGGCAAGTCATTTAGCTGTTCTATGCTTCAGTTTACCCATCTATCAAACTGTCAACTGGTATTTGATAGTTTACCTATAATAGTTAAGGGTGAAGCTGCTTTGCAAATATATGAGCTTAACATATATTTGTCAAAGGGTGAAATAGGTACAGAGAATGTTTTTTGAGAATTAAAATGACTAAAGATACAGCATATTAAAAGTGATAGATTTCTTGGACAAAACCATACAAAACTTTACATTTTGTGGATGCATCCTACTAAGGACACTAAGATGAATGCCAAGGAGGATTTTTAAAAAAATCTTTCCTTCTTCCCCTTCCTCTGCTCTGAAACAATCATCAATTACTCTTATCCACTGGCACCATCTCATCTAAGTTCATTTTCAAGATGAAGTTTCCTCGTTGGATGGTGGCTGTCCAATCCTCCTTCTGTCCATCACTGACTGCCTCCAAGCTGTCCCCTGATTGACAGTTTGAGAGCGAATCAATAATAATTATCTGGCTGCAGCCATGGCGAGCTGTGTAATTCTGCCACGGGATAGCATTGTGCAAACAGAGCTGCCTCTCTGGCTGCAGGTTTAAATATGCAGGCTGGGGCTGTCCATTTAGGTGTGCTGATCATGTGATTACCAGGAGGTAGTGCTTCTTTCCTGATGCATTAAAACCCTTTCAAATGATACACTCACCTTCTGGGACTCTGCTGCTGGCCAGCATTGCACTATGTAAAACATTGCCTTCAGGGCCTAGAACATAAATCAGTGATTTAAAGGCACAGCCCTAGGAGAGGAGACATAGTTTGCTTCCCTTGTTGACAAAGACTGTGGGAAGAACCACTGATGGTGAATGTGTAAGCACGAATAAAAGAATGGGATCTCAGATATCTTTGGGTCCATATTTATTTCACCTCATCCTAGCCAAAGAAGGTAACTGCTTTCTGAAATTATTTGTATCTCACTTTAAAGATCAGAACTAATTCAGTATTAAATTTTGTTGATTTGAGAGGTACAAATTTGTCATTTCCCATTTGAACAAGAAAATAATGCTTTATTGAGTTGAATAAAATCTATTATTTTTTAAAGGGACTTTAGCATACCCACGTAGAAGATAGTGCTGGTTGCTGGTGTGGGTTACTCTAATGAACAGGCAGCAGCATTTCATTGGTCATAATTAGGCCATTTAAATACTGAAGGTGGTAAGATTTCATTGGTGCTATTTTCTGGGAATCTATTTCCGTCAACAGATTAGAAGAGGGGAAGTTCTTGTGGGGGCACAATCAATTTTCTAACAGACCTCAGTGAGAGCTGGACATGTAACCAAAGTGGGGCGATCTTAAAATCCCAATCAAAAATGGGAGTTTAGTCCTGGCCTCTGTGGCTCAGTTGGTTGGAACATTGTCCTGGGTAATGGAAGGTCATGGGTTAGATTCCTGGTCAGGACACATACATACCTAGAATTCGTGTCCCATCCCTGGTTGGGCAGGTTTACAGGAGGCAAATAATCAATGTTTCTCTCCTCCTTCCTCCCTTTCTAAGATCAATTTAAAAAACTGGGATTCTACATTTGGAATAGGTTCAGAAAATAATCTATGTGTTATTAGCAAATGATGAGAAACAAAAATAATGTGTCCCATAGTTATATGCTCTATGCTGTTTAAATTCTTTTTTTATATATTCATATGCATACAAATATATTACATATAAATACATATGTATGTTTTATATACTTATATGTGATGGGATCCTTTCATTTTCTGTATTTTTTCTTTAATATAAAAATCTTAAAAATAAGTACATGTAGAAAAAAATGTAATGAGGTTCATTTGGTAAGTAGCAAGTTTCTCTTCATTGGATGTAATCAAACTGAAACAGAATGAGTATTCAGCAAAGATTTTATGTAGGTTATTTAAAAATTAACTGTGGCCCTGACTGGTTTGGCTCAGTGGATAGAGCGTCAGCCTATGGACTCAAGGGTCCCAGGTTCGATTCTGGTCAAGGGCATGTACCTTGGTTGCGGGCACATACCCAGTAGGGAGTGTGCAGGAGGCAGCTGATCGATGTTTCTCTCTCATCGATGTCTCTAACTCTCTATCCCTCTCCCTTCCTCTCTGTAAAAAATTAATAAAATATATTTTTTAAAAAATAACTGTGAAATTACTAGGAAATGTAAAATATCTTCTGACTCCAAAATTGTAGGATTACTCTCCAGGTTTATAGGTGGAAGAGAAACAGTGGGAAGCATGGTTTATTAGAAGGAAAATTACAGCAAAGTCTTACATCTTAGTTGTGTTGAGCTCTGTAATTATTGAGTAAGGCAACATTAGCAGTTCTTCAAGTCATTATTGCTTTATTCCAGTTATTTTGCTGGCTTCCTAGTTTCTTAGTAGTAAAAGAAATTCTTGAAAAAGAGAAGATATAAAGTTGATTAAATGGAGCTTAGCTATACCTTAGAATTGATAACAGGATCAAAGATGAGTAGGAAGGGAGATTCAGATAAAATAGAAAAATTTTCCTCCCTCCCCTCCCTCCCTCCCTCTCCTCCCTCCCTCCCTCCCTCCCTCCCTCCCTCCCTCCCTCCCTCCCTCCCTCCTTTTCTTCCTTCCTCCCTTCCATTCAGTCAGCTAACTAATCAAACATTGTCAAACAAACCATCCACCTTATTAACTACCCTTTACTTGCTGGGCACATCTATGAACCAGATCAGAATCTTATTCTTTGAGAACATGCAGACTAGTCAGGGAGATACGACATGGGGATATTAATTATGGCCCGATAACACAGGGGGGATGTACTAATTGCCAAACAAAATTACAGAGGAAGTAGCAAAGGGTTTCAGAGCCCAGACAGATTTCTAGCTAGGGGGTTATATTTGTAGCTAAACCATCCTGTGATCAAAGCATATACCTGCTATTTTGCAATATGTTAATTAATTATTAAGAAGCCAGGGAGCCAATTAAAAGACTTAGAAAAACAAAAACAGTCATGAGTTAAAATTCAAAGAACCATACATATTGGGCATAGTAGGAACAATTTTAAATGATATGAAAAAAGACTATAGAAATAGAAATCACATAATTAGATCTGGGTTTTAGAAGCCAGTAAAGAAAATAATGCATTTCTACGTAGAAAAAATTCTTTGAGATTTATAGACTCTCTGCTACTGAATTGAATGACAGAGCTATTCTTCTGTTTTAACTTATAAAACTAAGACTTTCAATCCTCACCTCCTCCATAAAACTTTCATGTTTCTTTTCTCTGCAGTTCAGGCCTCCTCTGAACTCTTGCAGTCTCCATGTTTGCACCATTCATTTGACCACCTTGTATGGCACAGAGGGGCCTTCCAGGTCAGCTCTTCTGGAGAAGCATGAAAACAGACATGCCAACCAGAACCATACTCACCAGGAAGGTTAACATATTCCCTAAATCCAACTTGGTAATAAACTTCCAAAGAAAATTGAGATAACTTGACTGAAGTGGGCTGCTTTGTGGGATCCATACTATTTTAGCCAATTATCAGAAAATTTTATGCAAAATTACTTATACTGCCCTAAGAAAGTACCAGAGTCCATTGTGGCTCCAAGAGTAGTAATAGTAAGATCTAGCTTATCTGTGGTTCTTTCTGCTGGCTTCCCCTGGCCCCCTCCCTCACTTCTCCTGGGTGAGGGAAGGGGAGGAACAAGGGGCCTGCAGGTGGGAGGTGGGAGGAGGGACCAAGGCTGAAGTTAGATGACTCAGAGTGCTGTGAAACATACTAGTAACTATGGAGGTTAGAAATGGAACTCATTCTTATGGGCATTTCAGATGCATAGATTAGAAATAATATTTTTGAAAGTTGATATGAAAATCAACCTTATTATCCTACTGTCTGGCAGACTGCCAGGAACAAATTCCTGGTATTCTAAGGGAATGGGCCCTTATGGCCTTTTTAAAAATGAGGAACTGTGTCTGGAGGCATTAAATAATTTTCTCAGAATCAATGACTAGTGAAATACATAGTTAGAACTTGGATCCCCCACCTTTCCCCCCTCCCCAAAGCAAACCTCTATTCTCTTTTCATTTTTAAAACCTTGGAATCCTTTTTTCTTATTGAATTGTCACCCAAAACCAATATATACAACATAAGAAGCTATTTTCCTCTCTCTTCCTAACCCTATCATTAGTCCCCAGGGCTATGAGGAGCACAGTTAGCAAAACTTTGCTTTTTGCAGAGAGACTTCCTAGGAAGCTGAGTCCTTTCTCTGATACCTTCACTCATCTAAGCCTCTGAAGTTAGATATCCATCTTATCTGTCAGGAGGTTGAACCAGGAGACCCCGACAGTCTCTGATTCTGGTCCCCATCACGTCAGAACTCAAGACCACTCACACACAGGTCATAGTGGGGGTTTTGGGAAATGCATGCCTGAGATCCCAGCCAGTGTGGGCAGTGCTGTGTGTGGCTCCGGAGAACCTCTGATGCTACTTTGCATTGGTCCCACTCATGCCTCTTGACTTTCAGGTGAGCTGTAATTCTGTTTCTAGGGCAAATGGAGAACCTGGAGAATGATTGCCTGGTAAGCAATCAGAAAAGAAACCAATGTTCAGAAATAGCTTAGTGCTTCCAAGGATGGTGGGAAAAAATATCCCAGCCAGGAAAATAGCTCAAGGTGAGGATGTGGGCATCTAGCATTTCTCACTGCAGCGTTGGAGGCTGGCAGAGTCAGGAAGGTTTTGCATACTTGGTGGTGACTTCAGTGACAGCAATGCTGTGAGAGCTTGGACCTTGACTGTAGGTTTATAAAAATCCTATTTCTTGACTTTTGAAAGTCCTTGTGAAACCTTATTAACACAGGCAAAACCATTTCCTGAGATAGCAACCTTCTGACAGAAGACAGTGAGGGGGAGTTTGGGGGACATATGCTCCCTGAGGTGTGCAGGTTCTCACCTAGAGCCCAGTGTGCAGCATTGGGGAGGTGTGAGCCCCCCTTAAGGAGTCCACATCAGCAGGCCATAATGGGACTATGTTTTAGTGATTTATTAGGAAGGGGGGGCAACCCATGCCTCATCATGGTTTGCTCTAGCCTTTGATGAGGACATAAGAGAACCCAGTGGTTCCTCAACATAGAGGAGGAAGTGAGACACAGGAGTCATAGGTTGCCCAGGTGGGTTGCGAGCCAAGTGAAGGGAAACCTGACCAGAAGGTGTCATTGAAATATGGCGACCCAGGGGGAGTGATGCTTGCTCCTCAGTAAAAAGAGTGCCCCAGGCAAAGCCAGACCTTGCCTGTAGACAATCATGAGCACCCCGTAAATGGAGACCAGCATAGAGCAGAGGTCTCCCGACAGATGGAAACATCCTAAGCAAGGTTGGGACTAGGATGAGACTAGGGGGATGCCTAGAGCACCAATTTAAGGAGGCCTTCCCTCTCAGCACTGGGCAAGTGCAGGTTGATGCCACCTTTGCCTCAGCCTAATCCCAGCCTGTGAGCCAGAGTGGATCAGAGATTAATGTTTCTTCTCTATACCTTCTCACTCCAGCACAGGGTGGGGCCTCAGGGAGGGAGAATGGGCCTTGGAAACAAATGCGTTTCCCTCTTCCCTCCTCCCTCCTTCTACCTCCCACCTCCTGGAGCCACAGTTCTAGTCTCAATATACTAGAGCTTTAAATTAGATATGAGTGTGAAGATCAAGACTGTGTTGGGTTATATTTAAATAATTAAAAGGGTCTGAATAATTGTGGAATTGGGCTAAGGTGTCATCAAAGGAGCCACAGCAAATAAAGAATGGGGTCATTGATATCACACAATTGAAACGTTGACATTTAAAAAAAACAAGTTCATGTAACAAGTTATTGGGACTCTTCAATAAAGTGGTTGCATAAGCCACTCTGAAGAGGGAGGAAAGGGAAGGCAGAGTAGAAGAGGGATTGTGGAGGGAGACTCTAAATGATCTACTCTTTAAAATTAGTGGTCCTGCCTGTGGAGGGATTGGATGTCCAGCTGGCCTGGGTTTGAATCTGGCTCTATCACCTACAGCTGTGAGACTTGGGCAAAGTATTCAAGTCCATTTCACAACTTGTGAACAGGACTAAGAATACTGACTCTTACTCCATATCACTGTCATGAGGATAAAATGGCAGAATAAGTAAAGCACCTGGGGTTGTTAGCACCTGGAAGAGTAAATGGCAGTTGTGCCCACTGGCCTTACCTCTGTTCCCTGAAGGGAAGGAACTTGCACAGCGGACCATGAGTGTGTGTGTATGTCAGGGCTGTGTGTGGAGGAACCAGGTGAGAGATAATCTTGGAAAATACAGGACTGGACAAGGGGAACTCTGAAGGTAGAAACACAACATGCTGTCAGTCTGTATAGGCATATAAGTTCACAAAGTCAGGAAACATTTGAACTGAGTGCTTAATTGTGAGTGTCACTGCTGTAGCAGCCCCGTGAAACTTTACAGAGGTTATGGTGGACACATAAAAGGGTGTTACTCTATTCAGTGGTAGTCAATTCTTGGACCTAAGATGGCATATACATAAAGAGAATATGTAGTTTTTCAGGTGATTGGACATAACTATGGAGGTCAGTAATGGAACTTGTTCTTATGGACATTTCTGATGCATAGATTAAAAATCATATTTTTGGAAGTTGATATTATGAAAATCAATGTTATCCTACTGTCTGGGAGACTGTCAGGGACAAATTCCTGGGCCTAGTATCCTAAGGGAATGGCCCCTTACGGCATTTTAAAAAATGTTCATGTGTCTAACAAAAATCCTAGGTTTTCTTTGTGCTAGATTTCTGGAGGAAAATATCTGCCACATGTAAACAATAGTGTTTGCTTTTTATAAGTAAAAGAAAAAAATAAAAGAAACTAGCCAGAGGCATTGTAATAATACTGAGAACATTAGGAGGAGGAATGGCCACATATACTGGGGTGGCTGATCTATAACATGCATCACATTTTGACTTGATCTGTTATGAAAAGACAAATCATTTTGTTTACACTAATAGAGAAATTAATTTTTTTATCTTGAAATTTAAGTTTGGAATTATCCTATCTTTACCTCTCCTAACATTTCTTTTAGAGAGATGGGTTATTACTGTATTGGTCTTTCTTGAAAATCTAATACTTTTCTCATTATCAAAATAATGGTATTTATGCTGTGATATCAGTAGATGTTTTTTTCCAGTGGGGATTTCATTTTAAAGCCCTTTGTTGAGACATTTTAAATCCAGCTATAAATATTTCTTTGAAACTGGGCATGGGAGGTTTGATTTTCAGTGCTTTGGAGAAAAAAAAAAGGTTTGAAATTCTCTATAGTCATATTGGAACACTGAAATGAGAGTTCATTAAAAAAATGCAGTTAAATTTAAAAAAAATATTTATGTCAAGTAAGGTTTTTTTGGCTATGTTTTAAAATAAGGAAATATAAGTTAGATATATTGCTTCAGATTTTGTTGGAAAGTGGGCCATACCTGTTTTATCCAGTGTCTGATCTATATTTCACGTAAATGAGTAATTTTATGGTTTATCCAGTTTTCCTAAATTACCAACAATTTACCTATATTATAATGAGAAAAGCTGTATATGTTTTATGTAGACATATATGTCAAATTAATTAACACTGAACTCAAAATTAAATGAGAGAAACAGGGGATCTAATGAATGCATGGGTGACATCAAAAGCAATCTCCACACTATTTCTTTCCAAGAATATGATTGGCAGTGGGACCTCTTGACTTAGTACACAAACAGAGGAGATGGGGAAGAGAAGTGCTAGTATTTTACAGTTTATTTTCCATTATTGTATTTTGTTTTTAAAAGGACATTGGAATCCTTTGGGAATTCTATCACTGCCTAAAATTCTGCTGCCAATTTCACATTTTATTTTCAGTTGATATAATGATAAAATTAAATATGGCTTAAAATAAAATAATATTGAAAACTTATAAGAACAAACATCCCTCAAAGAATAGAAGGTATATTCCTGAAAGAGAATATCTATATATTTAATTCTTTAAAAACACCCTAATTTTAATAGCTGTATAAATGCCAACAGAGATGCACAGCTATCAATGATCAGACAGACTGTACTTTGAAACCTCTACCAGATTCAGGGCCTATAGGGATGACCTTTTGAAAGACTATTAATAATCTAAAGTATTATACACCATAGTCCCACTTTAGCTGCTTTCCTTTTAATTTATATTTAATGTGATTTGCTTCTATTTATGTAAATTCATAAATAGAATTTACAGTTCACATTAACATAGTATATAGGCTCTTATAAGTCCTACAGTAAAGAAACATTAAATTTTGTTTATCCTAGTGCTTCCCAATATTATTGACTATGGAAGATTTTCAGTTCATTGAACTCCTCTTTATATTCCTAGGAGATGGATGGTCCACAAATCCCAATGTGGGAAATACCAGTCTAAAGTGATTATTAGTTTTTCTTTAAAAAATGAATGTGTCTGATGCCTCCCATCTGAATGGCATGATGCCACTTTTAGCTGAAGTTGACATCTTAATGAACAGTATATGATAACTGCACTACAAATCCTCAACAGAATCTTCTAATTTCCTGAAATTTGGCTTCTATAAAAAACACAAAAGAGATTATTTTCAGTCAAGATATTCTCTAATTATTCTGATTTATATCAGATAGATTGGGCATTTATATCATTGCACTGTATTTTTAAAGTGCATAGTTATGTTCTAGGCAAATATAATAAATACGTAAATATCAATCACTTCATCCTCATAATGAGGTAGGTATCCCATTTTAGAGATGAGGTTAAGTGAACAGAGTAGATGATAAAGGTGGGTGTTGTCCCCAGGCAGCTGAAGTGTTTCTCCTACTATATCCGTGCTGTTGGTCTTTTCCCCAGATTAATCAGGCTCCACACAGCTTTTCCTCTCTCTCACATCCACATTAACTAGGGTCTCTGAGATTAGGAGTGTTTGGGAATAAGACTCACTGAACCACATTCAATCCATGATCTGCCACTAAGAGGTGGATGACCTAGGAAAAGTCATGCTTCCTCTTTGAGCCTTAGATCCTTCATCTGTAGAAGAGAATTGAACTAAGGGACTTTCAAGACTCTGCCCAACACTATAACTTTATACATGACATTTACTTTTAAACTAGAGGCCCAGTGCATGAAAATTAGTGCACTGTGGGGGGAGGGGGGCTTCCCTCACCCCAGCCTGTGCCTTCTTGCAGTCCAGGACCCCTTGGGGATGTCTGACTGCTGGGGGGAGCAGGTCTAAGCCAGCAGTTGGACATCCTTAGTGCTGCTGAGGAAGCAGGAGAGGCTCCCGCCACCACTGCTGTGCTCACAGCCATCAGTCTGGCTTGTGGCTGAGTGGAGCTCCCCCTGTGGGAGCGCACTGACCACCAGGGGGCAGCTCCTGCACTGAGCATCTGTCCCCTGGTGGTCAGTGTGCATCATAGTGACCTGACCGGTCATCCTGGTGGTTCCACCTTTAGGGTCAATTTGCATATTAGCCTTTTATTATATAGGATTGCTTTTTTCATTAAAAGTGTTGAAAATCAGAAAATTGGAGTTACTGAATAATGTGTTTTTTCCTCTGTGTTCATGCTTATATTCCTTAGAGTGGATTGAAGAATTCCATGGTTTAGAAATTTCCCCGAATGGGGAGACTGTGATGAATGACTCCAAAGGTCCTTGTTCTTCAATTTCTTACAAATAGGCTTCTTCACAGCTTTGTATCTTTTCAAGACAAATACCAATCTAGGAACATTCTAGATAAATACTAGCTTAGGAGTCCTCCCAGTTGTGAGCCTATGAACAAAGAGCTATATTGCCAATAGTACTTACCATAGTGTGCTGCACATAGTAGGGACATAATAATAATGGTCAAAATAAATTGACCTCAACTTGGGAGGTTTGTTTGATTTCACATTTAGTCAGTTGGCAATATTTATTAGCATCTTGGGTACTTTCCAACAGAAAATGTAGATTAGTCAAAACCTCTGAAAATAAAAAACAAGATTAGATAATTTTGAAAATGGTGGCAGTGTCTCATTCAAATGAAAAGGAATTGACCGTAAATCTACATTTTCTTGGTGAAAATTGGAGTTTATTAGTATAATTCATCAAATTAGGAAGCAAAGTTGATTAGAGTTATTTGATTGAGACTGCATTGATTAAGGTATTGAAAAAAGCTATAAATCTAATCAAGAAAAACATCCTTCCACATGTTTAATAGTGGAAGGATTTAATAGACATTTAATAGACAGTTGCTTTTTATAGAAGCTCATTTAATACTAGAGGCCTGGTGCACAAAATTCTTGCAGGTGTAGGATCCCTAGGCCTGGCGGGTGATCTGGGCCCATCAGTACCTTCCTTCCCCCAGCTGCTGGCTGCCAGCTGCTGGCTGGGGCCTTCTTTCATTCCATGCCACCCCCTGGTGGTCAGCGCATGTCATAGAGAGCGGTCGAATTCCTGAGGGAACAATTTGCATATTAGCCTTTTATTATATAAGATTCACAATTATGAAGATTTATCAATTTTTGACTTAATATAACTCTTGGGAAATCTGTCTTAACAGAGTCTAAAGAAAAGGGCTTGTCATATCTCAGGAGAATATAAATAGTAAGATCTTCCTCCTTTTAGTTGAAATGAAAGTAGAATAATAATCTTGGACACTTACCCCAGTTGGGTATTTAATCAGAATAATTTAGGCAGAGTCGTCCCTTTGTGATCTCAGTAATGCTATTTCTCCCTGCTTTCAGCACCTCCTTGTGTGCACATGGCTTGGGTATTTAGTTATTTATAAATATATTTTTATTGATTTTAGAGAGGAAAGGAGAGGGAGAGAGAGAGAGAGAGACAGAAACATCAATGATGAGAAAGAATCATTGATCAGCTGCCTCCTGCATGCCCCACAACTGGGGATCGAGCCCGCAACCCGGGCATTTGCCCTGACCGGGAATCAAACTGTGACCTTCTGGTTCATAGGTCGATGCTCAACCACTGAGCCAAACCAGCCAAGTTTGGGTAAGTATTTAAACTTTTTTCTTCATTTCTGGGTGTGCAGAGATAGCCTTTATGGATGAAGGACGATGGAGCATTTGTTTTTAGAAAATAAAATGCTGCCCTTTCACTGAAAACATTTTTTCCCTGGAGAGCCTCTACAGATCAAATGTATTCTTTTTCACAATTGAACCAATCCTTGCAAAAGCTGTGACCACAGTTTTTGATTTATTTTGGCTTGTGATGAAAGGCTAGCACTTTGAAAACGATTCCACCAATGGCTCTCGCTAGGGAGAGCACCCCGGGTGGGAACACAGAAAACATTTTGAAGGATGGAATGGTGAAAACATGTTTCTTGTTAAAATGCACTTTCTGTTGAGATTCTACCACTTGAAAATATTTGCCAGTGTCTTGAAGGATTTTAAAATATTTACAGCGATTATATGCCCAGCTATGCTATATAGTTTATTTTCTAGAGCTGTGAAATCTACTTAGAGTGATATCTTCTAATTCACGTTGGAAATTATTCTCAACACAGCAGAGGCTTTACCCTGACCAATGCCTGTATAGCTACCATGTGCTGTCAGCAATTCTGTCAAAATACATCCTGTCTATGACTACATTTGCTCCCAACTTAGCCCAAGACAATGACATCTCAGCATGGACAACTGTAAAGTCTCCAAAGGGATCTTCCAACTTTCACATTAACCCTCCTTCCCATGGAAGTTTAATCTTCCCATGGCAGCCAGCTTTTAATGCTTAAATAACGTCTCGTTACCCTCCAAAGGACATCACACTTGGAATAAAATTCAAAATCTTAACAAAGCCTATATGATCTCGCCTCTGTCTCTCAGACCTCATTTCTACACTCTTGGCTACTCTGCTGTGGACATTCTGGCATTCTTTCTGTTTCTCAAAACATGCCAAACAAGTTTCTGTCTCAAGACCTTTGCTGCTCCCTCAGCCTGGAGCCCAAATCCAAGAATTTACCTCATTAGATCTCTACTCAATGACACCTCCTCAGAGAAGCATTTCTTCTCTCCCCCCGCCCGCCCCCCCCCACACACACACACATTTTTAACCCTTTTATCCTGCTTTGTTTTTCTTCAAAGCACATACCACTACTTGACTTATTCATTTGTTTTATTGTCTATTTCCTAAACTAGGATAATAGCCCCTAGAGGACAGGGGCTTAGTTTTGTCAATTACTATTTCACTTCACATAGTCCAAATGTTTTCACAAACTGGGTGGTTTAAACAAGACAAATGTATTATCTTACAGTTCCAAAGGCAAGAAATCCAAGATCAAGGTATCAGCAAGGTTGGTTCCTTCTGTGGACTGGAGGAAGAATCTGTTTCATGCCTACCTCTTAGCTTCTGGTGGTTGCTGGCAACCTTTGACATTCCTGGGCTTAGAGAAGTATCAATCTAAACTCTCCATCTTCACTTTGTGTTCTCCCTAAGTGTGTGTCTCTGTGTCCGAATTTCTCTTTTTTATAAGGACATCAGCCATATTAGATTAGGACCCGTCCTACTCCAGTATGACCTCATCTTAATTAATTATATCTGCAGTGACCCTATTTTCAAATAACTTTACATTCTGAGGTACTGCGGTTAGGACTTCAACATATGAATTTGCGAAGGGGCCACAAGTCAACCCTTAACAATGCCCCTTCCTATGATTGTGATCAGGCCTGGGGACCCAGTTATCTGATAACTAACCCTTGCTTTGCAAATGAACATTAAAGACAAAACCTGTGGGTGAGTTAGGGACTGTGTTGTCTTTTAGTTCCTTTAGCACTTCATTGTTAAAGAAGAGGATGGTTTTATTTCTGACAATAGTTGTTTATCATCCATGGGATTTATGCCTCTTTCCCTTCCAGTGGATTACACCTCACAGGGAGCCTCCTGCATGAGGCTCCCTGTGAGAAAAGATTCTGGGTAGGATGACAGAACTTGTGCATTCTTGCTGTGTCAACTTCTCCTTTCCTGCACACCTGCACCACTGAGGGTGCTCTCTTTGGTTTCTCACTCTGTCCGCTATCTTATGAGTCACTCAGTGGAGTTCTATGGAAAACAGCCTGTGAGTGAGCATAGATTTCCTTGTGTTCTGGGGCTCACAAGAGTTCTATATTGTCACAATAGCCCACACTCGGCCTTTAGCATTTGCTAAAATTGTCTGATTTCATCTTACTTGCTCATATGGTAGTTAGCACATCTTCCTCTTGTGCTGAGTGAGTCTGCATGACCTATATCTTCTCAGAAGTATCTGTCTCGTGGCAATTCAAGATACTTGCTTGTGCTGTGATATCAGGTGACCAAGAAGTTCAAAAACATGGCATCTTTATTGTTAGAGTTGTTAGCAGCGTTCTTTCTAGCTTTCTATATCCTAAGCAGAAATAGAACTCTTCTACATCCTTTATTTTATAGAAGCACAGTGCAAGCATGCAATTCAACTGTGCGATCATTAGTAAGTGACAGAACAAAAAACTAGAACCCATGTTTCCTGTTTCCTAGTAAAGTCTCAAGTAATTATTTCAACATGCCTAGGCCTTTTCCTCCCCCACCTCTGAGTTCTCTCTCTTTCTCTCTCTCTCCCTCTCTCTCTCTCTCTCTCTCTCTCTCTCGATACACATCCCATCTTTCAAAATCAAATTTCCTCCACAGTCAAGCCCTTGGCCTACTGTTTGCCTTTTCTCCCTGGGTCAGTCTAGTCCAGTGATGGTGAACCTATGACACTTCTGACACGCAAACTCATGTTTTTGGTTGATTTTTCTTTGTTAAATGGCATTTAAATATATAAAATAAATATCAAAAATATAAGTCTTTGTTTTACTATGGTTGCAAATATCAAAAAATTTCTATATGTGACATGGCACCAGAGTTAAGTTAGGGTTTTTCAAAATGCTGACACGCCGAGCTCAAAAGGTTCGCCATCACTGGTCTAGTTATTCTCAAGACCTCATCTATCATCTCCATGCTGACTGCTTAAAACATCCATTTCAATTTTTATTTCTAATCTAGATACCATCTTTTTATCTGCTAATTAAATTGCTCTAGACTGATATAACTTTATCATCTCAACTTTAATAAGTGCTGAATCACATATTTAACCTCTGAATCCCTTACCTTTCCCCCCACTCCTCCCATTTCCACATTAGTGTTTTTTGCTGACTCCCATTTTCCTGTCTGTGGTAAACTCCTAGTTCCCTACTATTGTAATTTAGGATTCCTATTTTACAATTGTCTATTTATCTATACCTGTCAGTCTTCACAATAAAATAATCACATTTTTAGTCTCATTGGCCTTTCTGATCCTTCCTCTCCACATTGTGGTTTAGATCATGTCTTAGTCCATTTGGGGTGTTATGACCTATTATAATAGGCTGGGTGGCTTATAAACAACAGACATTTATTACTCACAGTTCCTGAGGTTGGGAAGTCTAAGATCAAGGTGCCAACAGACTTGGTGTGTGGTGAGAGTCCGCTTTCTGATGCACAGATGGCTATCTTCTTGCTGTGCCCGCAGATGGTGGAAAGGGTGAAGATACTCTGTAGGATTTCTTGGCACTAATCCCATTCACAAGGCTTCTACTCTCATCACCTAACACCTCACAAAGGCCCCTCCTCCTAATACCATCATACTGGGGGTTGGGTATCAACATATGAATTTCAGGGGGGCACAAACATTTAGTCTATAGTGGGCCCTTTTGGTCTGATTATGGACTAGAGGCCCAATGCATGAAATTCATGCAAGAGTAGGCCTTCCTTCTCTCGGCTGCTGGCACCGGCTTCCCTCTGGCACCCGGGACCTGAGCTTCCCTCACAGCCCCAGCTTTGTCCAGAAGGTTTTCCGAAAGGACATCTGGAAGGATGTCTGGTTTAATTAGCATATTATGCTTTTATTATTATAGATTATTGCCATAATAAGCATCAGAAACGTCTTTGGTTTTTCTTCTCTTTCCCATCCAACTCCTATTCCCTTATCCTTCCCTCCCCACAATTGCCAAGCATTTACAATAGACCTATCTTCCAGAAACATCGCTTTTACCTCATCAATTCTCTGCTTAAGAATCTATAATAACTCAATATAATTTTGTGGATAAAATCCAAATACCTCTTATTCTAGAATTCAGAGCCCTCTATCAACTCAACATCACTTCTATCAACTTGGCATCACCTTTTACTATGCTTACTAGAGTTACTTTGAAGTCTACGTTTATGTTCTCCCCCAACCGCAGTGCCCCATCTCATACACACACATTAAATGTGGGCATGAAGGTGCCTAAAGAATCATTGCTAATTCAATTATTGAAAACAGCTTCATTTATCCAATGTGCTATGTGTGCCTACACATAAGTGGAATGAAGTTTTCTTTCATTGGACTGGCACAGTGATGACAATAAGACTATTACAGGTGTACTATACAGAGAGTAGTTAGAATTGAAAACAAACAAACAAAAAACAGATGCCATAATGGAGAGCTTCTTGTCTTTAAGTAAGGAATAATAAGCTTAGTGATTAGATTTAGATTCCTACATGTATCTGATGGCTGATTTAGGAAGTCTTCTCTTACACACAGCAATGTGCTGTTTAAATTAAAAATAGATGAAGGAAATGATTCCCCCATGGAAGGGTCTCTTTAAATTTTAATTTTGGTCATTTGAATGAAAATTGTGCACCAAGAAGCAGAATGTCAAAGATTATTTGAAACCTGTCAAAAAAAATTACTGGCTGTTTGAGACTTGCATTTCCTGAATGACTTAGAGAGAGGGCATAAGGCCTGGTAGTAAATCTGGCTTGTTTGATAACTTGATTCTGTATATATTATTCCAGATGTCTACTTCTCTGAATTATTTTATTTAGGGAGGGATGGAGAGAAAAAGCAGTGATGAAACTAGATGGAATTGTTTAGATAGAAAGAATTCCATTTAAGTGTAATTCCCCTGATAGCATTAATTTGGTAAAAAATCTCGTACATGACCTGCTCCTAACCTTATATTGAGCAGTCAAAGATAGCTTGTAAAAAAAGGCATTGCCAATTCTAAGCTGCAGTAGCTGTCGTTTGCCACCAACAATGGTACTTCATATTCTGTGTGCAAAGTAACTAATAAGGGCCTGATTGAAGTTTGACTTCTATTATTCCAGTCATGGTAGAGTCCCTTGAGGATGAGTAGGAAATGCCACTAGGCCATCCACGGAATGTGCCTGATTTCTGAATTCTGAGTCATTCCACCCCTGCAGCAGCTACTGCTGCTCAGACTCTAATAATGTTTGTGTATGTTAGTGTTTGTCTCCAATAACTCTCAGGCATTTCACAGGACTGGCACGTGGAAGTTCACCTTAATCATTGCAGGACTAGCAAATATTGATAGTTCATTTATTTCCTTCTCCCCCTTTAATTTCTTCCCTCTTTCCTTCCTTTCCTCCCTCCCTCTTCCTGATCCATTCATCCATTTTAAGAGGACATATTCAAAAGATGGTACCCCTTGGCTTAAATCAGCTATTCCATCTATGATTAAAAGTAGGTGATTTCCCCTCTTTGTTGCCTCTATTTTTTTTTCCTCTTTTAAGTCTTCTGGAGAGAGTAGAAGCATAGTCAGATGAGGAAGAAATGGGAAAACAGACAGAAGAGGAAGGAAATGAGGGAGTGCAGATGGTAACACAGAGGTTAATTGAGAGGAGTAACAGCCAAATATGAGAAGGGAAAAATAAATTGAAATTGTAAAGAAAGAAATAGAAATGATAAATGAATGAAAGAGTTCAACCAGCGATTTATAGTGAGACCTCTTAATATTCTCAGACTTCAGTTTGGTTTCCTATAAAATGGGAGTGCTATTCCTTCTTGGTAAAATACTCTTTGAAGTCTTTGTATTATAGACAATCTTTCCCAGTGAATTATTAAGCTTCCTTAAAAAAAAAAAAAAAAAACAGATTTCTAGTGAATGTCGGGATCAGTTATTTTTCTCTGTTTTAAGGCTATAGAATATATTGGAAAATATTGATTATTCAAAATTCACCTTGGGCCTTTCTGACCAATCCTATATAATACATTTTCCTCTTTTACCTCTTAGGATATAAATTTAATAAGCAGACAATTTTCAACAATTGTGCTCTTTGCCATTTAACTTTAGGATGCATGCATAAGGACCAAAGGTATATATAAAACATTTTAGAATCACTTAACTTTTAGAAAATAATTATGATAATTTTAAAGCCAGTCATTTTTATTTTCCTTTACAAGCCATTCTGAAAGGACAATGTTTGGGCTATCTACCCATAGGCCAGCCTTCTGATCTTATAAATGGATTTCTTTATTTTGTCTTTCTAGCTGTAGCCCAATCCTGTCAAACTAAAATTTTTTATCCTCCCCTGGAGGGTATGTTTCCATTGACGAGAGAGGTGGAGGAGAGAGAGAAAGGAGAAGGGAGGGTGAGAGAGAAGGGAGTGGGGGAGAGAGAGAAAACAAGAGGGGGACACAGAGAAACATCGATGTGAGAGAGAAATGTCCATTGGTTGCCTCCTTGTACGAACCCCCACTGGGAATTGAACCTGAAACCTAGGAATATGCTCTGTTTGGGAATCAAACCCACAACCTTTTGGTCTGCAGAACTATGCTCCAACCACCTGAGCCACCCGGACAGGGCCTGTCAAACTAAATTTGCTGAGAAGATAATTTTTAAAAGTTCTGTAAAGAACCCATGTGCCCCACCTCTAGAGCTTTGCCTCTCCTTCTTATCTATACTAATAAAAGGGTAATATGCTAATTAGACCAGGAGACCTTCCGGACAAAGCCATGGTGGCAGGGCCGAGGCAGAGGTGGTTAGGGGCGATAGGTTGGTGGGGGAAGGGGGGCAATTGGGGGTGAGCAGGCCGGCAGAGGGGGCAATTGGGGGTGAGCAGGCTGGTGGGGGGGGGGCAGTTGGGGCAAGCAGGCTGGCGGGGGCCAGTTGGGGGAGAGCAGGCCAGCAGGGGGGGAAGTTGGGGGTGAGCAGGTTGGCAGGAGGCAGTTGGGGGCAATCAGGCCATCGGGAGGGGCAGTTAGGGGTGATCAGGCCAGAAGAGGGGGCAGTTGGGGGAGATCAGGCCAGCAGGCAGAGTGGTTAGAGGCAATCAGGCAGGCAGGCAGGTGAGTGGTTAGGAGCCAGCGGTCCCCGATTGTGAGAGGGATGTCTGACTGCCGGTGCAGGAGCGGGCCTAAACCGGCAGTCAGACATTCCCCGAGGGTCCCAGATTGGAGAGGGTACATACTGGGCTAAGGGACCCCACCCCTCCATGCATGAATTTCGTGCACTGGGCCACTAGTTTTCTTATATTAGGTGAAGAAAGCTTCTACAAGAGGGATGAGTTGTTCTAGTAAAGCTGCTTTTCTGTTAATATATCCCCCATTCAACCTCTTGGCCTATACATTACTGCATTTTACATTACTTCATTACTGTACATTTTGTTATTGATTTTGATTAAATCCATTTGGAATTCAATATTCACAACAGTAAAAACAGAGGGTATGCCTGACTATTACATGCAGTACATTTATCCTTCTTCAGCCTACCCCTGAATGTGTGTTAAAGATCTGAAAGTCTCTTCTGCCTCTTCGATAAATCTCATCATGAGGTGCTTCCAAAGCGAGAAATTATATCCAGCCTATGACTTATTGGGACCTTCCAAGCATGTAGAGCTGGAAGATGGTCAGTGTTTATAAGGCTTTAAAAGCACTCCTCAGCTTCAAACTGTCCCTATCACCAGCCAATCCTGTCACCAGCTGGCTGAGTTTCAGTTTATTATTTATTATGTGCTGGGAGCACACTGTGTCTGTGAGAAAACCCCTTTACTGTCCTTGCTTCTCCTAAGGCAGAGGGAGGCTTCAGTATCCACAGGGAAAGCAGCACCTTTGCTATTGGCATTAGCTTCCAAGGGAAGAGGTACAGGGCCAAGGAATGCAGCAGGCTGCGATCAGTCAGCTGTGATGCAGAGAGTAACTCATCAATAGTGAAAATAGCCGATCAGCTGAAAACGGGCTTCCAACGCTTCAGAACTGTCACCTGCCAGCTGAACAGCCACCCCACCAGCCACTGTTGCTGAAAAGAGCAAAGATCGAGCCTCACTCACAAGGGCTCTTAAAAGCTGCAAATGATTATCTCCCCACCCCTGCCCCCATATTTCTGGTTCAACCTCTGGCCATTCTGTAATAGATAATTGTGTAATAGTTTCTCAAATATGGAAAACAAATACCCCTCCTAAAAATAACATCACATTTTAATTAAAAATTTTGATATCTGAAAACAATTGATATCTGGTTCATTCCAGAATTGTGTACTAATTTATATTTTAAAAATATCAAATTATTTATAAAAATATCAAATATTTATCTTGATTATAATATTTTTGGTGTCTCTTTAAATTTTGCACCTGAGGGGAGTGCCTCACTTACCTGACCCTAGTCCCAGCCCTGTTAATTAAGCAACACCACTTGCTCACAGCATCACAGCGAGACAGATACTGTAACTATTCTATAGATCATTAGAGGCCCTGTGCACGAAATTCATGCATGGGTAGGGTCCCTAGACCTAGTCGGCGATCAGGGCCGATTAGGGCCTTCCTTCCCCCTGCTGCCGGCCCTGGCCTTCCTTCATTCCGTGCTGCCCCCTGGTGATCAGTGCACATCATAGCAAGCGGTCAAACTCCTGGTCAGTCAAACTCCTGAGGAGATAATTTGTATATTAGCCTTTTGTAATGTAGGATAATCTGAGGCTGATGAAGGTTAAAAGTCATGTCTAAGAAAGGTTATGGCTGAAATGGGTCTAGAACTCTGGTTTTCTGAATCCTGTTCTGGTATTCTTTTCATTTTGTAAATTCCAGGCCATCCTAGTTACACACAAATGAATGTTAACCATTATTACAATTAACATGCATACAGTATAACACTTTATGTATAAAGCACATGTGCACACTTAATCCTTATGGCAATCTATATATTGTACCATAATATGACCTGTTAATAAAAAAAATAATTAGAGGGGGCACAGAAATAAAATAACTTGACCAAGATCTCACAGAAAATAAATGGTAGAATATGGACACAAACCCAGGTTTTCTGAGTTTCAATATTATGCCCTTTTAAAATGGGCAGAGAAAGATATTGTTTAAAACAAAACACAAAAGCTGTTGAATACAAAATAAAATATTTATAAAAATGACCAAATTAAAATTAATCTTAGTAAATGAACCCTAAAACAGTAGTTACAAATGAAGAGAGTTACAAGTGGGGAAAATATTTCCAATGTATATAACTACAAGAAACTGGTATGAAAAAGATGTAAAAAAACAAATTAATAAGCAAAATGAGTAACAGATAAATGGACGAAAGTATAAATAAATATATGAAGAGAAGTTTAGCATCATTTATTATCAGGGAAATGAAAATTAAATCCATGGTGAGATTCCATTTTATACTCACGTAGTGTGCAAAATATTCACATGCCAACATGCCAAGTGTTAGGAAATGGGTTCACATTAATGTTCATACAGTGCTGCTGGGAGTGAAATATGGTACAGCCATCTTGGAAAGCAGTTTGCCATTAGCTCCTAAAACTGATCTATATGTACCTATGACCCAGCAATTCCACTTTTAGGTATAGTCCCAAGATAAACTCTTGTACTTGCATAACAGGGTCATGTACACAAATTATATATATACACACACATACAGAGAGGAGAATTTTGGAGAATTATTTATTATTTTACTTAACAATTGTTTGTTGGGCACCAACTATAGATCAGGCTTTGTTACATCTTTTTAAATGATAAAAATGAACAAAATACAGATTCTGCTATTATGAATATGCTGTACAGTCAGATATATGTAAACAATATTTGTAGTACAATTTGGTCTTTTCATAGAATAATAAGCAAAGTGCTTTGAAAGCCCAGAAGAGGGAGGAAGTAATTCTAGGAGAACTTTTGAGCAGGTATTTGAATCTAGAAGAAACAAACTATATGGAACCAATGTAGAGCCCACAGCTCTACTGCAAAGGATTTGAACTTGGCCTGAAACGCTGGCTAAGGCTGGGTGATGAACAGGATGGGTAGTCCTGTCTGGGAGAGCAGGATGAGGCATAGAGAATAGTGGGCTCATCGACACACAGCTGAATGGAGAAAAAAAACAGAACCGAGGGAGTAGTGATTGGATGGGTTTTATTCAACAAGACTACAGGCCTTGGATGAGGAGGACTCATGACTTGATGTGAGAAAGAGAACACAGAACTTTAGGCTTCTGAACAAAGGGCACAACATAAAGGAGGCTTGTTTTAAGGTCTTTGCGGGTGAGTGGCTTCCTTCAGGAGATCTTCCTGCTCTGGACATTGGCTAAGCTAAATGGGAGTCAGACATCATGGTTTTGCTTGGCTGCATGTGGGAGGAGGAATGGTGACTATCTCCAATCACAGCCAAGGCTGGCTTTCTCTCTACAGCGCATGCTGGGTTTGGAGAAAGGTTAGCCCAGCTTGCAGAAGGCAGAATTGGGTGGAAGAAAGAACACCAGAGTTTCAGGTTCCAGAAAAGAAGAGAGGCTTTAAGCCCTCAAAAATGACAGACCATAAAATAGAGCAGATGAAGGAGAGGTAGAGGAGCACAAAGGTCATCACTGTGGGAAGTGGCTGCATAATAATAATTACAGCACCCAATTAATACCTTATACTTGCAGAACACTTTTGAGACCTTATCATTAAAAACTGATTTCACTCTTGAGGGTTAATTTCACAGATGCTAAACCTGATTTTGATCTGATAGCTGGATTCAAAAGAGAAGATTGCGCAGGCAATTGGTGGAGGGCTTTTCTTGAAAAGACAAATGACATGTGATGATTAATTATGAAAGCATGCAGTTGAGGAGGTGCCCCAGATTACTAAGAATTAGTAATGTAGATCTTCTCCAAGTGAGAATATAAGAAGTCGGCAGTCTGCAATCAGAAGAGGGCCCTCAGGGAGCATACAGTTGGTCATAATGGCCAAAGAAGAAATGAATAAAGACCTGCCAGCAGAAATTCATGAGTATTTATCAGCATTTCAGAATTCCATTGGTGCTGTGGATGACAGGCTGGCGACCATGATGTCTATTTCTGGAAATGAGCTGTTGCAGAAGTTGGATCCACTTGAACAAGCAAAAGTAGATTTAGTTTCTGCTTACATGCTAAATTCAATGTTTTGGATTTGTTTGGCAACTCATGGGGTTAATCCCAAGGAACATCCGGTAAAGCAAGAATTGGAAAGAATCAGAGTGTACATGAATAGAGTCAAGGAAATAACAGACAAGGGGAAGGCTGCCAAGCTGGACAGATGTGCAGCTTCCAGATTTATAAAAAATGCCTGCTGGGAACCAAAACCTAAAAATGCATCCAAAGTTGCCAGTAAAGGAAAAAGTAAAAATTACCTTTTGGTTTTGATGTACACATGTTCAAAAAGTACATCATTTTTATTGTTTTGCACAAAATAGATGATTATGTGGCAGTGCATGGTTTAAATGTATTTTTTCTTGAATTCATATAATATTTACATTTAAATTTCTAATGCTAAATATATTTCCCCCCAGAAAACAAACAAAAAAATAGGCCATGTAATTTAATGAGATGTTTGTTTGTTTTATTGAGGAAAGACCTGGGTGGATCAGGGGACACTGATCCTAGAACCAAGCAATTTTAGAGACAGCAGACACCTTTGATCTTTTCTTCTAAACCTCTCTTCTAATCCTATAGCATATTATGTCTCTTTCTACAGTTATGTTTCCATATCTATTCATACCAAATGTAAGTATTGCATTTGCCTTTTAATTCCTTAGCATATTTCATAAACCTGGGTAATGCAATTTTGCTTAAAATCAAGTTATATATGGTTTCATCTTTAGCCCACATCTTCCATGACCTCAATTACTGTATTAAAATATTGTTAGCAAATTAACAATAAATAATAGCATTTATTACATGAGATCAAGTTCACTTTACAAGTAATTTACATATTGTCACAATGACTCTGTGCCAATTGCCTATGATTTTGACATTGTTTGTGGGAGAGTGGCCAGCACTAATGCACAGGATCGAGACAATTTATTATGACACACTCTCTCTATGCTGTGGGGTATTGAAGGAATTAGTGCAATAGACCAGAAGTCAGTGCACATAATCAGTGTGGCTCTACCTGCTGACTTCTGAAGCAGAAAGTGTCCAGTACCGACTGAGCTCAGGGATACAGGAAGAAATAAAGATGGCTTTCTAAGCAATAATTTGAACCAATCTCATGTGTCATCTTTTACCTCCATGCATCTTCCTTAATTGTGTCTCTCTGTGCAAATGCTTTGGGTAGTGTATGGCCACGTGCAAAGGTGTTGAGCAGGATTGCCTGGGTTCAAATTCTGGCTCTCTATATTTTATCAGTGTGGTCTGGGCAACTCATTTAGCTATTCTATGCCCAAATTTCCTCACATATAAAATGGAGCTAGTCATTTGTGGGACGAAGTTGAAAGAGCCATCAGGCAGCTGGTTCCACAACCATCAAATCTCACAGAACTGGACAGTGCTATTCATCAGGCATGGTGTCAGATTCCTCGCATTACCTTTCAACATCTCGTGGAGTCAATGCCAAGAAGAATTGCCGCAGTATTGAAGGCAAAAGGTGGCCCAACGAAGTACTGTTGGGGTGGTCATAATAATCTGGCCACTGAGTGTGTGTGTGTGTGTGTGTGTGTGTGTGTGTGTGTATCCCATGTTCAAAGGCTGTTAAATAGCGTTGTTCACCCATATCTTCAGAAAAAAATCGCTTCTACTGTCATGGTAAACAACCTGCTTCCCTATTTATAATGGTCTGGCCCTCTAGCAACTTCAGTGCGAAATTATAGCTAATTTGCCTACAAACATCAGGTAGTCATAATAACGTGGCCACTCAGTGTATGTTGGTTATAAAGTTGCAATATTAGAGATAAGTGAACATTCAATACATATAATTTCTGAAGTAGTTCATTCTTTTCTAATAGAGTTAGCAAAAGAGAACTTTTCAAAATAGTAGTACTCAGGTGGTCTGGAGGCTTGAGAATTCCTGCCTTTTGCCCTCTCCCTTGTCGTTGCCTCTCAGACCATCTGAGAACCACTGGCAAACATGAACTGATTTCAGTCTTTCCATGTGTAGGTAAGCGAGAGTATTGCTTCTGTACATTCAAGTCCCAGAATGGCCTCAGAGATTTCCACATTCAAGAGCCCATAAATGTCTTTTTTTTCTTGCTGTACTTCTCATAATAGCAGAAGCAAAAAGCAGTGATTCTCAGAAGCAATGGTTCTCTAGATGTGGTCCTGGGATTAGCAGCAGCAAGGTTAGCATCTGGGAAGTTGTTAGAAATGCAAATTCTCGGCCCCACCCCATACTTACTGCATTAGAAGCTTTGCTGGAGGAGCCCAGCAATCGTGTTTTAACAAGCCCTGCCAATGCATCTGCTGCATGCTGAAGTTTAAGAACTGCTGCTCAATCTATGAGTCTGTCTCTATTTTGCTTGATTGAACAGTGGTTCTTAAACTTTAGCATGCGGTCAGATAACTCTGGTGTGTGGGAGCAGGAGGGTTGGAGGAATTGAGCAAAAAAGAAAAAAAAGTGATAACTCATGGACATGATCAACAGTGTGGTGATTGCAGGGGCAGGGGAATAGGGTGGGTAGAGGTGGAAGAGGGCATAGAGGGGATAAAAGGTGATGGAAAAAATAAAATAAAAAGAACCACTGATGAAAAGGGTCATGATTCTCCAGTAGGACATCAGCAACAGCTACTGCAAAAAGGGTGAAGAAAGGCTGAGCAGCCATCACCATAATAAACTATCACAGAGTGGTAGGTCTGTATCAGGCGCAGCGGTGCTTTCAGATGTATTAGGTTATTTAATTTTGACCACTGTCTCTTAAAAAGATGGTATTAGCTCAGTTGCCAGGGGAGGAAACTGAGGCACAAATCTTTACCCCTGGGCACTGAACAGTTAAATCATAGAGCTAGAAATAAAACTCTGGTCTAGCTGATCCCCAAACTCATGTTTCTTACACTATTTGACTTGGCTGCCCAAATCTTTAAAATGCACATCTTCATTCTTTGTGCTTAGTTTAAATTATTTCTATTTCAGGTACACGTTCTCTCTCTGTTTTTTAAAATGCCATATATTTGTATGTATCTGTATGTGAGTACTATAGCTAAATTCCGTACCTTGGTAATGTAGGTTAGCCATTTCATTTCAGCAGACATTTGTTGAGGGCCTACTATGTGTCGGGTATTGTAAAGGCATTTGCAGAGGTGCTCATGTTGGCATCCTTGACCTCAAAATGGTCAATCAACCAACTTGCTAGATCTAAAATTATATGGAGAAAAATTAAGCTTAAAATATTCCAGATATTTAATTCAGATAGATCTTAAATACATGAGATCTATGATACTAAGATAATGAGACACTTCTTAATGGTTAATCATCCTAGCTAATGTTGAGATTGACCAACATTGCTGACTAATTTTTATATTAGCTAGTTTAAGTAATAGTCTGAGGCAAGGGGCAATGAGTAGCAAGTTTAGAATATAGAGTTGCATCCACATGTTTGTAACCACTCATTCTTTCCACAGAATTTACTGAGGGTTTACTTTGTGTCTCACACTTTACGAGATGCTGCATGTGATAAGAAAGAATGAAAAAATAGTCCCTGCTCCCAAGGAACTAGCAAGGGACTTTGTCCTTTGACTTGCCCAGCTGTTATTAAGATCAGTCACTTGTTTTTAACATAAAATGTTCTATTTTGCCTACACTATTGTGATCATCCTCATATAAAAATGATTTGATTTCTCACTGACAGTTTTGAATTTCATTTAATATCCAGGGGTCTTAGCTCAGCCAACTTTAAAAAAAACACACACACAAATCTGTAGTCAGAGCATAAAGACAACTAATGTAATAAATGCTTGACTTTTACTTATTCTGCAAACTGAAGAGTGCTATGGGATGCAAAGATGAAAAAGAGAGTCCCCACACACCATGAAGTCACAGTCAGGCATGTAAACAAGATATTACAATGAAAAGAAATGCCTACTATCCCGGGTGTATGTAAATAATTAATGTTCATAAGAACAGAGCAGTAGATCTGTGTGGTGAATTGCTTCATGGAGGCAGTGATAACAGAGAGGAGTCTTGAAGAATGATTAGATATTCTCTAAGTACCTACCAGGGAAGGAAATTCTAAGCATAGGGAACAACATTTACAAAGGAATGGGTACATGAACTTGACATTAGGAAAACCTTGGCTAGAGTTTGGATGTATTTAAGGGAAAGGGTAAATGCTTTAGGGAAAAGAAAAGCTTTGAACACCATGTTTGGGAACTTGGAACTCATTTGATGGGCAACAAGACCCACTATAGGATGTTAAGCAAGGCCAGATGATCCTTAAACAAGAGAATTAGAAGTTCTGTGTGACTGCAGTGTGAAGAATGAGCAGAATTATTCCAGAGTTAGAGTGATATTGAGGACTAGACAAAGAAAGACTTGGGAATATACTTGGCGGGAATTAGCAATTGAATGTGTAAGGTAAAGAACGTTCAGCAGAATGTACAAATCAGCTTTACTTTTTAAATATTTGTTAGTCTGTTTTTGACTTCTGTTAAAAATCTATACTGTTTGCACTATTGTGAGTATAACAAAGACCAAGTGGCCTGTTGCCCCTTTCAAAGCAAGAACTTACAAAGTAGAGGCTTACTTTCCACAAGAGTTTCAAAAAGCCTGTTTACAACTTGGACTTTGAGGCTGAGTCTATAATATTGCCCAGAGCCACCATTTCCACAGTGATGGTGAAGCAAGCAATCAAACACCAAATGATTAATCCAATTCTCAAGGCTTACTGCTCATACACCCTAAGTGCTTAGCTACTGCCAGAGTGGAGGCAGAAACAACGCCCAAATCAACTCCATTTCTGATGGCATCTAGATATGGCTCTGGATGTTAAATCATCCCTGATTCCACCCTACCCCACTCCCATTATATGTCTTCTCCTACTCTAATCTCTTGAAATTCTTTACTGCCAACTCTCTTGTCATTTCTACCACAGTTTCTATATATGCCTAGATTGTAAACTCCAAGAAAGCATGATCTTTGTCATAGTCATTTTTCTGTTAATCCCATTACTTTAAATAGAAACATACTTATGATGGCTCAAATTTTTATCACCACACTTCTACAATTTTTTAAAAAACTCATTAATAAGATATTGCCTCCTCTACCACCTCATCTCCACCGTGATGACCAGAACTTGTAACCTAGGAACTGTGGCTAGACTGACAAACTGACTGAGTCAGTAATGAATCAGCTGGAGCCAGGTCAATGCCAACAGTGGAGATAAGGAAACATGGCTGACTTATTCCTGTGATGGAAAACCTACCAGAGGTAGTGAGATCTTGTGCTTCTGAACTATGTTTTTGGTAAAAGCATAATCTTTTTCAGAAAATACAATGATGGCTTAGTGAAATTTAAAATAAGATATTGTCAGCACATTAAAGGTATAGTTAATACCTTATGGAAGAGGACTAATTGATATATATCAGTGATGGCGAACCCTTTGAGCTCGGCGTGTCAGCATTTTGAAAAACCCTAACTTAACTCTGGTGCCGTGTCACATATAAAATTTAAAATTTTTTTGATATTTGCAACCATAGTAAAACAAAGATTTATATTTTTGATATTTATTTTATATATTTAAATGCCATTTAACAAAGAAAAATCAACCCAAAAAATGAGTTGGCGTGTCACCTCTGATACACGTGTCATAGGTTCGCCATCACTGGTATATATATCATCAGTGCGAGCTTGGGGAAAAGCCCTCTAGGGGATCTCTGACCTACCATGACTGAATTTTCAACTCCTTCTGAAAC
Organism: Myotis myotis; assembly: GCF_014108235.1. Lineage (NCBI taxonomy): Eukaryota > Metazoa > Chordata > Mammalia > Chiroptera > Vespertilionidae > Myotis > Myotis myotis. The sequence goes on from NW_023416313.1 coordinate 170,093,333, forward strand.
ATCTTTGGCTGTATATCAGGAATTTGTCATAAGCACTATAATAAGCACTACAGAATATTTGTTGAATATGAATCCCTTGTGTGTTATTAAAGTAAAAGAAATATTGAAATGGGAGTTTGGAAGCTTTTGTCACATCCCAGTCCCACACTGACTAGCTGGGTGTCTCTATGCAAATAATTTCCTTTTGCTGGGCCTCAGTTTCTTTACTGACTGGGTTGGATCAGATAATCCCAATGTCTTCCAGCTCTAACTCAGTCACTCTATGTTGCTGTGAAAAAAAGTCTACAGTTCTCCTAATGGGGCACTGCCCCTGGCTGGATATTTTACAAAATCTTGATAAAAACCATACCAATGATTTCCTTAAATCATACTTTATAATTTTGAATTAATAAGTCTATAAATTGTTTTAACTCATATGAGTATATAGAAAAAGGTAACTGGAAGGGGGGAAATGGGAGATATCTATAATACTACCAATAATAAAAATATATTCAAACATGAAAAAATATATATATATATCAAGAAAAAAGGTAACTGAAGACAATATCTAATAACTTTCTGAGGCTATATTTTTGTTCAGTCCTGGTGTACCACACTAGGCTATGTTTCTCTGTAGGAAAGTGGTAAGATATACATCCCAGGACTTGCATATGGATAGAGGCAATTTTCTGAGTCAAAGGAAAGTTTGAGAGAAAGGCAGAAAAATCATTATTTAGAGAGGGGTGTAATTGGAACAGTGATTCTCAGCTTCTGAGAGTTTTTCCCATTTTGGGGGGCAGACATAAGTCCAATTTGGTTTATATTCTTGATATCAAGAACGTGTTCCTTGTACAATTTGTATTTTATTCTAAGTGGAAAACCCTTTGGAAGTTAGATGATGGTAAATAACATGGTAAAAACATGGTTCAGGTCCTCAGATCATTCATAATTTTGATAAGATAAAATAAACTAAGAAGCAACCAAGATAGTAAACTCATTCAAATTACAAATGCTTCAAGGTTTAAATATATTTTAAGTCAACATCATCAAAAAATAACATATTGCAAAGCAAGAAAAGGAACAACCATTGTCAATAAAATGATTTCTTTTTCTTACTCAAATGATTGGTTTGAGCTTTGGATTTTATGGTTAGAACTTTCAGAACAGAAGATCAAGAAGTATAAGGAGATATTAGTGCAGTGGAATGAGAAAAGCACATGGCCAAGAAATAAGAAACCCAGATGCTAATTCTGGCTCTACTGCTAACTGACTGGCCTTGAAAAAGTTACATTCCTTCTTTGGCACTCAGTTTCCTCCACTTTGAGGAAAGTGAGAAAATTGTGCCTGATCAGAGGCTCTCCCCCTTGAGAATTTATAGACACTTGGGATCATTGCATAGAATCCAGGAACCCATGAACCCTAGTTTGAGAAATACTGCCATAAAGTTAGACTTGATTTCTTGACCCACTATGATTATAAATATAAACCCAAATAATGCTGCTAAAATTCTGGGACCACTCTCCATTATATGGTGGTCATCCAATTGACTCAATATTTGCTTATCTTAATTACTCTATTGAGCAAATAAGTACTTACTTTGTGCTAGAACTGTTCTCAGCATTGGGGATATATATCCAAGAACTTAATGGACAAAATCAATGCCTTCATGATGCTTAAATCCTAGGAGAGAGAAACAGATTACAAATAGTAGATAATAATAAAAAAATTAATTTGAAATAAATATTCAAAATTATTTTCATAGGCAATTCAAGGACCCCTCCCCTGCAGATATATCCGTGGATCATAGTTTGAGAAGCATCTGACTAGAGGGCTCCCTTGATGTTCCTGGCTCAGGGACTCTTGGTCACCTTTTTATAAAAAATATATGTATATATTTTTTCTTTTTGTTTCAGAGAGGAAGGGAAAGGGAGAGATACAAACATCAATGATGAGAGAGAATCATTGATCGGCTGCCGTCTGCCCATCTCCGGCTGGGGATTGAGCTGGCAACCTGGGCATGTGCCCTGACCAGGAATTGAACTGTGCCCTCTTGGTTCATAGGTCGATGCACAACCACTGGGCCACACCGGCTGGTCTCTTGGTCACCTTTTCAGCAATCAGAGAGCTTCCCCACCAAGCAGGCTAACTGAACAGAAATTGTTTTACTAGCAGTCTCACCAAATTCCAGAAACAGCAGGAATTTTTCTTGCTGTTGCTTTGGTGTGTACTTCACCCAGCTCTGGGCAACATGGAGGCGCTTCTAGGCACAGGGCCAAAACATCATTGCAGGGCTCAGAGAGAGCACAACTCGGAAAAAGAATCATTAAATTAGGCAAAGATCCAATAAACTTAAATTTTCTGTTTTTGATTGCTTGCTGCGAGGAACACTATGACATGATTTAAAACGATGATTTAATGTAGCAAGACGAGAGGGACTCAAAAAACGGAACAGTGCAGTCATACAGTTCTAATAAAATTAGTCTATTATGTGCAAATTGATTGCTAGTGCCTAGATTTACATGATGTTTATGATATCAGAATATCTGACAAAAATTGATGTCAATATTTATGCCTCTATATATTACTCACACAGCACTATTATGATGGCTTCTAATTAAAGTGGAACCAAACTAATTGACCTTTAAATCCAAAGGACTTTGTAACCCAACACGCATCCACGCTGTGATGGCAGGCTGCGCTAGCTTGGGAAGAAGGAGGGTTTTGTGGGTGGTACAATGTCTAACTATGAAAAAATAAATATACATCTGCAAGAGCTTGTTCCACTAAAAGATAGATTTTAGATTTGATTCAACCAGCATTAAACTGCTGCTGTGTAGATTCATGACAAACCACATTAGTGTCTTTATACTTAGGATGTTTGAAAATTTCTTTTTTTTCCAGCCAATATACCTTCTCTCTGCTTTTGAATAGGTCAAATGAGACAAAAGGTCAAATCAAAGATCCTCCTTTTTGTTGGTTTTATTTTAACAGTTTTATATTTACAGAAAGGCTATGGACTAGATTTTTTGCTCCTTGAGATCAGGGATTGTATTTTAGTCATTTTTTTAATAATCTCCTTTTATGCCTAACAGAGAGCCTGAAAAAATGTAGGAGTGCAATAGAATTTGACTTGTTTTTAGGAAGACTGACAGAACAAAAACAAGCAGCGCTCTTGGTATTTTAGAACATAAGATGTCTCATCCTTATTCTGGACAAAGCTTGGCCTTGGCTTTCCTTCTCCTTCTGTTAATTGATAGTCAATTATGTTTGACTAATGACTTTATTTAAAATAAATCCAAATATTATTTTTTGACTACACATTACTAGAAACACAAATATCCATAAAAATGATTAATTGTGGGCATTTATGTAACCATAGGGGAAGAAACCTAATTGCGAGTCTGGAGTCAGAATATGGATTCTTAGTTTATTTCTGGTACAAACTTTTGCTGTGTCCTTGAGCAACTCTTATTGAGCATCTTGCCGCCTCAATTGTAAAATGAGGAAAGTGAATTCCGTTTTTTTTTTTTTCCAGGTTCTTTACAGCTTGAAAATGCTATTGCTCCCGATTCAACTCTGGGTGTGTGTGTGTATTTCCATTGGACTGCACTTTCTTTCTCCCTCTCTGCTCTCCTTTCATACTGAAAGTGCAAAGAGGCATAATGATGAGATGCAGTTATTACACTGCAGTGCATTTTGATTAATGTAGTTAACTAAAGATTGTTGCATATTCAAAGTTCATCAGTTATGGTTTTCACACTGTGTGTTGTCAGTGTTCAATTGTAAATCTTGTCTTTGTATTGAAAAGATTTCTATCTGCATTTCAGAGAGGGCTTTCAAGTTTTGTTATAAAACCTCATTACTTTTTTATTACAGACTTAGTGGAGCCTTCTCTGTTGAATTGAATCATATGATTCACTATTAGCTGGACATTTAATACTATATCGTCTTTATACTGTTCAGTATTCTTGGTTCTTGTATTTGCACTTTGGAAACATCTCAGGAGAAGGAATTGAAAGATAATATTTCTTTGAGATAATTCACCCCTGTCTCAGGAAAGCAGTGCTTTAAAGATAATTATTTAAACAAAGTATACTCAAGCTCCTTGTAGTAGTGAATAAGAAGAATAAATGGTTAATTGATCCAGAAAATAATGTATTTTTTCACAAACTATTAATATTTTCTTGAAAAAGAAGTCCTTCAATGATCATCATCATGTGTCACCTATTTTGTGAAACTTTCCTAAATTTTCTAAGGTGCCCACCCTTGTTATTGCTTTTATTAAGGTTTCTTGTACTGCTCCTTAAGAAAAGGGAGTTCTCTCAGTCAATTATTAGACACCCATATTAGTTGACTTAAATAAGAGACACCCCCCCCCCAATAAATTTATACAATTATCTAACAAAACTGCCTGGGAAGCAGATGTGCCATGGCTAAACATTTGCTTTTATAAATGTACTAGGGGCCCAGTGCATGAATTCATGTGCCTTGAAAGGAACTGTGGGCCACGAGGCTGCGGTAGGCACAGGGGCAGGTCTCGGCCCATCCTCTGCGCCCCCACCCAGCCCCTCCTGCCTTGGCCCCCAGTCCCCTGTCTGCTGGCAGCCCTATTCCTGCTGCCACTGCTCCCATGCGCTGATGGCGCTGGCCCCACCTGAACCTGCTGATGGCACGGAGAGATTGGGGCTGGCGCTAGCAGCAGGTGTGAGTGGGGCAGGCACCATCAGCTGGTGTGAGTGGCGGCTGCTGCCCTGATTGCCCCTCAGGAGCAGGGAGAGGTGGAGAAGCCCTCAGGGGCGATCAGGGCTGGCAGCCTCTGCTCGCACCCACTGATGGCATCGAGTGATCGGGACTGGCACCGGGCACTGGCAGCAGGTAAGAGTGGTGGCTCCGGCGCTGGCTGCAGGTGCAAGTGGGGCTGGTGCTGGTAGGGGGTGTGAGCGGGGCCAGTGCCAGCAGCAGGTATGAGTGCTGGGTGGGATCGCTGCATGCAGGAGCAAAGAATTTTCAGTAACCACCAGAGGCTCGCTCTGATGACAATGACTGGTGCCTTGCCTTGGTCTGGTGCCCCCGCTCACCTGCTCCACCATGCCGCTGCAGCCAATGCCCGTCATGTTCCGCACACGCTCCCTGGTGGTCAGCGCATGTCATAGTGACCGGTTGTTTGGTTGTTCCACTGTTTGGTCTATTTGCATATTAGCCTTTTATTATATAGGATGCCTTACCTTGTTTAAAGTTTCTATAGTCTTAGTTGCTGACTAGAGGGTCTAATTTAGACAATTTAGATGGTCTGGTTCCCTATTGCTGGTGACAAACTACCTCTAAACATAGTTTCTGAAAATAACGATCATTTTCTGGGTAAGGAATTTGGGAAGGGCTCAACTGGTTCATTTGTGATCCAGAGGCATCAGCTGGGAGAGCAGCTGAAGGACCCACTTTCAGCTTGGCCTCATCACTTCATATGTGTGGTGCCTCAGTGCTCCTTGGACTCCCTCTCTTCTCTTTCTCTATGTGGTGTCTCTCCCTTCAGAGCCATTCCATGTGACTTGTGCTTTTTACAGCATGGCAGTCTCCGGGTAATCAGACTTCTTACATGGTAGCTCCAGAATTACCATTCCAGGGAGGAATGGCAAGGCTTCTTATGACAGCCTTAGCAGTCCCAGAACCTTACTTTCATCCTACTCTATTGGCCAAGCAAATCATTCAGGCAGGCCCAGGTTCAAGAGGAAGGGAGCAGGAGAGAAATAGATTCTATCTTTTAATGGGGGAATTACATGGGCAGATAGGACGAGAAGAAATCAATGGTGGCCATCTTAAGGACAAGCTGTCACAGCAGGGGAAAAATATTTTTAGTTGAAAAGCAATAGAGATAATATAATTCAACTCCCTTTTTCTATGGTCAGACAATAATTATCATATATTTATTGCTCATTTTGACTCCTCCATCTGTCTATCAAAAACCTTTGGCTGGCTTTGAGTGTCCTTAGTGGCAATGATAAATAGGTCAATCATTTATGATAACATGCAGCCATCTTGCTAGAAACCTACACACATTCACAAAACTACCAGAAAAATGAGCTTGAAAATTCATTAACTTTTGAAGTTTTTTCCTTTGCAGCAAAATCCTCTAGGCCAAACATATGAGCCAATGTGGATTCTAGAAAACATTCAGTTCCCTTAGACTTACCTTAAGCATGTTAACAAAACAATCAAGTTCTCCATCTCCAAGATTCAGATCTCATTCATTTACAACTCAAGACCATCTTGCTGAGATCTCCTCTTCCATATACTGCATAAACATTTCCCAATCTCCTTCCCACACTATAGCTACTTAGCCCAATTTTAGTTTACTTCATTTGCATGTGGCTTTCCTCATTAGAATGTAATTAACATGAAAAAGATTCCATACCCAATGAAACTAGGAATTTAACCTTTGCAGTTGAGTCTTGCTTGACTCAAAATTCTGCTCCATTGAACTTCCAAGCTATCATCTTGGTTCTCACATTACAAGAATTTAAGTAATTTAAATTTTCCTCTTCATGTTGTCCATTTATTCCAACCTCACGGACTTGGTTCTTACTAAACTTTATAAGGCTAGAGACTTATAAAGACTTGTATATCCCTGCTTAAATGTCAGCTCATCAGAGAAACCTTCCCTGACCAGGCCATCTAATGTAGTAACCCTCCCAGTCCTCTCTATAACAAACATTTCATTCTTAGAAATTTTTATCTGAAATTACTTTTTGTAATTTAGTTGTTTATTAACTCTAATTTCTACTGTTGTATGTTCAAATTCTAGTACCTGATTCCAAGTATCTGAGTAGGTGCTTAGTAACTATTTGTTGAGTAAATTAAATAACCATATAGATAACTAAAAAATATTTGCTATTAATTTATTGGTACTATAGTGACAGAGTCAAAGTATATTTTTGTGTCAAAATAACACAAATATCATTAAAGTGAAACCATTTTCTTTTTTAAATATATTTTTATTGATTTCAGAGAGGAAGGGGGAGGGAGAAAGAGATAGAAATATCAATGATGAGAGGGAATCATTGATCAACTGCCTCCTGCATGCCCCCCACTGGGGATTGAGTCCACAATCCAGGCATGTGTCCTTGACCGGAATCAAACCTGGGACCTTTCAGTCTGCAGGCCGGTGCTCTATCCACTGAACCAAACCAGCCAGGGCAAAACCAGTTTCTTCAGTGTGGAAAAAGCTTTCTATTGAGGAATTAAAATAATCAAACTACATATTTATAATCTACTAGAGGCCCAGTGCCCGAAATCATGTGGGTAGGGTTCCTAGGGCCTAGCCACCTGTGATCAGGGCCATCTTCTGCCTGTTTGCCAGTCCCCAGGCCAAACACCGCCTTCACCACTGGGCTGTCAGGTTGTTGGGATCACCAGCTCATCCCTGGCTGCTTGAGGGCTCAGGCCTGCAGGAAAGACGCAGCGACTTCACCTCCATGCGCGTGTGCTGGGCTGGCCACTGATGGACCATGTTGCCCGCTCAGGGCCACTCATGCGGGCGCCGCCATTGCTGCTGCCGCTGCCACTGCTGCTGGGGTTTGAGGTGCTGATGGAAGCTGCAGGGCGTGCCTGCGACCTATCCAACCTGCATGAGTGGCCCCAAGCAGGCAGCGTGTTCCCTCAGTGGCTGGCCTGGCGCACACACATGTAGGTGAAGTCGCTGGCACCTGCTTTCCTACAGGCCTGAGCCCTCAAGCAGCCAGGGATGAGCTGGTGATCCCAATGGCCTGACAGCCAACCTGGTCCTCCCACCACCCACCCTGATTCCCCCATTCACCATCGCTGATCCATCGGAGCCTGCAGGCTGGGGGCAATGACCAAGAGGTCAGCTGTTCGCCCCACTTGCCAGTCCCAGGCTGAGGAAGGGAGGGACCATCTCATGGTGACCGGTCATTTGGTCATCACAAACACTGGCTTTATAGATAGATAGATAGATAGATAGATAGATAGATAGATAGATAGATAGATAGTATTGGGTACAGTTGGCAGGTAGACACTCACAGTAAGAACTGAGACATTTAGCTCTGGCCAGTGTGGCTCAGTTGCTTCAGCATCATTCTGTGCACTGAAAGGTCTCCAGTTCAATTCCCAGTCAGGGCACATACCCTGTTTGTGAGTTTGATCCCGGATGCATATGGAAGGCAACCGATTGATATTTCTCTCTCCTTCTTCCTTCCTCTGTCTATAAAACTCAATTTAAAAATAAAAAAGAATATGTTTTAAAAAGAGAACTGAGACATTTAATAGCACTTTGAGGGGATAATATTTCATGTTGAACAGGTATTATCAAATGCTATTGGTGAGAGTATAAATTAGGGAAAGTACTAATATGTATCAAGAACATTGAAAAGAGTCCTTTCTTTTACTCAGTAATTCTATTTCTATTAAACTTCATCATAAGAAAAAATATGAAAAAGAAAAATAGTAAGTATAGTAATGTTCATTAAAATATTGGATATGCAACTCTATGTCTAACAGTTGTGGAATGATTCAGTAGGATATGACACACCTACATAATATTACTTTCTCTATAAAAATTACGTTTACCAAAAGTGAATTAACATCATACTGGTAAACTACCTATGATACAATTTCCAAGTTTCAAAAGGAAGAGTACAAAATTACATGCACAATTTCCTTTCAATTATGCCCAAATATAAGTGTTGAGAAAAAATTTGAAATGAAATATACCAGGAAGTTTGCATTATTTATTGCTGGATGGTTAAACAGAGGTTGAGTTCTTTTTTCTTTATATCTTGAAGTATTTTCAAATTTCTAAGAATTTATTAGTTTCATAAGCAGAATAAGAAGCTATTTAAAAGATAAAAGGCTTATAATAGATCAGGGCAATATTATTAAGCAGTCCTCTTTCAGTCATCCTGCAACTGGTTATCTAGCTGCATTGTCAAAAGAACCTAAAATCTAGTTCCGACTATAAAACGTAACAACTGAATGGGAGAAAAAGCAAATTGTTACTAATGGTTGATGTTTCAGTCTATGACGATTATTTGTCTTTTGTTTTTTGTTGTGCGTGTGTCTTCAAGACAATGAATAATTCTTTATTTCATTGAAATGTATCCTATAGAATTAAAATCTTTTTGTTCTTATTTCAATGAAATTGCCAAAATTTTGCCTTTTCTGATCCACAAGAAAAGTCATTTTCATACATTTGACTTAATATTTTCTGTATTAAATACTGAGATACTAACAATGCCCAGTGAGTTCTGTAATACCATGTACTGTAACTTTTCTTTTTTTTTTGGCAAGTAATGTTGACACATGTCTTCAAATAAATGGCTGTTCACATCCAGACTCATTTGGCAGAAACAATAAGTTTTCATGCCAATCCAGAGAGGGGAGAGGTTCAGAAAGACAAAAGGGTTGAGACACATTTTACAATATATCAAATATGAGTAATGATATCTCAGTTTGTACTTTAAAAAGCACTGGCGATACTTAATCTTTCAGTAACACTTTATAGCTTACAAAGCATGTTCTCATTCATTATCTAATTTCATCCTCAAAACTTTAGAGGAAGATAATTTTATCCTCATTTTACTGTTTCTGAGTACTTTTGATTTACAAGGTCAGGCAGCTAGAAAGAGGAAGAGCTAAGATTTGAACCCAGATTAGCCATCTATATGACAGATAAAATTTGCTAGTTAATTTGTGCATGAAAATAAATTTTAATTTAATAGAAATGAATTATAGCCAATAATTAAAGTTTGGAAATCTACTCATTTCTTAAGATAATTGTCAAAGGTTGCCTTGTATTTCTCTCTTCAATTATGCTCATATTCTTTTTTTTAAAATTACTATTAGTAATCATGAAAGTTTATTAAGAGAAAACATTTCCCTACACTCTTTATATATATAGAGTCAATGTTTCTTTTTCTTTTCTTTTTTTTAATTGCTTAAAGTATTACAAAGGGTACTACATATGTGTCCTTTTTTTCCCCCCACTCTTGACAGTCCCCTAGCCTCCCCTACCCCCCAGTGTCTTATGTCCATTGGTTATGCTTATATGCATGCATACAAGTCCTTCGGTTGATCTCTTACCCCCCTCCCTCCTGCCCCCCAACCCTCCCCGGCCTTCCCGCTGCAGTTTGACAATCTGTTTGAGGCAGCTCTGCCTCTGTATCTATTATTGTTCAAAAGTTTATACTGGTCTCTATTATCCATGAATGAGTGAGATCATGTGGTATTTTTCTACTCATTTAAGATAATTGTCAAAGGTTGCCTTCTATTTCTCTCTTCAGTTATGCTCATATTCTTAACAATGATCTAATTTGTTTCAGTTTTAAAATTAATGCTTTATATTGTTTGCGATTATAACTTTCAAAAATATATACACATAGTTTTGAATTAACAACAGCAACAAAAAAGAATCAATTTTTAAGACCAGTGTGTCTGGCAAATGCAGGAATTGATTTGAAATTGAAATGCAATTGAAAATCTATATAGCAGTCTGTGATGTATGGATTTTCAAAATCACCATTTTCCAAAAAGCATATTAATATATGTAGGACGAGGTGGAGAGTCTTTTATTCTTAGAAGTCCTGAGATTCACTTTGAGAATTATTTCCTCTTTTGAATCTAGCAAATAATGTCATTTTAAGTAAACTAACTACCCAGGGTGACAGAGAAGGCGTTTAGTAGCTTTTGTAGGCAGAGCAACCCTGGGTGTCCTCCTGAACAATTTGCTTCTTGCCTAGAGAAAGAGGCATTCGGAAACAGAGTCTGAAGAACAGAGCCTAATTCCAACGAGGCTTTTCTGTTTGTCCTGTCAGTGGCTTCTCCTTTCACCTGATAAATAAAACACAGCACTCCTCCTGGTTAGGGATTTAAGAAAAATCCCACTAGTCCAGCCCACTTCACATTTATGGAATGACTGTTTGCCAGTTTCTTATTTGTTTGGGGCCATGTAAATCACAAAATAAATAACAGCAACCCTCTCTCATAATGCAACGAGCTGCACCACACATAAGGGGAACTAAAATTATACTTATATTGGATTTTTCTGTGTACAATTTCATTAAGGATCACATGCCCTTAAGGAAATTTAAAAAATCTTTCACCCTATCTCTTGGTCTCATAAATGTGTTTATTAAAGGAAAAATTTATATTGGGAAATAATTTGCTTCTTTCTCTCCAAAGTGCCCAGGTTTTTTTCTTTGTTGTAAACAGATATTCTATTTTAAAATGATCAGTGCTTCTCCTAAAAATATTGGGAAAATGCCCTTTATAAAGCAGCATTAAAAGGAAATGCATGAGAACGTTCCTGGGTCAACAGTAAAAGCATACATCATCCACTTATGATGGTAATTTTGAGTGATTTGCTTAACCTTTGAAATTTTGAAAGCTCCTATTTCTTGTTCCATATGCTAGTTTTTATGATGTATATTTATTCTCATGTGGCAAATCTCTGTCTTTGTGAATGTTCTTTTAAAAAACAGACACTAACAGTGTCCTGGTTTCATGTGTGGCTAAAGCAAACTCAATCTGTGAGTTGGAATGCATTGGACATTGTTTCCAGTAGGTCAATAAAATGACAGATGGATTTGAGCCAACTTGTAGCAGAGGACACACATCCTCTGTTGAAATAGCTGAAAAGACAAATTAATATTGAAGTGTGGAATACTGAACTGGACTGTTTTTCATTGCACAGAAATAGACTAAGGTAGATTATCAAAATGAGGTATGTACAGGTCAGGCAACTAAAACAGACATGCTATGCAAACAAGAGGTGATAGATGAAGACTTGAATGTAATATTCTGAAAGTGGTAACAGTTCATTTGCTATAATCTATAATAATAAAAGGGTAATATGCTTATTAGACCGGACGTCTTCCAGACATCATTCCAGATATCCTTCCTGATGAAGCGGGGGCTGGAGGGAAGCCAGTCCAGGTCCCAGGTGCCTGTGGGCAGCCTGAGGAAAGCCAGCCTGCATCCCGGGTACCTGCCTGCAGCCTGAGGAGGGAAGCCCGGGTCCCAGGTGCCTGCTGGTGGCCAGAAGAGGGAAGCCCAGGTCTCAGGTGCTGGAGGGAAGCTGGTGCCAGCAGCCGGGGGAAGGAAGGCCTACTCTTGCATGAATTTTTGTGCATCAGGCCTCTAGTATGCAATAAAGGAATCACAGAAATACTTTGAACTTTAGGACCTTTTCAGCCTTCAGCTTGAAATTAAAAAATATTTGCAACTCCAATCCAAAATTATCTTTGTCATTTTTATTGCGCTGTATATAAGAGTATGTATTTTTAAAGAATATTTCTGAAAATATTTAGAGTTGAGGAGAAAGTATTGGCCTCACTTAACAATTTAATAATGAAGAAGAAAAACACAACAAAATAACACAAAACTTTAAATGTTTAGTCAATACCTACATCACACCCATTGTGCCTCCCCTGACACATGCATACATACACACACACACAAAGTTAAAATTTCTTTTATAATATAACACCTAAAGTACTTCATGATCAGAGCTTATATTTTATTTTCTACTAGAGGCCCGATGCATGAAATTCATGCAAGGGACTCGGCCCTCACAGAAGCCCCAGCTGCCTCGTGGCCCTACCTCTCGCCCACTGGTCATTCCGGAAGGTTGTTCCGGAAGATCGTTCCTCTGTCCAGTCTAATTAGCATATTAGCTCTTTATTATATAGGACTAGGGGCCCGGTGCATGAAATTCGTGCCCGGGGGAGGGGCGGTCCCTCAGCCCGGCCTGCACGCTCTCCAATCTGGGACCCCTTGGAGGATGTCCAACTGCCAGTTTGGGATCGGGCCTAAACTGGCAGTTGGACATCCTTCTCACAATCCGGGACTGCTGGCTCCTAACCGCTCACCTGCCTGCCTGCCTGATTGCACCCAACTGCCCCCTCCTTCCCCCCCCGCTGGCCTGCTTGCCCCCATCTGCCCCCCCAGCCGGCCTGCTCACCCCCAATTGCCCCTTCTGCTGGTCTGCTGGCCCCAACTGCCCTCCCCTGCCAGCCTGATTGTCTCTAACCACCTCTACCTCGGTTCTGCCACCATGGCTTTGTCCAGAAGGTCTCCTGGAAGGTCTCCCGGTATAATTAGCATATTACCTTTTTATTAGTATAGATAACACTTTTTATAGATCAAATTTTGGGAGAAAAGGGGATCTTTATTTACACTAATTTTTAAGTGAATTTTAGTATTTCCTTTGATAAAGAGTGCAGGGCACCAGTCACTATAGCAGGGGTGGGCAGACTTTTTGACTTGAGGGCCACAATGGGTTCTTAAACTGGACCAGAGGGCTGGAACAAAAGCATGGATGGAGTGTTTGTGTGAACTAATATAAATTCAAAGTAAACATCATTACATAAAAGGGTACGGTCTTTTTTTTTAGTTTTATTCATTTCAAACGGGCCAGATCTGGCCCGCGGGCCGTAGTTTGCCCACAGCTGCACTATAGTATTAGCAGCTATAATTTTTATCACCAATGGAAGTTACAGGTATTTTTATATTACATTAAAGTTGCAGGTCTCTTGAAATATATTGTTTATAGTTCATCATAACTTTAAAATTCTGATTGTTATTAAACTCACACATATATGGTTATAATATCACACACATTATCCTATCTAATAAAGAGGGAATATGCTAATTAACCCTCACACTGTTGCAAAGATGGTGGCGCCCACAGCCAATAAGGAGGGAATATGCTAATTGACTGTCATGCCCTCAAAGATGGCAGTGCCCACAGCCAATAAGGAGGGGATATGCTAATTGCTGCCATGCCCTCAAAGATGGCAGCACCCACAGCCAATAAGGAGGGGATATGCTAATTGCTGCCATGCCCTCAAAGATGGCAGCGCCCACAGCCACAAGATGGCAGCACTTAGTCCCCTCAGCCCCACTAGGGCGCCTGCCTCTGGAGTCCCCCAGTCCCTTCTGCCCCACAATTGCCCAGGGCTGGCCCAAGGCACAGGCAAGCCTCGGATGGTGGCTGCCCAGCCACCCAGGGTCGCCCAAGACACAGGCAAGCCTCAGATGGCAGCTGCCCAGACTCCCTAGGCCACCTGAGGCTCAGGTAACCAGGGCCGGCTGAGGCTTGCGCTGCCGGCAGTGGCAGCAGCAGAGGTGTGATAGGCATCACCTTCCCGTTTGCCGGGTCAGCTCCTGCCCCTGAGGGTCCCAGACTGTGAGAGGGGGCAGGCCGTGCTGAGGCCCTCCCCCCCACCCCCCCAGTGCATGCACTGGGCCTCTAGTATTTTTATAATTGTATTTCACTGTATTTGGTTTTCATTGTAATTTTATGTTATTGTATTCATTAAAAATAAATTTGAAAAAGAGGCCTATGTCAAAAGAAAGGTTATTAATCTTTAGAAAAACTGACCTTAATGATGATCCCCAAACTTCTAGGCATTCAATTTTAATTTTGTACCCTTACCTGGAAGGTTGTTACCCTTATCATTTAAGGTACAGTCTAGGTGTTACCACATCCATTAGATTGCTTCTGATCCCACTAGTTGGTATCAGTTGTTCCTTCATATCTCCTCAAAATTGCTTTTTGCATTTTTATTAGAACATAACCTGTCTTTTATTCTAATTAGTTGCTTTTTTCTACATCTTGGCTTCTAGAGTATAACATTGTTGGGAGCAGGAATATTGTCTTATTTAATTACCACTTAATTATTGAATATAATCTTATTGTGATTGGAAAATGTGGTCTCTATATTGATGCTTTAGAATTTACTTAGGTTTGCTTTATGGCTTGGTATGCAACCAATCTTAGTAAATGTTCCATTCATGCTTGGATATGTGGTATAGTATGAAGCACCTGGGTGCAGTTTTGTTAATTGTGGGATTAATATCTATATCCCTACTGGGTTTATTTTTCCCTGCTTGAGTTATTATTTGCAAAGGTATGTTAAAGTCTCCCAGTATGCTGGTAGATGTGTACATTTCTTATTTTAGTTCTGTCATTTAATTTTAGGTATTTTTGACTCAATATTATTAGGTACATAAAAATTCAGAATTGTTATATCTTCCTGATAACCTGCACCTTTAATTAACCTGAGATGATTTTATCTCTAGTAATGCTTCTTCACACTACAATAATTTTTTTCTAATACTGATATAACTCAGATGTCTATTGGGTAAGAATTTTACTGCTATCTTATTTCATTTCTTTACTTTCAACTTTTCTGTGCCATAATGTTTTCGATGTATCTTTTGAAAATAACATAATGCAGAATTTTGTATATTTAAAAAATTTGTTCTGAAAATCCTTGTCTTTTGCCTTACAAGTTTAGTCAATTTACAATATTTGTAATTATTGATATATTTTGATTCATTTCTAATATCTTTTACACTTTACTTTGGCCCTGCCTTTTCTAGAATTTTATTCTTCTTTTCTTGAAAAAAAAATTTTTTTCAGATTAAGATATTTTTTCTCTCACTACATTTTTTCTATTAATTAGAAAGTTTTAATTCTATTTTTATTATTTTAATCATCCCCTAGAACAATGGTTCTCAACCTTGGCTGCACATTAGAATTACCTGGGAATCTTTTTAAAATCCTCATTTCTGGGCCTCATCCTCCAGAAATTCTGTTTCTTTGTTACTAATGTTGTGGCCCTACCCCATAACAAAGAAACAGAATTTCCGGAGGATGAGGCCCAGAAATCAGGATTTTAAAAAGATTCCCAGGTGATTCTAATGTGCAGCCAAGGTTGAGAACCACTGCCCTAGAATGTTTAATATTTATATTTCTAAGTCTAACATTTATTGATGTCTTTACTTTCCTCCCAAGTAACATAAGGAATGTGAACAAGTTTAACTCACTCCTCACTGGCTTATTTATTTGCTATTGTCATTCTAGACCTGCAAATTTCTATATATACAGCATTTTATCTACCGATCATTCTTTTTTCTCAGATTTTTGTATCATCTTACTTTTGCCTTTAGAATTTCTTTTACTTACTTTTTTGAAAGGTAAAAATTGTTTTTTATATAAAAATGTATGTTAATGTTATTCCTTCCTTCATTTAAATAATTTTGCTGCACACAAGATTATAAATTGTAAGCAACTTTTTTCTAAGTTTTTGAAAATATGATACAGTTGAATTGGGATTTCTGTTTTACTAAGTTAATTATTAACCAATTTTTCTTTGTAAGTAATCTGCCCCAATCCATTTGCCCTGAGCTAATTTTTATCTCTGGTATCCTGTAGTTCCACTACTCTGTGTCTAGGTGTGGATTATTTTTTATTAATTCTGCTTTGGATCTGATTAGACTCCTAAATTTGAGGATTTTATATCTTTCATTATATCTGGATAAGGTATAGTCATTATCTTACTGAATATTCTATTGCCCCTCTTCATTCTCTCTATTGTCTTATTCTAGGTCTCCAGTTAGACATACATTGGAACAGCTCACTCTATCCTCATGTCTCAACTTCTCTCTTATATTTTCATCTCTTTTTTTCACTTTGCTATATTCTATCTAGGTAATTTCTCTTGTCTATCTTCCACTTTACCCATTTTCCTTTAGCTGTGTCTAATTCGTTTAGCACATATATTAAGTTTCTAAATTAAGTTACTGTACTTTTCATATTAGAAATTCTGGTTTGTTTGTTTTTCAAATCTACATGACATACTTTTATGGCTTCATTCCTTTGAAGTACTTTTCTCTCTTTTATGTCTTCAAACATATTAATCAGTCATATTTAATACTCTACATCTGTCAAGTTCAACATTTGCTGTATTTGCTGTTCTGATTTTGTACTATGTTGCTTCTGTAGATTCTTTCTCATGATAATTTATTGCCTTGTGTGGTAGTAATTTTTTTTTAATTGTGAGCTCACATTTCTTGGACTTTTTATCGTTGTTGTAATAAGTTAGTATAAACTTGGTAGCTTAAAACAACACAGATTTATTCTCTTACAGTTCTGAAGGTCAGAAGTCCAGAAAGGGTTTTATTGGGCTGAAACCAAGATATTGGCAAGATTGCACTTCCTCCAGAGGCTTTGAAAATTAATCTGTTCCCTTGCCTTTTTTAGCTTCTAGAACTGCATTGCTTGCATTTCTCAATTCATGGCACCTGCCTCCATCTCCAAGGCTAGTAGTGTGACATTCAGATCTCTCTCTGCAATGTTTTTACATCACATTCTCCTCTGTGACAAGTCTCCCTCTTATAAGGACACTGTGATTACATGTAGGGCTCACTTACATAACTTCTGGTAATCTCCCCATATCAAAACTCTTAATCATATCTGCAAAGTCACATGTTGCGGATTAGAATATGAACATTTTGATGGGCCATTGTTTAGTCTTCCACAGACTTTATCTGTGAAAATTATTTGACACCTGATTTTAAAGTGTGTTCCTGTGTAAAGACTTGTACTTCTCCCAGTTTGCTCCCAGAAATAATTTAAACTAAACTTTTATATTTTGAGGGCCAGACAGGTAGTATATCTTTTCACCTAGGCCTTCATGAATTCAGTTTACAGAGGAAATCTTAAAAAAATAATATAGAACAAAGTTTTAGACAGTATTCCAACCATCTTCTGTTGTGTGATGATAATTTTTTTTTTCTGTTTTCCCCACTGAGAGTATTGCCTCATGAAGATCCTGGCTTTAGGTGAGGCTTCTATCTAACTTCTTCACTCAAGCTCTAAACTTTGTCTTCTGTTTCTTCGAGATGTCTATTAACACTCAGACTACAGGCCACCAGAATGGATGTATTTTTGCCGGGAAAATTCTGGTTCCAACAATCATCCCTGTGGATTAGCACTTCAGCATTAGCCTTTCTGATCTCCAAGAAATTCTCTTATCTTTCTATCACCACAGACATGCTTTACTTTAAAAATATATTTTTTTATTCAGCATTTTTAAGTGTGCTGTATTAGCAGGGAATTATCTGAATTTAGGTTTCAGCGTTTCCAGAAACAAAAGTCACATATTGAAAAAGCATCTAATTTATCCTACCCCCAACACCTAAAACAATGACTAGTGATTATTAAATTAAATAAAAATATAGCAAACTGGAGCTTGGAGGGGTATTAAAGTTGGGTAGTAACAGAGACCATATGGCCCAGAGAGCCTAAAGTATTTACCATCTGGCCTGCTATGGAAGAAATTTGCCTTGTCTAGAGAGTTTATTTTAACCCCTCCACATGGCCAGAATAGTGGTGGCGATAAGTTCCTCCTCAGAAGTCTCCGTATGTCCTGGGAGACTGTCCTTCAGCTTGGGGATAGAGAACCATCTGGTCCCTCCGAAGTGCCTCTGAACTTTGTGAACCCAAGGCTTACCTACCGTGTCTATTTTCTCTGCAACCACAGATGCAGCTAATATGCAAAGAGCCAGCACATGAATATCTTTTACTGAGACTCCTCTCCTTTACTGTGTGTCAACCTGATTCATGAATTGCTGAGGTGATAACTCATGGCTTCACATTGACTTACAAGTTTAATATGTTTGAAGGAGAAAAACTGGAATCTTGGGTGGTAACTTGGCTCTGCTGCCATTTGGCAAAATGGCTGTGGAGAAACCATATATCTCTGGACTTCACTCTCATTATCGGTAGAAAGAAAGGTAAATGCAGGGACCTGTAAGCTCGCTTGTACCACAGTGTTCTCTGATTCTGAAGTCAGAATAAAAAGCTGTATCTCTTTTTCTGAAGTTATAGTCCCTTTCTCCTTTAGGAAGATTACATAAGTAAATACATGTGAAGTCCTGATAACAGGCTTGGCACAGAATACATCCTCAATGAAGGTTGCTATTATATTGTTGTTGTTAATATTACCAAGAGCCTCTTAGATGTGGTGAAAGCCTGCAATTATTAATTTTTTTTTAATGGATAGTCATCCCGCATATTTTCTGGTGAGAATTTGGGCACCTGTAGCACTGGACAGGAATTCTGAGCAGCATAAAACAGCGTCCCAGCGTTCTCTGGGCTTTCAGAGGGATTGATTAACCTCCCCACTGCTGCTGACTGCATCGCCAGCAGGTGAACCACAAGCCACAAAGCATTGACCAAAATGTGCATCTGCAAAAGAAAGAGGGGGACAAACAAACAAACAAACAAAAAAAGACAGCTTTGCAACCTCAGGCTGGGCCAAGTTTCCCTGGTGATGTCTACACACTAAACTGGGGAAGTAAATGTTATTGTGATGGATATGAACAGGGCATGCTCACTGCAGAGATGAGGAGGACTCTCAGGCACACTTGCTTTAATTAGAAATATGATGTCCCACATGTTTCCTATATCACTCAGGGTCCTAGAAGGAAATAATTTACCCCAGATAGTTCAAATGAAGAAGCATTAATCTACAAAGGAGGCAAGATTAAGGCAAATTTAAAAGAACCATCAAGGGATGTTGAGGCAAACAGAGAATAGAATGGGTGGAAACAGTTATCATCACTAGAACTAAAGAGGAAAGAATAAATTGTGTGACTGCCTCCCAGAGAGAGCTGGGGCCAAGAAAACTGGGCTACCTGGCAAAGGACAGTTATAGAAGGATATGTTATTGGTGGGGAGCTCTCTGTGTCCCCAATGTTGCTGGGAGAGGTGGGCTTCTTGCCATGTCATGAGAAGAGGGATTTTCTGAAACTCATGCAGGGGAACGAGTAGCATCTATTTACATGATATACTCCTGCCTTTCCACGGTTCCACTTCCCTTTGTCCTGCAAAGGAATAAGTCCATCTGTGTCTTCAGCAGGGCTAAAATTAAAGCCATTGCCCGGAGTTTCTGTTTCTATGTTGGAGCACAACCCTCCAATCCAGCAACAGGCTAGCTTAGCTTGGTTTCCAGCTGCAGTCCATCAGTCCTTTGCATGTGGGTTCGCATGGCCATGGGCCATGTAGCTTTTAGGAATACAGGCAAAAACAAGGAAACAGGAGCAGAACCAGAGGAACAAGAAAACCAAGAGCCAAGAGCGCTAAGAGAGCAAGAATTCCTTTGTTTGGGATTACTTATTTTCAAAATTTCAAGGCTTGCAATGACCTTATCCCCTTTGGCCAGCGATCTCTGTTCCAGGTTAGACTGACAGGCACCTTCCCTAAGCCACTCTGACTTTACTGTGCATGCATCCCTCTCCCCTTTGTCCAGTCCCTTCCCCCAGTAATTTGCAGGGAATGCACAGGTGGTTCCCTGGGGAGTATGATACTTCACTTTCCTAGTGAAGCCACCAGATGACCATGCTTACTAGTATAATGTCTGTCTGGCCTTCCCTTTGCTCCTTTCCTATTATTAGTAGAAATGAGATAATTACAATGGTAACAGATGCAGCTACTTCCAGAGAAGCAGGAAAGGAACAGGGAAGATACCTCATCTCCTAATCTCCATGGCCTTTGATCACTTAAGCTGCCTCCCATTGGCTGAATCCAGTTAGAAACCAGACAGCAAAGGAGCACAGGAAATGCCTCCATTGCACAGGGCAGGGCAGAGAGGTTGCAGGGGGAACAGAGCAACCTCCAGAGCTTTTATGGGGATGCCTCTCTGGCTGGATATTTTTGTCCTGCCTTTGACATGTGGTCTATTGGTAGATGAGAATGTGTAAGTGAGGGCTAGTGTGTGTTACTCTTGCTAGTCTATATATTGTAATGAAAAAAAAAGTACCCAGTTTAAAGCAAGATATCTGTATTCTGGACTGTTAATGAAAAAAGTTATTCATGACACTTCTTGAAACAGTAAGGCAGGCTTAATTCAGGAC
Organism: Myotis myotis; assembly: GCF_014108235.1. Classification (NCBI taxonomy): domain Eukaryota; kingdom Metazoa; phylum Chordata; class Mammalia; order Chiroptera; family Vespertilionidae; genus Myotis; species Myotis myotis. The sequence goes on from NW_023416313.1 coordinate 170,114,027, forward strand.
TACTGCAATTGGATTTGCAGTAAGGGAGAGAGAGTAAGCTCAGTTATGAATACAACAAGAAAAGTGGGCATTTATAGCCAAGGAACAGGGTGAGGGAGTCAATAGATGGAAAGGTACTAAGGAAACAAGGGAAGTATTGGAGGATTCTGGCTAAACAGGTCTAGCAGGATTCTTGCTGAAGTCAAGCCAGGGTGATTAGACATCACCTGGGGGATGTTGAGGACAAGGAATTTGGTTGCATATCCTTGGTGGGGATTCTAGCTATATTGACTGTACAACATTCTTTCTAAAACTGAACTCTGAGGGCATGCCAATGAACAGGGTCTGGTCAGGCTCAGAGGAGTTTGGTTAAGGAGAGAGTCCTTGTTGGGTCTCAGCTCTGCCAAAAACTTGGATAAACTTAGGCAAGTCGCTTAACCTCTCAAAGACTTGTGTTTTTTTTTTAATCTCTAAAACTGAGTTAGTAACATTTGTCCAATCTTTCTCATCAGGGTTCAAGAATCAAATGGAATAATGATTAAAAGCAAGCTTCAAAATCAATGTGAGGAGATAAGCCCTGAGACTAGAGTGGGAGCTGAAGGGACTGTTTTTATTATGGACTTTGTGATTCTTGGTGTACAAATGATGTGGCTTGGGATCTGATGACAACACTTACATAAATGTGGCAGAGGCTGCTGGTTATCCACCAACTCCATTCTTCTCTATTTCCAAAGCATTTGAATTCTAATTTGGCATATGGCTGCCCAGAGACATTCCATCTTTTAGCCTCCCTTGCTGGGTGTGTACATATGAGTTGAGTACAACCTCTCCAGTGAGATGTGAGCTAGAAGTGATGTGAGCCACTTTCAGGCTTGTCCCATGAACCCTCTCCCATTCATTTCATTTAATTATGCCCAAACAGCCAGCCACCTTTTATTTTTATTTTATTTTATTAATATATTTTATTGATTTTTACAGAGAGGAAGAGAGAGGGATAGAGAGTTAGAAACATCGATTGGCTGCTTCCTGCACACCTCCTACTGGGGTTGTGCCTGCAACCAAGGTACATGCCCTTGACCGGAATTGAACCTGAGACCATTCAGTCTGCAGGCCGACACTCTATCCACTGAGCCAAACCAGTTGGGGCCCAGCCACCTTTTATTGATGGCCTAAGAGGTAAGGATGGTTTTCATCTATTTAAGTGGTTATATAAGAATTTAAGTAAAACCTTTGATTTTGCCTCCTGGCCTCAGAATCTAAAATGTTTACTATCCCCCTAGCCGGTTTGGCTCAGTGGATAGAGCGTCGGCCTGCAGACTGAAAGGTTCCAGGTTTGATTCTGGTCAAGGGCACATGCCCGGGTTGCGGGTTCGATCCCCAGTAGGATCCCCTGTGCAGGAGGCAGCCGATCAATGATTCTCTCTCATCATTGATATTTCTATCTTTCTCTCCCTCTCCATTCCTCTCTGAAATCAATAAAAATATTAAAAAAATAAATAAATAAAAAATAAACAAAATGTTTACTATCTGACCCTTTAAGAAAAAGTTTGCTAACTTCTAGTTTAGACTCACACTCTGTCTCTGGAGATGAGCCACCTTTCCTGGAGGCACATGGATGGTATTGGGAGAATTTCTAAAATGCTAGGGAAGCTCACCTGGGAACATGAGGATAGAAACATGTAATTTGGTAATATCAGATACTCATTAACTTTGGTTAACTATGTCTCAATTTTCTCCATTAGTGCATATTAATAATACTATTGTATTTATTGTGTTTATCATTTTGTGTTGAACATTCTTCTAGGCACCGAGATAATCATCAGAACTTGCCTATGAAGAATTTATCATCCTCAATCTTGACCAAACACATAAAACTCTCTTAATCTTTCGTTTTTGTGTGGTGTGGGGGTTGAGGGGAGGCAAGTAATTCCTATGCAAAGTGGACCATCTAGTTCCTAGGGCATCACATCAAATGATATAAAGCACTAAAAGTAGTAAGATCTTAGTGCAGACTGGGGTCACCCATAAATGGTGTTCACTTAAGCTTTCCAAAAGGCTTTAACAATAGTATAAAACTTGGTCCTGTGTTTTGAATGTAGAGGAATGTGCAATTTAGATTTAAAAAAATCAATGTAAATTAGTCTTAATCTGAATTCACTTCAAGAGAAAGCAATAGTCCAGGAGATAGTATAATGATTAGAAATCAATTTTTACTGGTTTCATTTTTTAAATGTCTCATATATTCAGTATATGAGACCAGCTTTATAATGAAGTTTTAAAAAAGGTAAAAATACCAGTAGAACATAGCAGGTGACTACCTTCTATTATTTACTTAACAGGCTTTCAGACTGTGGTTTTATTTAGGATTTACTGGGCGAAGCTGATACTTGGAATGGAAGTCCTCTGATGCAAATAATAATCCCTGCCCAACTATCTGGGATCATAACGAAATTGACCAAAGGGCAAGGAGAGAAGGTTCACAAAATTGCTCATGGTCTGCAGTGAGAGCTGCCGACCCAGAACACAGTGTTTTTTCATTTGACATCACCTGGGGGATGGTGGGAGATAAGGAATTTGGTTGCATATTGAGGGTGGGGATTCTAGCTACACTGACTGAACAGCATTCTTTCTAAAGCTGAACTCTTGAGCACATGCCAAAGAACAGGGTCTGGTCAGGCTCAGAGGAGCCTGTCTAGACTTTGGTCAAGGAGAGAATCCTTGTCAGGTCTCAAGCTCTGCCAAAAACATGGGCAACGTTAGGCAAGTCACTTAACTTCTCAAAGACTTGTTTTTTGAGGTGCTGATTTAAATCACTGCTTAAGATGTGACCTGAGACAATTTTGGTGAAATTTATGGTTTACAAACTGTAAAGTACAATGAGATTATTAGGTATATGTTTATTCTTCTTTTTTCATGTCAGTTCTTTCACATATCCCCCATTTCTCTTATAATCAATATCTGGACCAATTCCTGCCAAGAGAAGGAGGTCACACCTAAAGCATGGAGGTTCTAGACTTCAGAGAGGAACTGTACATGTGTGTGTGTGTGTGTGTGTGTGTGTGTGCATGTGTGCCTCTGTGTCATGAATTACAGGATTAGCCATTGATGAGATGGAATAATAAGAATCAAAATACTAGCTACCATTTATTGAGATCCTACTGTGAGCCAGGTGCCATACATGTCTCTTTTCCTATATTATTTCCAATCTACACAAGTGCTTATGGTTACATATCATCTCTGGCTTATAGATGAGGAAACAAGGCTTGGAGAGGTTTGATAACCTGCCAGGCTCACACAGGTAGTGCATAATAGAGCCCGGACTCTTCCCCTTGGCCACAGAGCCTGCTGTGGGACAGCTAGTATATCCTGAAATGATTTGTCTTCTGCCAGGCATGGACAGCAGTTGATGGTAAACATCTTATGGCTCTCTAGGCTTTCTTGGGTGATGGAAGACCTTTCAGAAAGGAGAATAATTTTATTTTGGAAAACTTGGGTGGGGTTGGAATGCTCTCTGTGCAATAAAATAACAAACCAATAACAATAGTAGTTACCACTTACTGAGAGATTACTGCATATTACCTGGAGTGTAAGTTCATCATTATTATCTGTATTTCCCCCTTCCCCCCTTAATTGAATCAGAGAGAGGATGAGAAATTTGCTAAGGTCACATGCATCCTAGAGGCAGATCCAGGGTTCACACCCATACCATTGGAGGGGCAAACATGCTGAGCAGTCTCTAGGCAAAGCAGGCGGCGTGGAGGCACAGCTCTGCAGATAACTGACCCGTCAGCATGGCCCCTTGTGGCTCCTAAGCTTTGTTTAGAGTCCCATCTATAAAACAGGGCTGAGTTCCATCCTGGTGGTCCATCCCTCTCATTCACCTTAGGGATGGGAGGACTTCAGAGCCTGATAAAAGCAAGAAGAGAAATTCTTCTACCCATGCAATCTTTCTTTACGGGCTGGTTTTTGTTTTATTTTTTTTTTAATTAAATATTTTTATTGATTTCAGAGAGGAAGGGAGAGGGAGAGAGAGACAGAAACATCAATGATGAGAGAGAATCATTGATCGCTGTCTCCTACATGCTCCACACTGGGGATCGAGCCCACTACCAGGGCATTTGCCTTGACTGGAAATGGAACTAAGACCTGGTTCATAGGTCGATGTTCAACCACTGAGCCACATCAGCCGGACTTTGTTTTTGTTGGCACTCTTTGGCCTGTGAATAAAGTTGATAAGAGAGGAAACCAGGAGTTCCCAGTTTAGGGTCCACTCAAGATTTGAAAAAAAAGAGAAGAGAAAAAAAGCATCCTCTGTTTGCTTCTAGATCTCAGCTCCACACTATTGCTGAATGTTGCACTCATATTGCCCATATATTTTTTTCTGACCAGAGTGTTGGTTGGGGGATCCAGGTGGGACATTTTCCCAGAGCAAACACCACACTCATATTTGGGAATCAGTGGCTCCCAGGAGCTCTCCACCACAAGGGCCAAATCTAAACAAACTGGTACAAGACCTACAGAGGACACAGGCCTAGGGCACCAAGACCACCTTGAGTAGACCCCAGCAGGGCATCCAAGAGCACCCAGGTGGCAGTTGCTCCAGCAACCTATCAGCGTTAACACTGTTTGAGGCTCTGTAGCTTGTGCCAATTTTTCCATCCCAAAAGGAAAGCAGCTTCCATGGCCACAGGCAGGAAGGCTTAGGTGTCAACAGATCTGATGTTCTTCATAGTCCTGCCATTGGGGCCTGCCTGGTACGGGATCTGGCTCCAGCGAAACCACATGAAACTTGCCACCTTACTCTGTCTCTGTGGATATTTCACTTCTCTCAGAGTCATCTATCTATATAAAAGCCTAAGTCACCATCGCAACCGAACAGATGACTGAACAGACTGCGTGGGGATACCAGGCTGGCAGGGGGGTTAGTGAGGGGCGACCAAACAACCAAGCAGCAGGCTGCATGGGGCAACCTGGTTGGCAGGGGGGTTAGTGAGGGGCGAACAAACGACTGAGCAGCAGGCTGCGTGGGATAACCAGGCCAGCACAGGGGGCAGTTGGGGGCAACCAGGCGGTTACCCTGCCTGTCCTCACACTGCCACTGGGAAGCCTCCTAAAAGCAGATGCGATTGAGCCAACACTTCCTCTGTTAGTATTTTAGTTAAAAAATACTTTTTTTCTGGATTTCATCTTTAACAGTAGAGGTAGAACTTACCTATTAAAAATACAGATAAAAGGTATTTGGAGAGAAAAAGTGAAAGTCCTTCAGACCCTGCTTCAATCACTTCCTGGAGGTAGCCACAGTCAATGGTTTATTGTGTATCCCCTGTACATTTTTCTGTGTGTGTATAAGCACGTGCACAGACATAAGTACACATAACACACACACACACACACACACACACACACACACACACACACACATATACATGCACACTTTGACACATACTTTTCTGCAAATTGATTTCACTTAAAAATATATGGAGAGATCTTCTAATGTCAATACACATCAACCTACCCTTTATTTTCAAAGGCTGTGAAATAGTTTATTTTATGGATGTACTGATATTTATTTAACCAATCCCTACTGATGAACATTTAAGTTAACTGTCTTCACTGTTACAGACTATGTGTTTCATTGAAGTCGTTTATCTAACAACCTTCTGACTTTTGCTATCAGACTTATAGCATTTTAAAAAATTAAGATCATTTCCTAAGTCATAAATTTACAGTTTAAATGATTAAATAGCAGTACTAGAAATATAATAAAAATAAGAGGATTGCTTTGCCCCCCTACTCCACATTCTGAATTTCAGCTCCTTGTATGCAACTTTTTTTACCTGTTTCCTATACTATAATCTAATTTATTATCCCATTCAATTTATTATTTTCTCGTGAATTATTATTTTTTTATTTTTAAAATTGTCCATGTACGTATTATTTATTCACCCCCAATTTATCAATAGAAGTGAAAATCTTTTTTCTATACTTTTAAAAAATATATATTTTTCTTGATTTCAGATAGGAAGGGAGAGGAAGAGGGAGAGAAACATCAGTGATGAGAGAGGATCATTGATTGGCTGCCTCCTGCATGCCCCGCACTGAGGATTGAGCCCGCAACCTCGGCATGTGCTCTGACCAGTATTGAACCGTGACCTTCTGATTCACAGGTCGACGGTCAACCACTGAGCCATGCCGGCTGGGCTCTATACTTTTAAACAATTTGGTCATCCCAACAGCTTATTTTTTTTCTTGGATACACATTTCTGTCCTTTTTATTCCCAATCAGAGATCATTTTTTTTTTCTAGGACTGCTGAACAACTGTCAGTTGTCATCTCAGGACTTGCATTCACATTAACCTGGCTCCTCCCTTCATCTCTCTCCTCTGTTGAATTTCCTGTTTCTCCAGTGATAGGTTTTCCTTTTTTTCCTCATTTATCATGATATTTATAGCACCTAGCACAATACCTCCAAAGAGGGAGTATTCAAATATTTGTTGATTAACAGAAGGACTAGAGGCATGATTAAATTAATTTCTTACTGCTAGGCTAGACCATTAGATGAGACTCTAAAAAAAAGTATCTCCATATTTACTAAGAATTCAATGAAATTCTCAGAGTTAACTTGAGGAGACACCAGTAAAAGTAAACACACATGTGTGAAGTTTATGGTATACTAGTATCTTAGTGGTGGAATCCATAGCGGTGGAAAAGTCTAAGGCTAACTGGTCTTTGTAGGAATTCAGCCTCCTGCCCTTGACCTCATTAACTTCCCTACTCTATTCAACTGAGCCAACCAGCTATAGACAAGCAGCTCATGAAATAGCCTGGTAAGCTGGACCCCATAATACAGTCTCTGGCTTTCTGGTCCTAATGAGGATGGCTATTGTCCTTGAATTTAGGCCAATTTCTCCCAGCAGGCTACCCTTTAAGGATGTGTCTTATCAGCAGTCATTGCCCCAACAAGGTGAGGTGGGTTTCCTCTTCTCATAATGACTCTCTATGTGTTTTGTCCAGACCAATTTACTACTGCAACCCACCTTCACATAGTGGAGCTTTGCTCTAAGCTCCAGAGGTTAAGGTCAAGCTTTCTTCAAAAGCCTTTCTTCCAAAACCTTAAATCATTTATTTGTTTGCCTTCCACTGCACTCTTTCAAGCTCCGTCAGCATTACCCTTTTCTTGCCCACAGTTCAGAATTGCAGGGACCTCACTGAACACTGGCTGTTGATGCCTCCCAGGGCCTCTTTGACTCTCAGATTTTCATGAGAACAGACAGCCTTGAAGTAAAAGCCATTCTCTTTTGGTTGCCACTGTGCATTTCAGAATTCTTGGTTGTCAGGCACTCTTGCTTTCATTTGATTGCACAGATATGGAAACGATCCAGTGAGCAGGTAAAGGTGAGATTGCACCTTTGAAAAGGGTATTAAAGGGCATATGTGACAAAGCCGGAGGTTAACCAGAGTGGGAGTTGATCGAGGCAGTTTTCTCTTTACTTTCCCAAGGTGGGAGACTTTCCCTCAAAATAATGTTGTGTCATCCCTACCAAGGACCTGTGCTGATACTACATATATATCATTTTACTAAATCTTTACAATAACCCCACAAGGAAAAAGAAAAGTGGAGGCTACAGAGGATGAATAGCCCAATGAGCAGCCCGGCTGGAATTTAAGTCCAGGTCTGAATATCTTCAAAGGCCAAGCTTATTCTCAAACCCAGTAGGTGGACCAGAGACGGGAGAGAGAAAGTAAGAGCCAGGCCCTCCAGGACAGGGAGTATAGCATCCCTTCTCACTGTGGGGGAACCAGAGATGCACTGCTCACGCCTCCCTTGTATTGTAACAAGAACTGCCACCATGGGCTCAGCGGACAGCCTCTTCCTGAAGCCCCTTCAAGGTCTGCCTCAGCTTTGGGGCCTGAGACTCAGTGAGACATGGTGCCCAACATAGAACAAGTGCTAGGGTGACCAGCTGTCCCAGTTTGCTGAGGACTACGAGGCTCCCATGCGGCCAGGACACATTGGTGACTCTCTGACACATTGATAGGCCATATCTACTCAACAGATCAGCACTGGTTTGGCCAAGGCTTTGTCTGACCTCCGATGTGCATCTCAGTCCTATGTTTTCCTTGGTCCAATCTGTTTCTTTCCTCTTTTCTATAGGCATTGATCCCTGGTAAGCATCTTGCACATCACATTCTATCTCAGCTCTGTTTCTGGATACCCCCTGCAAACTCCCACGGTTACAGAGCATCAGAGTTACAGAGGAATGCAAACCCCAACCAGCCAAAACCCAGGGCATAAAGAGATATAGTATGTGGGAGAGATTTGGAGCAGGGCTACTTACATTTCCACTCTCAGGCACAGACTGAACTGCAAAAGTCATGGTACACAGGACAGGCTGATGATACTCTGACTTGCTAACCTCCCATTGGTTAGAAGAGAGGAGGAAGCAGGCTACAGGTAGCCAGAGACATGTGCAAGGGTGCAAAGAATGATGGGAAATATTGCTCAGACATTTGCACAACTATTGCTCCTTCCGGTCATGCTTGTGTCACCCTCTGACCTCAGCTGCTTGGCTATACTCTTCCTTTCTAATCCTACCCAGGCTTTTCATTGTGGCCTTATTTGGTGAGAACATTTTATATCTGACTTAATGGCTTTCTAGATGCAGGTTTCTTAATTTAAAAATGGATTTTGGTGAGGATGTACAGTTTCAGTTTAAAAAAAATCCTAGTCCTAGAAATGACCTCTGTCCTTATCTACAGGTCGTAGGTGATCTTTTCCCCCTGGAAAATCCACCTCCCAGCCCCAGTGTGGTCACATGTGTCCATCCTACTCAGGTGTGCATGGAGACAGCACATGCCTCTTTGTCACCTTTCCTAAGGCCTCAAGTTGCCAAGGCAGGATGGTTTGGGACAGGTATTTGGACAGTATCTGAGGAGGCATGTCTTCTGCTAGTCAAAGTCCTCTCTGTCTGACAGGCAGCTCTGCCACATCCACATCACATACTTCTTTACACTTCATCACACTTGGCCACACTTACGGGCATTGACGAATCAATTAACTGCATCCTGTAGGTGCTCACACATCACTTTGCATCAAACCAACCATTCTTTTGACAGGGACTGACGTTTACCATCCTTGTTGGAAACTTGCCAAGGAATGAATCAAAATGCACCAAACTTGGCTGCAAAACCATTGAGAGGATTAGTAAGGTCCACAAGCAATTCAAGTTGTAAGTGAGAGTGAAATCTCTGTTATTTTAATGTGACAGCCATTGCAATGTGTGCTGTGCCAACTACCACTTGCTATGCACTTGACCTCGGGACAAGAAGATTTCCTCTGAACTGCGTTTAATCATTAGAAAAATGCAGATAATAACACCTACTATGATTTTTATATCACAGAGTTGTTGAGGATCTAGGGAAACAGTATGTGTGAAAGCACTCTTGCCCAATACCAAAGAACTGTGTCGTTGCTAGGCATTTGGTATACTGCAAAAAACATAAACTATAAAACAACAAAACAAACAGATAATCCAATCTAATAGATTGATGAAGCTTATTGATTAGTATTGATTAGAAATACTGGTAAATTCAAAAAATTGGTGGTATTGGTCATTACAGGGCACACAGCCATATCAAATTAAGTATTAAGGAGAGATTATTTTGTTGATGATATTTCTTAATGCTTTCCAATAATAATAATAAACTTTCCAAAAGTTTGATTAAAGTTAGCCAGAATGTTGTTCTTAACGAGTGGTGTGAAAAAGGCACAGAGAGGTTGAGTAACAGCTAGTAAGTATTAGAGCTGGGATTCAGTCCAGGCAGTCTGTCCCCAAAGCCATGTGTGTAACATTCACTACACTGCATCTCAGAAGAAGGAGGAAAGAAGGTGAGTGATTGACAGGCTCTGAGCGAGGCAAGGAGAAGGAAAGTATTTAGTGAAGAATATATTGTGATGTGCAGCTCTGAGCACTGTCAGGAAGCCATGGGGAAGGGGAGATCAGGGAAGCTGCCAGTGGACTTTGGCAGGTGGCAGAGGCTTAGCTTTAGCAAGAGCAGCTCAGCAGCAGTATGGACAGCCTGAGAAATGCAAAAGTTGATCCTCAGACCTGAGATCTACATGGGTTTGTTGAGTGACAGACTGAGATCATGGGTCTGGAAACAAGAGTTCCGCTGGGCATGCTCCAGGTTTTCAAGACACGGCTTCACACGTGTCAAAACAACAATCACCACAGTAACATCGGCAAATAGAAGACACCAGCAAACTTGCTCTGGCATTCCTATGTGAGATCTTAAGACTTTCTAGGGAGCTCTGAGCCAGGCCCTTAGTCAATACCAAGGCAAATGTGTACCACAAAGACCAGAGGAATAAAAGCCACTACTGTGCACAATCCAAGTCACCTCTTGTCAGTGGGAGAAGCCTCTCCCCTAGTCAGTGTGCATGCTTTAATTAGCGGTTCTCAACCTGTGGGTCGCGACCCCTGAAAATATATTCTGCATATCAGATATTTACATTACGATTCATAACAATAGCAAAATTACAGTTATGAAGTAGCAAGGAAAATAATTTTATGGTTGGGGGTCACCACCACATGAGGAACTGTATTAAAGGGACGCAGCATTAGGAAGGTTGAGAACCACTGCAAGTGGATCTAACCCTTTGCCGGAAATTGAATGGATCCTTCATCCTGTTGCCTGCTCTGGGTTTCTCTGCCTTTTTTTCTCTCTCCAGGAATTGGCATGGTAGTTGACTTGTAGACTGATTATCATTCTGTCCCAGAATGAATTTCTGTAAAAGGGAGTATTTTTCCATCCATCAATATAAGGACTCACTCTTCTCCTGAATCAAGGATCTTGCTAGGCCTCAGGACAGGCATTTGGTCAGCTGTCCAAATCACACCACAAAGGGGCCCTCTTTTGTCCAGTGGGTAGAGTTTGAGATACTTGGATGAGGTACCATGGTTCTTTTCCTTTCTTTCACCACCAGCCTTCTCATTCCTGCACTTTGTCCCTATCCAGCCACAGAAAGAGATCTCCTCCAGGTCACTGGTGACCTCCAAGTTCATTCACTTCCCCTTAGTCCACATGCTTTATAATATCCAGGCTGCATTCAACATGGTTTCACTCCAGTTCTTTCTTAGCACTATCTTCTCCCTGAGAATCCCCCACTCTACTTGGCCCAGGTTTTTTCTTCCCTCTCTGGGCGTGGCTGCTCTCCCTTCTCTGCATCCTGCTCCTTCCCATCACTGGGTGCCATGCACATGGCTTAGCTCTCAGGTGATTGCTGGGCACTGTCATGAGGGGCTGAGCAAAACAGGCTGCTTCAGGGATGGTTTCTCTGTACCTGGGGCAGCTTAGGGAACTGGGGTAGGGGCCTCCTATGCAAAAATATAGGGACATGCAGAATAATTTTGACTTCTGGCAATTTTACCTTTAATTGGAGAATTAGGCTTATTGAAGAACAACTGAATTTTTGCTTATTTTTCAAAAGAGAAATTGTGTGCTCTGACAGTTTGGTACTGTGTATGAAACTGCTGATTTATCTTGTCTCAAGAACAGATCTGGCAGCTAAAGGTCTATGATTCTTATTTTTATAAATATAAATATTTCATAGCCAGGCCTTTTAAAAGCACTTGTGTCAAGGGCCAGAAAAGCCTTCATCCTTATTGAGTGGCCGCTTTACGTGAAATTATGCTTTAAGAGGTGACAATGCCCTGTGGTAAAGCTGGATCAACACAATAACCGGGCATGCTATAACACTGTTCAGCCAGATACTAAAGTGCGGTATGTTTGGTTTAAGATACACCAGGGTGATTTTGAGTATCATTTTCTCCATGAACGGTAACTCTTACGCTCCCTCTCAGTCTCTCCAATGGGGTTTCCCACAGATACGTTGAGAATGAAAGCAAGTGAAATTTGTGTTAAGACTCAGTAATCTTTTAATTCATTGAATTAAGGATTTCCCAATTAGAGGTAAAAGGCAGATGTAGGAAAAGAAATGTTTGAGTATTTACTTTCTGTTTAAAGACTTTTTGGATTAAAAGATATTGGAACAGATAACAGCACAAAATTAGTTTTTGCTATGATGGCAAGGTTAAGACTTCTGCTGTTGCTAGGATATACCGCCCTATCACAGCTGATCTTGAAGGTGAAAATTGGTGCCTTAATTTCCCAGTGGTCCGTGCTACTTCTGACTTAGACCTCATTCTGGTTAATCACACTGTCATTCTTGCTGCAGATTGCCTTTTGACATCTTCATCTGCACAAGGGTCCTGCAGCCAAGACTTGGTGTGTGGAGTCAATTCAACAGTCCTCAGTGGTCAGAGCCTGGGCTCTGGGACCTGATGCTGATGGGGGAGGAGAGGGGCTTGGGAAGGACAGCTGGAAGCAAGATTGGAAGTAAATGACATTTCTCTTTGTGAGCATGGGGCTGTGATTGGGAACCATATATAAATGAAATTATGGGGAGAGCTTTAATGTGCAAAGTTAAAGTCTGCAGTAATTAGAGCCAGTGCTTCCTAGTGAAATAACACTAATGGGGGAAAAAAATCTATCATTTACATTTTTGAATTCGGGGAAGATGGAAAAATCTGGTGTATTGCACTTGAAAATCCAGTTTTAATCAACCCCTATTTTATATCTTTAACTAGTCAATACATGCATAATAGTCTTTGAGCTCAGACCTCATTTCCTAAGTCTATGATGGCTCATCTAAAGTATTTCCTTGTTGCCAGTTAATTGTTCTAATATTTTTTAAAATGTCAAAAGTAGGTGTTTTTCATTAGAGTGTTATCTCAATGAAAGCTTTGACTTGAATTATCACTAGCATTTTTTCAGCATCCGATTTTAGATCTAGTATGTAACAGACATATCTCTAAAATTCACAAAGCTCTATGCAGTAGGTATGAAGGAACTAAGGTTTGAAGATGTTAGGTCATTTGCCCTGGGACACAGAGCTAGTAAGTGGCAAAACTAACTTGAATATTTACCTTTCTGTCCCTAAAGCCTATAGTGTTTTCATTACAATATTTTTAAACTACCTCCATACCACACTGGAAGTTGTATCATATATTTCTGGACACATATAACTCATAAATTGTAACTTATAAATAGTATGTTTATGCCTATTTTTCCATTCCAGTGTTTTTCCTTATGATTATGTTATTGATAGTATTCTGGGCTAGGGCCACCAAAAGAACCTCTAATCTGTCAGCAAGAGGTCGCAAGTAGAGAGGGGAAGTAGGAGGCAATTTTGTTTACCACCAAGTGTTTGGGGAAATTACTTTAATAGAATAAAAGAGAAATATTACTTAATCCAATAACTCAACATGTGACCTTGGGCAAGTCACTTAAACCCTCCCAAGATTTCCATAAAATGAGCAGACGAGGCTGTGTGCTCTAGAGTTCTGTTCCAGTAAAAAAAATATGTGATCAAACCCTGGAGATGCACCGTGGTGATATTTAGTATGTTCACATGTTGGCAGGTTATGTTATTCCAACTCTCGATTATACTTCATCTCTGCATGCTGAGGGAAGCTTCACAGTTCAGGACATGGTTCTTCCTCAAAGAAATTGCAGATATGCCTGCCTGACAGGACAGCCTAAAGGGGCGTTAAGAGTTCTCACAGAGTGACCTATTTCTCTCCCGACTTTTAGCCTCTCAGTTTCCATACAAAAAAACTAGCGAGGACTCACATTTTTGAGCACTTGCTTAATGCATTTGTGAAATACTTTACCATGACTGATCATGTCCTCCCAATATACCCTATAGGACAAGTGCAGTTCTCATTCTGATGTATAGATGAGGAAACTGAGGCCAGAGAAGCACACTGGCATACAATTAGAGCTAATTAGTGGGAAGGCTGGATTGGAACCCTGTCTGTCTGACCCCTGATCTGTGACTTCCCTCATCATAGCATGGTCTCTTATTTGGTGGCTAATATATACCTAGATCTGATTTCTATAACTCCAGATGTTAAACAGATGTGTGTTTTTACTCTACAGATGTCAGTATGAAAATAGTTACTGTTTTGCTTAATAGAGAGCTAATTAAAAAACAACAACAACAACAACAAAAAAACAAACCTCCAGCTTTCCTCTCTGGAGTGCTAATAAGTCACATCCCTGGGATGGAGTGTCCACAGGGTCCTGCCAGTGAATAGACCTCACCATGCAGTGGGGCCCTCCCAGCTACTTCTCCTCCTTCCTTATTGCCCTATTGATTGGCCTCTTTCATTTACAAAGCATGTCACACTTGAAGAAGGAGATAAATGGCTCAGTGTCTGCCCTGATCCCCTTCCTTCCTGCTAATGACTGAAGAAACCTGAAATACCAGGTGTGGGGGCCAGTGGATAGACACACCTTCCAAAACCCAAAAACTAGGAGTCAAAATGGACAAAGAGGCAACAGCAAACCTGAAGCAGCCACTGCCTCTTTGTTTGTCTGCAGTTGAAGAAACATCTCCTCAAGATCTCATTTTTATAGGCCAGATGGATTTCTCAGTTCTAAGAAAGGTAGACAGCTAAAGTGCTCGTTCACGTTTTTTCCCCCCTTTGTTAAAATAAGCAGGTTGGCAAGTCAAAAAAGTACTGTATGGCATATTCTTGTTGAACGAAAGAAAATATTCCCCTGGAATAGACCATTGCTATCTTCTTTAGTAACCACCTCTTTCTAAAATGTCAGTTCGGGCCTGGGAACACATCAGGGAAGCTGGCCTCTCTCCACTGCAGGGCCCAGGGCAGCAGTCAGCAGTGCGGCTGGGGGGTAACGGTTAGCGGTTAGCGCCTCTGTAGCAACCCCCAGGTGGCAGGCTCAGTGTGCCCAGGAGGGTTTGCATATGCTGAAGAGGAGACTGTATTGAAAGGTGCTGGGAATGGTGCCTTCGCAAACAGCATGTGCGGCTGAAGCAGCTGAGGCCATTACAACCAATTTCTGAAGAGGATGCAAGCTGGCCCTCACCCCAGGCGGTCCGTCCCCTCCCTCCCCTTTTTGTGGAGTTTGTCTTCGCTCTGGCACGGTGACTAAATACCCCTCCCGAAATGAATCTGTTGTCCAGCGATGCACATTTTGTAAAATAGATTCCATCTCCTTTGACATTGGCAAGTTCAAGGGCTGCTTCCAACTGACCACATGTTCCCACCGTCAGTGCCAATCAGGTGGACAGAAGTCGTTTTTCCAGCACATCCCACCCGTGTGCACTCCAGTGTTTAATCCATGGATCCCCACAGAACAAGCCCTTTAACTGTTTATAAGCCACATGCTCTGAATAGATGTAAAACTCAATGCTGATTTCTATTGTAAGCTTAGAGAGGGTTCACTCGCTCTTTCTGTAGCAGATGCTGCTGATAGTACACTGTGCAAGTGTTCCAGATGGGCCAAAGCATCTGAAATAGCAGGAACGATCTAGAATGGAAGTGAGCAGTTTCTTTTTCCTTCATTCTTTAGTGCAGGTTTCAACATTTATCGCACTTTGCTATACTTCAGTAGTAAGATATGTAGCATAGATATTTCCTTCTGCACCTTTCTTTCTTTTATAAAATAATTGACTAAAGTATCAATAATCATGACCTCTCCTGTAGCACTTTTTAGCAAGTAGAGTATAGATATTCTTTAATATACTAAGAGACTACATGGGTTTTTCAAACACTTTTGTGAGGTAGAGCGTTATTCTCTTCTTCTTACTAGCAGAAGAGAAAACTAAAGCTCAGAGAGGTTGAGTGATTTAGCCAAGGCCACACAGACAGTACAGGGCAGACCAGAAATACAAAATCAGGCCACATAGTTTCAGAGTCAGGGCTGTTTCCATTATTCTATGCTGCCTCTTGAGAATGCCCGCATGGAAACCCTGCAATGGTCTCTTCAACATGCTGAAGTCACAGTCACAGGATCCAGGGGCCTGTACTACCCGGGCCATGTCCACAAAGAGCAGACAGTCACAGAGGGACGCAGGGCATACAAACGGCTGCTGGAAAGCCCAGCCATCAATATGGATTACTGCACAGCTGATGGCGTCCAGGAGACCGCATCAATTTCCCAACAGGCAGTGATGAACAGTGGGAGCTCTGCCGTCGCCTATTTAGCACACACCTGGAGATGGGCACACCTGCCACTTGAAAAATAGCGGGGTACACAACCCAGGCAGCTCCCCTACCGCACACAAAGCCCTCCCTCCTCGTCTGTGTTGTGAGAGGGTCTGGCTGAGGCTGAAGCATTGTCACCATCAGCGGCAGAGCGAGTTCCACAGGGCTGGCCTCTATTGGCGAGTCCTGGACCTTCCTGCGGGCTCTGTCCTTCACCTTCCCATCCCCCACCACTGCCGTGCAGCTGACAATAAAAAACAATGCCCTAGGCTGTCCTGTTTTTATTATTAGTTATATGGCATCATAAATGTACATAGAGATGTTCAGTAAATGAAATTGTGCCAAACACCAAACAGGGCCACTGCCCCAAAGATCTTTTGGCCTTAGGGCAACAGCAGAACAATATAAGAGGAATAAAGGGGGCTGGGAGACAGATGAGGTGAGGTTTTAGTGCTGTTTGGCTTTTCAGAGAGGGTGGGAGGGGCGGTCAGGCAGGCTGATGGAAAGGTACAGCAGCAGAAAGCAATCACCGCCAAGAAGGGACTTTGAGGCATGCAGACAGCCTCCCAGGAATGGGCTGGGATGATTTGGGGAAGTCAGGGGAATCAGCACTTCTGTTATTTAATAAGATAAATTCAAGAGGGGAAAAAGGGGCGATGACTGGCTTTTGGTCATAAGCAATCCGACCTCCTTAGGAGAGGCATAAACTGCAGGCTCATCCTCTTTGTAAGTGTCTCTTCGGATTCCACACAGTATTAAATTGCACAGACTTCTCCGGCAGATGCAATGTGTAAATATAGGACAATAACTGGAAATTTATGAGGTTAAATACCGAGGAATTGCTGAGTAGTAAAATGAAGAGACATAAATTACAGGAAATGCTGCCCTTCAATGAATACATTATGCATAATAATGAAACTTTTAAAAGGTAACAGAAATCAGATATCAGAAGAGGGTCTGAAAGGAGAAAAGCCAAGTAAAGAACTAGGACTAGGACAGTCCAAAGTCAGAGCTGCTTTGTCACTGCTAAATGGTCATATCAGTTCCCTTAGATTTCTGTGGCTCGTTGTCCTCAGGGACAAAGCAGTGTCATTCTTTAAAGGTGACCTGGTAGAGTGAAAAAGAGTATGGAGAGGGCAGTCTAAAGGAAGCTGCCTCACTGCCCACATAACCTTGTCCAAGTTACTTTATCTCTATCGTCCTCAGTTTCCCCATCTGTAAAATGGTTTTAGTAAAATGGGTTTCATAGAATTATTATGCGAATTAAAAAGGACAGAATGTAAACCACTTAGCCCAGCATATAGGACTGTTTTTTATTTTTTTAAACGAGTTCCCTCTAAGTCCTGTATCAAAAAATATCAACATGTTAGCAAAATAAAGAGGAGGAGGGTGGATTCTGGCCAGAGAGATTGGGAAAGCCTTCTGAGGTGGGGAAGCATTTGACGCAGAGATGGGAAGGGCATGAATCAAAGAGAGAGAGAGAGAGAGAGAGAGAGAGAGAGAGAGAGAGAGAGAGAGAGAGGGAGAGAGAAAACAAGGAGCATTCTGGAACCAGAAGGCAGGGGAAACAGGGGAAGAAGCAAAATGGGCGTTGGCCCAAATCCAGAGGGTCTTGACTGGCATGCTAGTCATCTATCCGGTCATGCTTCTGTAGGCACTAGGGAGACATCAGAGGCATCAGAATAGGGAGTGATATGATCAGAGAACTATTTAAAGAATGTGACTCTGGCACCGTGTGGAAAGCATATTGGAGTGGGGAAAGACTAGGGGCAGGGAGGCCAACCAGGAGATGGTGGCAGTTCTCCAGGTAAGAACTAATAAAGAACAGAGGCAGTGGGGACAAATGAGGGGACAAATGAGGAGGGTGTTCTGGCTATTGATCGATTGTGGGGTGAGGGACAGCAAGGAGTGTAAGAAGGCTTGAGGTTCTAAGTCCGGGAACTAAAGATCAGATTATGTCAATAACAAAATGGAAGACAGGGAAATGGGTAAAAATAAAGTTAGTTTTATTGAGTCTGGGGTACCAATAACATTTCTAAGAAGGACTGTTGAAGAGATTACTGGCAATGCAGGTCTGTAGCTTGAGTCTTGATTAATACCAAGATTTTGGAGTCATTGACATTGTAGCCCAAGTTGAAACCATGGCGGTGATTGGTCCACCAAGGGAGATAGAATGAGGTTGGGGGTAGAAGCAAGTGGAAAAGATGGCAGGAGAGGAGGAAGGCAAATGCCAGAAAATGTGTTTGTTTGGGAGCAGAAAAAGGAGGCTGCAGAGGAGGTGGAGACAGCATGCGATAGACAGAGTCAAGGAGGGTATATCTACGAGTCAGGACCATCAACAGTGTCAAAATCAGAGAAGACCTAAGATGGGTAAAAGCTAAGGATCCATAGGTCTTGGTGACTTTAGTAACTTGGATTTACTCCCTGTCTTCTTCCCAAAAGCAGTTGAAGAAACCTGAAAGATTAGAAAACACCTCAAAGACTACAGTTAAAGTAAACATTTTAAGACAACAATTCAAAAGCTAACTAGGTGGTAGCTCTAGGGGTCAGGTAAGTGCTACAACTGAGCACTAAATTGACACTGCACCCCTGGCATGTAGGACATTTTGAGGTGGTGTGCCTTTAAGGTTCAGTTTCATCAGGGGTAGGAGACACATAACTTAAATGCAAAGGGATACGGAGCAAGGAAGGAAGTGGAAGAGCAAGTTTAGACCTCTGAGAGTGGTTTTGTGGTGCAGAGAAGGTGAAAGAAGGACAATCTTGGAGCCTGGGATAGGCCATAAGTTGTGGTGCCGCAGATAGAAAAAGGATAAATAGATACCCCGGCCAAGCATAGGAGAGAGACCAAAGCAGTCTCTCATGTACCTTAGCTACAGACATATGTGCATCAAAATGTATAAGAAATTGGAACAACCCATGTGAGTCAGAGTTAAAAATACAGAGAAAGAACTGGCAATGGGAGAGTGGGGTGGGTGCAGCCACAGAAAGGTGCTGAGGTAGACAATGCATGGTAGCTCTTGAGTGGTGAAGCGTCTGTTTCTTAACCACATTTCATGGTCTTCCTCTTGAGTTCCACTCAGTACAAAGGTTTTCTAACTTCATGTGATATAAGCAGTGGATAGAAACATTTCCCTGGTGCATCACTGGGAGAATATGCCCAGAGGTGCTGAAGGCAGAGGCTGTCAGTGGCTATAACATAGAAGGAAGTGGAGGACCTAGGGAAAGGAAAGGGCCATATTGGGCTGTCCCCCTGAGGAGGTACAAACTCCCCACAGACCATTAGCCTGCTTTCCTTCCCTCTCCCATGCTCTGCTCTCTGGAGGCAAAAGGTGTAGGGGAATGTGGGCCTTCCTCTCTGGTTTCCCATTCCTCTGTATTAGTGGTTTCAACATTTTAAGAATCACAGCGAGCTTTCAGCTTTTCTTTTGACTCCATAGAACCACCAGATGACAGAGCTAAAAGTATTGTCACCTTTATTGTTGTTTTTCAATTTGAAAATAAAATTAAATCATAAAAATCAAAGCAAAGTCATTTACATTTAAAGTATCAGCAATAGCCATTTGTTGGAATATTTGAAAACTCTTTGATGTTATTTTATTGGTTGCTTTTGTTTAACTGTTTGATGCTCTTAGGAAATTAGAACAATTACTGATACTACTTTCCCTCAACTGGAGCCTCTGGTCATTTTATTGAAAGAAAAGGGGTTATAGGAAACTGAGTGATAAGACAGAATATCTTCCATTTGCTGGGCACTGCATCTATTAATATTTTTCTTTTTATGTTATTTTTAATTTATTTATTGTTTAAAGTTTTACATATGTCTCCTTTTTCCCCTCTTGACCCCTCCCTTCCCCCCCCCCCCCCCCGCCCCACACCAAGCCATTCCCACCCCGGGCAAGCCCCTACCACACCGGTGTCTGTGTCCATTGGTTATGCTAATATGAATGCATACAAGTCCTTTGGTTGCTCTCTAAACTCCCCCACTCTCCCCTGCCATTTGTCTCTGGATTTATTCTTGTTCATCAAATTCTGTTGATCATTATATCTCACATATGAGTGAGATCATGTGATATTTATCTTTCTCTGACTGGCTTATTTCATTTAGCATAATGCTCTCCAGTTCCATCCATGCTGTTGCAAATGGTAAAAATTCCTTCTTTTTTATAGCGGCGTAGTATTCCATTAATATTTTTCAATCTTCAAACACCTCTTTAAGGTAGGTTAAATATGAGACTCAAGAAAATTGAGTGATAGTTCCACATCCAGCAGTAGAGTCAGAAATGGAGTCAGGAACATCTCCTTGAAAATCTATCCTCTTGCCATTACACCACACTGACTCCCATAGCAGAAGACAGCCGATCAGGATGAAGCCTTGCACCAGGCTTCTCCACTAAGTTCCTAAAATGGTTCCTACTGTGGCTCCAAGTGCCTGTTGGCATGTATATGCCTCAAACAAACTATATATGTGCATCTACAATGGGCATTTCTGTCACCCAAAAAGTATTATGTAGAAGAGGGTTAGACTTGCTCTGAACTGTTCAACAGACAGACCTTGGACATTGAAAGGGGACAGATGGTAGACGAACACTGGAAGAGCTTGCAGACAGAATAGCCCATTGTATACAAAGATGTGAATGAAAAAATCACAAACGGACATAAAATGTATCCATAAATGAGGTAAATAATAATTAATAGGCAATATACCCTTGTTATGCAGATGAAGAAACTAAACTATGGCATGTTTAGGCAACTTGCACAAGATGGAACAGGAATTTCCCCCAGTTTGTTTAAAAGCTCCCTCCAGGCAAAGAAAATAGGGCCAGTGAGATGGAACAGAGGATCTATTTTAGATCAGTTTATTTTCTCTCTTTTCATACCTCAATTCTAACATGCAAACAACATGGTAACCTGGGATGAAAAACAAACAAACAACTGGACAAAGGTAACTTGTTCTACTTTTTCACAGTATTCCTTTCACTAGTTTCATAAAGTACTGTGACTTAACTCATTTCATCTGGCTGTTTCTTCATGACATATTTACTTAATTAAGCATATAACAGATATTTATTGAGTATCTGAAATTCTAAAAATGCTGCTAAACTCTGGAGTTAAAGTGATAGGTAAAATATAGTTCCTGCCCTCAAAGGGCTCCCAGTTCCCACAAGAGAAAGCTTGTAAACAAGTCCACAAGTAATTATCACAAATCAGACTGTAATAAAATACCCTAAGTGAGGTAGGCACAGCAAAGTGTTATGGGACTTGGAGAAAGGAATAGGAAATAATTTTTAATGGAGGTGGGGGATCTGAACAGACTTCATGAAAACAAACCCACAAAAGAGCCTGTTTTGAAAACTGGATCAAATTTCAATAGAGACAGGAGGGGGATATCTGAGCCAAGAGCTTGAAAATGCAAGAGCAAATTTTGTGCAGGGAAGCTTAGAATAAATATATACCAACAGAGATGGATGGAGATAAGGATGGAAAGTCATGCAGGACTAAAATGTGAGCCACCGTGAACATCGTGGACTTTAAACTTTACTTGGAGGACAACAGATGATATTTATTCACCATAGGCTAAGAGGTTTGTAGACTGTTAAACAGCGTCCAGATGAAGGGCATGGAAGGAAGGACAGTCAGAAGGCTGCAGTACTGAGGAACGGAGTGAGCATTTACAGTGGGCTTGGATGTCTGCCAGACCCCACTCTGAGTACTACCTCTTCTCCTGCTAGTTCTGCAGCTAGAAATAACAGCACGTTATTTCTTCTCTCTGGAACTCAGTTTCCTCATCTATAAAATGGAAAAAAATGACACTTATTAGGAAGATTGAATGAAATACTGTGTACAAATCTCTTAACAGATAATAAGCATAGATGAATGAGAGCATAACCAAAATTATGAATAGCCCTCTAAATCCTGGTGTCTCATCCACTCACCGGTTGCACTGGAAAACCTGTTAACTGTATTGTGCTGAGTTTTCATAATCTTCCCCATATTCAGCATACTCTGAGGAAAATTCCCATCACATTAGAAGATTTTGCTTCGTTTTTCCACTCTGAGCATCAGGGTAGTGGCATATTTCCTGGAACAGGCTCTCTTTAAACATCTCCTCAGCATGACCATATCACATTGCCTAGATGATTGCACAGGCCTGATCCCAGGGTCTTGCCTGGGACCCTAAGTGAACTCTCGGGGAGAGGAAAAAGCAATTAACTGCTCTGTGTCTACAGGGCAAAGATGATGGGAAGAAAGCCATCTCATCACTGTCCATGAGTTGGCCTGAGACACACTGACCCAAGCGCCATGCCTTCCAGAAGGACAGTGACACCTCGGTGAGTTCATGCCTCTTGCAGATCCGCTGTGGCTTCTAAGTGCACAGCACAGCCGATTACCTGTGCGTCCTTCATATGCTACGGTTATGTGTTCAGTAAATAGCACGGAGACTGTAAAGACTTTGTTGTGAAATCAAGCAACATTTACTCATTAAGTCAATAATTCATGGACTCTTTTATCTGAAGTGGCAACATCACACCATCAATTCACAAAACAGCCACTTCTCTGAAGTGTATGTGATGATAATAATGGATTTTCTAACAATACCCTCTCAAAGCAAGGTCATTGCGCCCAGATGCTGTGGACATGCCGAGCTGACCCAGGTCAGCAAAACAAGCTTTATTATTGAACCTAATTATGAACTATCAAGATAATGGTCTAGACTAAACTGCTTCCTAGGGGATTATTTAGAAACTGGTAAGCCACTTTAGTTTTGAATCTACTATACTTGGCAGTACCTGCGTTTGCTATGTGGAATAGACTACAATTGGTGCAAATATTTTGGAATCTTAGGCATAGCAGTGACATTGCAATGTTACACTGTACTCGTACATAATTCTCAGGTTACTGACTATAGTTTAATACCCATCTATCTATCTATATAAAAGCCTAAGCGACCGTTCAATTGTTTGACCATTTGACCAGTTGACCAGTCACTATGAGGCGCACTGAACACCAGGGGGCATATTCTCAACGAAGGAGCCGCTCCCTTGTGGTCAGTGCACTCTCACAGTGGGAGCGCCACTCAGCTGACCTATGAGCACCAGATGCAGGGCTCACGGCTGGCCACCACAGCCTGGAGACCATAGTGAAGCGGCAGCAAGCCTATAGAGTGGCAGCAGGCACAGCGGGGCCGGGATGAGCAGGAGCTGCAGGCAGGAGCAGCAGGCAGCATTAGACTGCCAGTTTTGGCCCGATCCTTGCAGGCCAAGCTGAGGGACCCCACCAGTGCATGAATCTGTGCACAGGGCCTCTAGTCTTATATAAAAATAGCTATGAAGGTAAAGTTCAGATAATCAAAGCTCGTAATCAAGTATGCCATTCTGAGTACCTGTAGACAGTTCTGTAATATGACTTACAGGGACACATGGTTTGCTACAGCAGCTTTTGGGTCTTAACTTGGGAACACTTCATGACTTCCCAACACTGGGTAATGCACCCACATTGGCTCACCTTTGAATAAGAGCCAGCATTGGAGACTAATCTCTGAGAGGAGGAGCCAAAGAACCCAATATTTCCTGGATTACAAACCAGCAGGTTCATAACAGTTTTTGAGGAAATCCCAACTAAAGGTAGGCTGTGGTTATAAGATAAATCACCAAATCAGAAATGTAAAATTGAGAACAAAAAATGCACCTTAGAATTGAGGAAATAAGATATATTCTCTTTGACATACTTTTTAGACTATTCATCTTACATGAATAAACACTGCATTTTCAGGTATAATAATGATACCATGATCAATGAAACCAATGTTATGTGATATTGGCCCAATGTCATCATCTCTAACCAACTGAATAGAATACTATGAGGTCATTCCAAATCATCCTTGGTGACGTATAATCAGGTATAGGGTGTGTATCTTTCTTGTCTTCTTGTCACTTTAAATGCAAGTCTTAGCAGTTACCTGAGAAAAAGATTTCATGCATTACATCAACTAAGAGCACTGTCAGCCTATAGAGTTTCTGCTTCATAATTTTGGTATGGAATTTTGCAATAAGTTGAATTATCTTTGAAACTCTTCAATTAGAAAAGAGGTAAGTAGTGTGGTAGTTAATAATACGGTCTCTGTAACCAGAGTGCCAAGTTTGTATCATGTTTTTCCCACTTTCTAGAAAGACCAAGGGCGAGTTGCTTTAACCTTTATAGACCTCAGTACTCTCAACCTTAAATGGTGAGAATAATAGCCGTTAATTATAGGCTGGCTGGGAAGATAAAATAAAGTAATACCCAAAAGTGCCTGGCACTTAATGAATATAACAAATAACTTAGTTCTACTAAATAAAAATTATCATTATTCAATATAAATTACCTGAAATGACCATTTGTAGAATTTGGTTTTCCTTGGGTTGTCTTAAAGTATTTATTTCTTGATCTAGATTAAGGAGTAGGACTCCTACTGTAGTTATCTTCTTCCTTCAGTCTTAGCAGCTTAAATGTTATGAAGCTGGACTTTGATTAGACTGCAATGATTTGTTTTTCTTTGCTTTGCTTGCCTCTCTGTATTTTAAACATTATTTTTTTATAATAAACCTAGAGGCCCGGTACATAAAAATTCATGCACGGGGGCGGAGGGTGGGGGGAGTCCCTCAACCCGGCCTGCCTCCTCTCACAGTCCAGGAGCCCTCAGGGGTGGGAGGAGACACAGTGATCAGGGGAAGGCGATGCCCCCATCACACCTCTGCTGCCGCCACTGCCAGCAGGGCAAGCCTCAGCCAGCCCTGATTACCTGAGCCTCGGGCCAGCCCTGGGCAGCTGGGGGACTGAGGGGACTAGGGGACTCTGGAGGCAAGCGCGGCAAGGCCTGCCGCCCTGGCGGGGCTGAGGGGACTGGGCACCACCATCTTGTGGCTGTGGGCACTGCCATCTTTGAAGGCGGGGCATTCAATTAGCATATTCACTCCTTATTGGCTATGGGCACCACCATATTGAAGGGTTGGACAGTTAATTAGCATATTCCCTCCTTATTGGCTGTGGGTGCTTCCATCTTTGTGATGGTGTGAGGGTCAATTAGCATATTACCCTTTTATTATATAGGATGTTATTGAATAGTTGGGGAAAGGACTCAGAAAACAAAACTCTTTCTTCCCATGCATACATGTACACACACACACACACACACACCACAGACAAGCCCCAAATTTAGAACCATTTCAATGACAATGATTCTGTCAACTTTGATCAATATATCTGCCTAAAATAAATAAACTAAAAATGAACAGTAGACACATGTAGAAATAGATTTTGTTAAAATATTTGCTTGCAGAGCATATTATCTTTTCCATCTCATGCCATAAGAATCCTTCTTATTTCTTATGGTTTTAAAAATGGACAGCAATAAATTTGGTACCAGAAAGAAATTAATAGAACTTTCACAAGAACTCAAATAATCACCCCACTTAAAGACATCACCCCTGTTTGGGTCATAATGAAATGGTTTTACATAATAAGTACATTAACTATATATGTTATCAACTACACAGATAAATAAATTATTACATTAAATTATGTTGAGAGAGAAAAAATATATTTAAGTATAATCATTTCATTTTTATTTTATTCTAATTTTAAAGGGAAAAAATTAACTAATATCTGAAACATTATCAGTGGAAATATGCCTTTCTATTTATGAAGTGAAATAATTTTTCTGTATTCTTTTTATTTCTTGTATCTGAGTTTCATAATAATAACAAAAATAGCAATTGCTATGGAAAATGATAGTTGTCTTAATGGCTGGGGATTCTTTAACGTCAAGTAATCTTCTATGACTCGATTAATGTAAAAAGACCCAGGATAAAGAGAGACTCTTTAATATATGAGCTTCCTCCAAATAAAGAGATATTTCTATTAGTAGCTAGTCAACCCTGCAGGAATTAGTCAACAAATTCCCAACTAGTTCCCGGCCCTCAAGAACCTCTTGAGGAGCTTCTCTGAGGAGCACCCATCGGGGTTGGATTAGCACCTCTTCACTCAGAAGACAGCTCCCAGGTGCACTTAAACAATGAATCTGTGCCATTGCTCTTGGCTTGGGTGGCAGTTGGCCACATATCAGGGCTTCAGGATGAAGAAGATGAATTACTCTGGCACGTAATTCACGAGAGCCCAGGCCCCTGAAGCCCTGAGAACAGGCTTTGTGAGACTGATTAGTGGTGGCTCCAGCAGCAAGGTTTGGGCTTCAGTGGTGCCATTGTCCAAGTAGCATGATGGGATGGAGCCAAAGAGCATTTGAGAGCCACACAGGTGCAGAGGTCCCTTCACTGAGAATTTCTGTTTTCACCTCCACTGCTTTTGGTGGAAGCTCTGAACTATTCTTCTTATACTAGAGGCCGGGTGCACAAAAATTTGTGCACTTGGGGGGGGGGGGTGTCCCTCAGACCGGCCTGTGCCCTCTCGCAGTCTGGGACCCCTTGGGAGATAATGACCTGCTGGCTTAGGCTTGCTCCTGGGTGGCAGAGGGCAGGCCCAATCCCTAGGAGCAGCCCCTGGTCCGGCTAAGAGCAGGGCCGATTGGGGAATTGGGGCGCCGCCCCCTGTCATGCACAGAGCAAGGCGGATTGGGAGGTTGTGATGCCACCCTCAGTCACGCTCAGGGTAGGTCCGATTGGAGGGTTGGGGCACCGCCCCCTGTCACACTCAAGGCAGGGTCGATGGGGAGGTTGCAGCGCCACCCGCTGTCACGCACAGAGCAGGGCCCATCAGGGGATTGGGGAGCTCCCCCCTGCCACGCACAGAGCAGGGCCCATCAGGGGGTTGGAGAGCTCCCCCCTGCCACACACAGAGCAGGGCAGATCAGGGGGGTTGGAGAGCTCCCCCCTGCCACGCACAGAGCAGGGCCGATCAGGGGGTTGGAGAGCTCCCCCCTGTCATGCACAGAACAGGGCCCATCAGGGGTTTGGGGCACAGCCCTCTATCACCCACAGAGCAGGGCCGATCAGGAGGTTGGGGCGCCGCCACTGTCACACTCAGGGCAGGGCCAATGGGGAGGTTATGGCTCTACCCCGTCACAGAGTAGGGCCCGGTGGGGGGGGGGGGAGGGGTTGGGGCGCCACACCCTGTCACACACAGAGCCGCAGGGCGATCAGGGGGTTTGGGCACTGCCCCCTGTCACGCTGATCCCGGTGCTGGGAGGCATATTACCCTTTTACTATATAGAATAGAGGCTTGGTGCATGAGTGGGGGCTGGCTGGTTTGCCCTGAAGAGTATCCCGGATCAGGGTGGGGGTCCCCACTGGGGTGCCTCGCCAGCCTGGATGAGGGGATGATGGCTGTTTGCAGCTGGTCACACACCCTTCAGTTGGGGGTCCCCAGTGGGTTGCCTGGCCAGTCTGGGTGAGGGGCTGAGGGCTGTTTTCAGGCTGGGACTGAAGCTCCCAACTGCTCCTTTTTTTCTTTTTCTTTTTTTTTATTCTGGGCGAGCTTTAGCGCTGAGGCTCCAGTTCTTAGGCCTCCGCTCCTGAAAGCAGGTATCTGGTTTATTTAGGTTCTACAATAGAAACTCTGTATCAACTCCAGGTCTGATATCCCGGCTAGCTGAAAGCTGGTTTCTGGGGTTTTGTTTAGCTTCTATTTTTGTAACTATGTTTCAAACTGCCAGCTCAGAGGCCAGCAAGGCAGGCGGGGAACGTTGCAGTCCTCCGTCACTGAAGCAAGCAAGTCTCATGTTAGTTTCAAGCTGCCTGGATGCCTGCCGCCATCTTGGCTGGCAGTTAATTTGCATATCTCCCTGATTAGCCAATGGGAAGGGTAGCGGTCGTACACTAATTACCATGTTTCTCTTTTATTAGATAGGACTAGAGGCCCGGTGCACAAAAATTTGTGCACTCGGGGGGGGGGCGGTCCCTCAGCCCGGCCTGTGCCCACTCGCAGTCTGGGACCCCTCGGGAGATGATGATCTGCTGGCTTAGGTCTGCTCCCGGGTGGCAGAGGGCAGGCCTAATCCCTAGGTGCAGCCCCTATTCGGGCTAAGAGCAGGGCCGATAGGGGAATTGGGGCACCGCCCCCTGTCATGCACAGAGCAGGGCGGATTGGGAGGTTGCGATGCCACCCTCAGTCATGCTCAGTGTAGGGCCGATTGGGGGGTTGGGGCACCGCCCCCTGTCACACTCAAGGCAGGGTCGATGTGGAGGTTGCGACGCCACCCCCTGTCATGCACAGAGCATGGCCAATCAGGGGGTTGGGTCGCTGCCCCCTGTCACGCACAGAGCAGGGCCGATCAGGGGGTAGGGAGCTCCCCCCTGTCATGCACAGAACAGGGCCCATCAGGGGTTTGGGGCACAGCCCTCTATCACCCACAGGGCAGGGCCGATCAGGGGGTTGGGGCGCCACCACTGTCACACTCAGGGCAGGGCCGATGGGGAGGTTATGGCTCTACCCCGTCACACACAGAGCAGGGCCCGTGGGTTGGGGGTGTTGGGGCGCCGCACCCTGTCACACACAGAGCCGCAGGGTGATCAGGAGGTTGGGGAGCTCCCCCCTATCAGGCACAGAGCAGGGCCGATCAGGGGTTGGGGCGCCTTCCCCTGTCACGAACAGAGCAGGGCGGATAGGGAGGTTGTGGCCCCGCCCCCTGTCACACACAGAGCCGCAGGGCGATCAGGGGGTTTGGGCACTGCCCCCTGTCACGCTGATCCCGGTGCCGGGAGACCTCGCGGCTCCGCTGATCCCGGTGCTGGGAGGCATATTACCCTTTTACTATATAGAATAGAGGCTTGGTGCATGAGTGGGGGCTGGCTGGTTTGCCCTGAAGAGTATCCCGGATCAGGGTGGGGGTCCCCACTGGGGTGCCTCGCCAGCCTGGATGAGGGGATGATGGCTGTTTGCAGCTGGTCACACACCCTTCAGTTGGGGGTCCCCAGTGGGTTGCCTGGCCAGTCTGGGTGAGGGGCTGAGGGCTGTTTTCAGGCTGGGACTGAAGCTCCCAACTGCTCCTTTTTTTCTTTTTCTTTTTTTTTATTCTGAGCCAGCTTTAGCTCTGAGGCTCCAGCTCTTAGGCCTCCGCTCCTGAAAGCAGGTATCTGGTTTGTTTCGGTTCTATAATCGAAACTCTGTATCAACTCCAGCTCTGAGATCCCGGCTCACTGAAAGCTGGTTTCTGGGGTTTTATTTAGCTTCTATATTCATTACAGTGTTTCTTAAACTGCAGGCTCAGAGGCCTGCAAGGCATGTGGGGAACGTTGGAGTCCTCCGTCACTGAAGCAAGCAAGCTTCATGTTAGTTTCAAGCTGCCTGATTGCCGGCCGCCATCTTGGCTGGCAGTTAATTTGCATATCTCCCTGATTAGCCAATGGGAAGGGTAGCAGTCGTACGCCAATTACCATGTTTCTCTTTTATTAGATAGGATGACTTGTGGGTCACTTCAGGAAGGAGGTCATGTTTCTCATCAGCCAAAGTAGGGGGAGACCAGTTAGCATATTAATAATAATTATCCCTTGTAGTTGGTGCTTAAAAGCACCAAGAAAGAACGAGAGAGAGAGAGAACAAAGGAATAGATTAAATGTATAAAGTGCTATGTAAATTACAGAATTTACATCTATTATCTCAGTTGAGCAGTTAGCTGATGAGTTTGGTATCACTGTTTTTATTTTTAAAGGCAAACTCCTGTTTCTTCTACTCTCAACATTTCTGACACCAGATGTGTAGGTTTTCCACACCAAGCAGTTCTGACACTAACTATCCAGAGTTAGTGCAGACCCCACAGGTTAAGACCTCAGTCCCACAAGACTGCCCCACTTCAGATGCCAGTCACAAGTCACCTGCACTTCTGACTGACCTACTATAAATCAGAGGTTTCTCACCAACTTCCTCAGGTTCCATAATTTGCTGGAATGACTTACATAACTCAGCAAAGCTCTTACTATTATTGGTTTGTTATAAAGAATACAACTTGAAAACATCCAATGGAAGAGATGATCAGTATCAGGTACGTGGGAAGGTGCTTGGAGCTCCCATGCTCTCTTCAGGCATGCCATTCTCCCAGCACCATCATGTGATCACTAACCAGAAAGCCCCCTGAACCTCCTCAGTTAGGGTTTTCATGGAGGCTTCATTGTATAGGCATGATTGATGAAATCACTGGCCATTGGTGATCTCCTGAAAGTTTGGTGGTGGGACTGAAAGTTTCAACTCTCTAATCAATGGTCCCCATCCTTCAAGAATCACCTGATTAATATAAGCTCAGGCATGGATAGAGGGGCTTATTATGGACTAGAGGCCTGGTGCATGAAATTTGTGCACTGGGGGAGGGCGGTGGCCTCAGCCCGGCCTGCACCCTCTCGCAATCCAGACCGCTGGCTCCTAACCACTCACCTGCGTGCCTCCCTGATCATCCCTAACCATTCTGCCTGCCTGCCTCATCACCCCTAACCACTCACCTGCCTGCCTCATCGCCCCTAACCCCTCTGCCTGCCTGCCTAATCACCCCTAACTACTCTGCCTGTCTGCCTGATTGCCCCTAACCACCTCTGCCTCTGTCCCCGCTGCCGTGGCTTTGTCCGAAAGGACATCTGGAATGACGTCCGGAAGTTCATTCGGCTGTCCAGTCTAATTAGCATATTACACTTTTATTATTATAGATAACAAAAGATGCTCCTCTCACTACTACCACTGAGGAAGTACAAGAGTCTTAGGAAGTCTGTGTCACTAACTGTGATAACATCACAACTTTACTAGTAAAGTTGGGGAAACTAAAATTCTGAGCAGTGAAATGACTTGCTCAAACACATGTTGATTGGATGTGGCAAAGCCAAGAACTCAGAAATTCTAAATATTAATCTGATGCTCTTTCTAGTCTATCAGATCTGAGAGTCTGGGCAGAGGAGACCTAGATTGGGGACAGAGAACAAATTAAGATGATGAAAAAGAAGGATGGCACTGGAAAATGAGATAGAGAAAAAGTGGGCAAGGGCTTTCTCTGCTTGACTCTGTATATAATATGTAATGAAAATATAAGATAATCAAACACTGAAAAGTTTACCTGTGGCCATGTGACTAAGTTCAGGCTGGTGATATTTGGGTAAATATGATGGGTACCCCTTTCAGATCTTGCTCATAAAATGATTGGTTGTGATTTTACCTAGCTTTTTGTCCTCTTCCTGATAGCAGGGAAATAGCAAAAACTGGGACAGCTGCCTCTGCCCCAGTGTTGAACTTGGCAGAGCTGACTGCTAGCCCTTGATGGCCTGCCCAGCTTTGAGAAATAGATCATTTATATTTTTTAAGGGGAATTGTATTTTTTTTATCTTTGTTATAGCAGTTTAGCTTACACCCTAACCGTAATAATATTTGCTACCTCATCCACACCAGATCTTAGTCTATTGTATGCCCTAAGAAACTGGACTCTGGCCACTGGCCACCAGACATGGTCTCTCTGCTCATGCTGCTCACCAGGGCTGCTGTGGCCAGTGATCATGTTGGGCCCAATAGATGGTCGTGTTTCTCTACTTTTAGTTACACATGAGTTTCCCATGGTCTGTTCAGTCTGGCCAGTGTCAGGGAAAATGTACTTTCTTGGTTTGGGAAGGAAAAAATAGTAACTAGGAGCCATTGTGTCTCTTCCCTTGAGCCAAGTCTAGGAGCCAATCCTTCTAAGAGTTTTTCTGTTTCCCTCTTTCAAAGCTCTCCCTTTCTGAGAAGAAAGAGGAGGGAACAAAAGATACTAGTAGTGCTTCAGTAGCTACACACTAAGTCTAAGAGCTGTCTTCATGATGGGAAATCTTTTGGCACTTGTAACCTTCAAACTGCTTCCTGCTGGTCATCTCAAGCCACTTTTGTCTTTCTTAGTCCTAAATGTTATTGAGTTCTATCTTTTGTTTTGATATTTTCTTTTGAACTACACCAAGCAGTTTTAGGAAAATTTGATATATATGAATGATATAAATTTTTAAAATGTGATTTGCATTCATCTCTTTTATACATATATTCCACAAAATTAGTTTGTGGTTGGGATTGATCTTGTAAAACTGAGGATCAATAAACCTTGTCTCCTGCCTTTATATCTTGCATTTTTCTGTCCTTTCCAGCTCTCTTTATTCCCTTTCCCTCCAGAACATTTCTGGTTTCATTAAGCTTCCCTGATCACTCTTGCTACTTAAAACCACCCTTCTCAAAACTGTTAAGGTCATCAAAAAGAAGGAAAATCTGAGAAATCTACACAGCAGAGACTAAAGATTCATGATGACTTAATGGAGTGCTGGGTAGGATAGCAAAAAAAGGCGATTAGGGAACAAATATAAGGCCCCAAAACTTGTGGGGATTTTAGTTAATAGTAATGAACCAGTGTTGGTTTCTTAGTTGTAGCAAATGTATCACAGCTAAGCATGATGTTAAAATTAGGAGAACCTGTTTGTGGGCTGTGGGAGAACTCCATAATACCTTTGTAACTTTTTTTAAAATTTAAAACTATTCTCAAATAATAAGTTTATTTAGAAAAACACACTTTTAAAAACTAAATTAACCTTGCAAGCTCCTTCACAGTATGGATCAGGGGACAAAATGTAAAGCCATCCCTGGAGTATTTCACTGAGGCAGCATGTCCTGAAGTATGTTTCTCAGAATAGTCCACCGGATGGTTTGTGATCAAATGTCCATGGTGAAATGTTTGTTTCATATCAATCCTCCCTTAGAAATTTCTAATACAGATACATAATTCATAGTGCACGCTACACATTAACTCAAAAAGTGTCCTGAAATCAAGGCACCTCTTTATCTAATATAGCATTTCCCACGTTTATTTGGCCATGTGAACTTTTTCCCTTAAGTGATATTTCACCTCCTATGGAAATATAATGCTGAAAACATACCCCAGGAAAGCTGGTCCAGAGAAAGCAATCCTTAGCTTGGAAGCTTGAATGGTGTGAAATTAAGGATGGCATTGAACCTCTGGGGGCAGTACTGACGTGGTATTGCTTATGTCACCCCACACTACTCCACTGAGCCACAAATGTGATGCCTCAGGGAATGATCCAGCTATAGGAAAATCACTAAGGTTTTATTATAGATACAAAGGATGCAAATTATACTTAGAAACACACAATGTCAGTCTCCTGACTCCGCTAATTGACTTCAACTTTAATGGTGCTAGGCTCATTATTCCCCTTTTAGCAGTGTCCAACATCGGCATTTGGGAGCCTTTGAAACCATATGCATCTTGAATAGGTTGCAGTTTGGTCATTTAAAGAACCAAAGATCAATTGTCCAGGCTCTAGCTATATGGGGCTGGCAAACTAGACTGCAGGATGGCTGATCTTCTTACCTCAGCTGCCTTCCAATTGATACTGATTGCTGCATCCTCATCAATCAGTCAGTGACTCACATCAATTAAAGCCGCTCAAAGGCACAGAAAGAAGTTGCTTTAGCCAACTTCCCTTCAGAAATATAGGAACAGCTAAAGGGGGAAAAGGCTTTTGTGGGACTTCTAGCAGAATATATTCATCATACTTGATCCATCATCTGTCAATTTGCTCGAAGAGGATTCTGATAAGCTACCTCCTTGCTTCCCAGGAAAAAGAGTAGATTTGTGTTCCCATTCTTTCCCCCTTGAATCACATTTAGTCAGCTTTGGGGACATGTGGAGGGTAAGTCACCCTCTCCTCACTCACTTCCGGTATTCAGGCTGCCACTGGCCCCAGTGCAGGAACCGTGATTTGCATTTGGAGATTTTATTATTATTTGGTTCACCCATCCATACCTCATTTGACACTGAGTTAATTAGTAATATTTGATTTAAATAAATATTGCTTGACCACATTTACTCTATGTCAGGCTCTATGCCACAATATATCAGTGAACAAAATACGCCCTCTACCCTCAAGGCACTCCCAGGCTGGCAGGAAAGACAGACAAGAAAATAGACAGTTACAATACAGTAGGATGGGAGCTTTGATAAGGGAACATTCCAGGTGCTTTGGCTACGCTGAGTAGAAACTGTGACCGGTCTTGGAGTGGGGGAGGGGTAGAGGGACTCTCAGGGAAGACTTCCTAAGAGAATGACATCTGATGTAACAAAATAGTAGTATGTGTCCTGTTCCATGATCTTCCTAATCAGCAGAATATGGAGGGATTTTATACAGTAAGAACATCTACTAAGCCATGGGCTTCCTAAATGAAACAGAAGCTTAGCACCATGGAGACATTTTTGCATTCCATTTTGTTTAGGTACTGAGTAGTCTTTAACCTATTTGGCAAATATGGACAAGAACCAAACATATGTGTGTGAAAGTATTTGAAGAAGTACAACTTCTGATTTAATCAAAATACAAGTTCACTGCTTTCTTCCCCCACTGCTCTACTTACACTTGACTCAATGTGAGTAGCCTGGTGCTGACTCTAAAAGAAATCTGGGCAGGTTCCTGAATTTTGCAGTGCACTCTAAGGTAGTAGAGAGACCTGTAGTCCCTTTAAGTCACAAACACTGACTCAGATCAGAAAATCGGATGGCCAGACCATGTAAGGGTAAAATCTCCAAAATCAGGTTGCCAGGCCAGCACTGGGACCAGGGGCAGGCTGAGCACCTGAAGCGGGTGGCGAGAGGGTGGGCTTCCCACACTGCTTACTTCATTCCCAGCTCTAGCCAGTGCTATCCTGCTCCCTGTCTCTGGGACTAAGAGTGTGGTAGGGGAAGAAGTACAGGGTAGAAGAATTTGTACTTGGCTGGGTGGTGTCTTACCTTCTGGGCCAGGGAGGTGATGGAAGCTGGCTCCCTTTGGAAAGAGACAGCAGGCTCTGTGTCCTGACCCTGTAGATGCACAGCTATTCCTGGCTGATAGCTCCTTCCTCAGCCCCTGGGGATCTGCTGCTCTGTTTAGTCTTTTCCTGCTGAAGCTAGCTCACCATGGATATGTGACTCCTTGAATTAGACTTAGACCACCCCACATCAGCACCTCAGGAAACAATTCCCACATTTTGCACGCCTTGCCCTTATGAACTCTGGGAGAGTAGTTCCAAGTCATCCGTGGAAGCTTCTTCTCGGGTATGAGGTGGGAGGAAAGGCAGTCCCTCCCCAACCCCTTACACGCACATCCCTGGGATGAGAGTAATGGGGGATCTGGGGCTTGTAGCCCAGTTTTCTCTAAAGACATCACTCTCATAAAATTCTTCTCTTTCCTTCTCTATCTTTCCCCCTATCCTTTTCATGCTGTGACTTTTAAAAAATTTGTTTGTTTAATTACTGACTTAGGTGTCACTAACTAAAAAGATGAGAGAAAGAGTTTGGGGTAGAGGAGGCATGGAGCTGTGATAAATGATATATGTGGTGCACTTTACCTCATTGTGTGTTGCTGGTGCATAAAAGAAAATGGTGACAGGAGGCTCAACTCCCCGTTCCTCAGGTGTGGGCTGTGCAGAGTGACTACCCTCCCAGGAGGAGAGAATGGAAAGGGGCTGGAAGTCAGGGGTCAGCCTTGCAGTGGAGAAACCTGAGGAACAGTACCTCAGCCACGTGATCAGGGGATAGAAGTCAACATGAACAGTGACAAGTTATGTTGATTGCATGTACTCTTGAAGTGACGTGATGAAAACAGCACTTTAACTGTGGTCCTTCTCTCAAAGACACATAACCCCAATCTCATCATTAAAAAACAAACAAACATTGGACAGATTCTAGTAGAGGGACATTTTATAAATGACCGGTGTACTTGAACACTTCTAAGGTCATCAAAAGCAAGGACAGTCTGAGAAACACAGAGGCAGGAGGAACCTGAGGAGACATGACAAGTAAATGTCCCTGATGGGATCCTGAAACAGCAGAGGACACTCAGAAAAACTAAGAAAATCTGAATAAATTATGGACTTTACTTAATAATAATAATATATCACTATTAGTTCATTAGTTGTAACAAATGTACTAATTAATTGTACTGATTAATGTAAGATGTTAAGGAAAACTGGGTGCTGAATGTATGGGAGCTCTTTATATATCTTTGAATGTTTTCTGTAAATCTAAAATTGTTCTAATGAATAATGTTTATTTTTTTTTAAAAAAAGGGAAGATGGCGGAGGAAGCAACACAACCTCCACAAACCCACTTTTCAGGTCCCATCCAAGCTAAGTCAATTAGCCTTGGATTTGCAGACCACCTTTGTCTTAATCCTGCTCTCTGGTGTATTCCATCACTGTGTAATCATGTTTCCTCCCCCACTAAACCATCATCTCCTGCAAGATAGGAGTCAGGATATACTTATTTTTATAACTCCAGTACTTAGCACTG
Source organism: Myotis myotis (assembly GCF_014108235.1). Lineage (NCBI taxonomy): Eukaryota > Metazoa > Chordata > Mammalia > Chiroptera > Vespertilionidae > Myotis > Myotis myotis. The sequence goes on from NW_023416313.1 coordinate 170,150,336, forward strand.
CTCGTGTTCATGAAAGTTGCCCAATATGTATATATCATTTTGAAACACACCCTTGAATGTCAGTTTATGTTTCTACTTTGTGTAACTTATATTTTCCCATGACAAAATTAGTATTCCAAAGAGTCAGCTATATGTTAAATATGACTGAATTCTCTTTTTGTCTCTTCAAAGTACTTTCTTTTCTTGGGAACTGAGAGAAGAGAGAGAGAGCAGGTGAGTGAGCTATATTTCCTCATCCTAAAACCCTCTGTTTTTTTTTCCCTCCACTGAGCGATCAGTTTCTGATTTTGACACATTTTTGTCTGCATTTTCATCTGCATTCACTTCTGTCTTCTGTAACAGTACATCCATCTAAAAAAATCAAAGCAGTACTAAATAATCCATATGCCCAACATCTAAGCACTTCTTCCTTGAACTGATGTGTTCTGTTTCCGAGGTCCCTTGGTGACCCTTCGGGCTAGGAGCTCCAGGACTGTGCTGTTTGCAAATGATCACTTTAGCTCCTCACTGGCCACAAGACTTGTCTTCTGGTACACGCGTGTTATTTATTCTTAATCCAAACTTCCCTCAGGACCTAATGAGTTGACCAGACTGCTTGACTGATGGGGGTCAGTGCTGGTTCAAACTTCAGTGTTCATTCTCCCATCAAAAGCAGTTAATTTCAGGAAGATAATTTTGGCTGCAGGACTCTTTCATTTTATAACAGCTGCCAAAAATAAAAAACATATTAAAATAGGTAGCTAAAACACACACACCAAAAAACCATGATTCCATGGTTTCTCTCTCATTCAACTGAAGAGAAAGAAACTTCATGGTGAATATATCATTTGAAACACACACACACACACAATTAATTTTACACTGAGTTATGTCTTAGTTGGATTTCATATTTAGCAGAAAGATTAGGTCATAATGATACTTTCCCATATGTATGCATAAGTAAATAATCTCCAAATAATCCCAAAGGTTGAAAGGACACAGAGAAATAAGCCAGTCAGAGAAAGATAAATACCACATGATCTCACTCATTTGTGGAATATAATGAACAACATAAACTGATGAACAAAAACAGATCCAGAGACAGAGAAGCATCGATCAGACCATCAAACCTCAGAGGGAAGGTAGGGGAGGGTGGGGGTAAGGTGGAGAGATCAACCAAAGGACTTATATGTAAACATATAGGCCTAACCAATGGACACAGACAACAGGGGGGTGAGGGCATGATTGGGGGGGGGGATAGGGGATAACGTGGGGATAAGGACACATATGTAATAAATCAATAAAAAAAATTTAAAAAAAAGAAAGGCCACAGAGAATTCAAGCCTAATATGAGAAGTTGGACGCAATGGTTTTCAAAATAGGGTGAGCACATAATTCAATATAGATGATGTATTCTAGAATTGTACAACTGAAATTTATGTATTATTAACCAATACGTTTAATAAAAATTAAAAATATAAGTTACTGAAAAACATTGGTCCTTTTCAATAAGAGAAAATCTGATTCTAAGATTCTGTAAAGTCTATAGTCAGAATATCATAGAGTGTATCTGAATCAAAATTTGAGTCAAGGCCCCCAAAAGTTTATGTTTTGAAACTAAAACCAGAAAAAAAATAGAACACATGGATAAGAATATAAGCAGAGGTGACCTTCATTGGAAGATAGTTTGTAGATATGTGCCTGATAAAACCCGAAACTAACATGTATCCAATCATTACCCAAAACTTTTAAAGAAACTGTGCATAAGACACTGAAATGTGTATTCTTTTTTATTTTTATTTTCATTTATTTATGTTTAATTGAATTTATTGGGGTTACATTGGTTAATAAAACCATATAGGTTTAAGGTGTACAGTTCTATAATACATCACCTGTATGTTGTACTGTGTATTCATCACCCCAAGTCATGTCTTTTTCCATCACCATTTATCCCCTCTTTACCCTCTGCTGCCTCCTTCCTCCCCCATTTCCTTCTGGTTATGACCATACTGTTGTCTATCTATGAGGCGTTGTTCTTCTTTATTTTTTACTTAATCCCTTCACCCTTTCACCCAGCCTCCTTCTTAGGTAGACGTATTGGATGAAATATAACAGCTTTAATTTAATAGATGTTGGTATTGGACAAGGCACTGTAGGGATTAAAAGATGTAAAAATATCTCAATGCCATTCTTTCCCTGATTCCGTAACATAGAAACAACATTCTGATTATTTTGTTTCTAGGGTACAGAACATAGGGACCCTGTGGGGCACTGGCACAGGGGCTCTGGTTACTGGGAAGATTTTTCACTTTGTAAGAAATTTGGCATTTGGTTTACAAATCACCCACTTATGAGTTTGGTTAATACAAGTCAGACACTGAGTATATGGTCACCTATGGAACAAATGAAAACAAGTTTTTGATCTTGAAAGGCTGAGGTGAGACCTTGGATCCACAGAGACTCCATGAAAGATATAGCCACATGGGAAGTTCACCGTAGACTGGCAAACTAACCTCACTCTTTAACATCACTGCAGTGCAGCCTAATCGGCTTAATCTTCAATAGCATGGTTATTCCAAAACACTACCTCTCTTAAATATGTCTGTATTTGACTTTGTAACACATTAACATTCCAGGGAGCACACTTTCCATCATGGTTTAAATTTCTAGTGAAATTATTTTTTTTCATAATGACTATTATTTCATTACTAGAGGCCCGGTGCACAAAAATTTGTGCTCTCATGGAGGTCCCTCAGCCCGGCCTGTGCCCTCTCGCAGTCTGGGACCCCTTGGGGGATGACCACCTGCTGGCTTAGGCCTGCTCCCTGGGGGATCGGGCCTAAGATGGCAGTCAGACATCCCTCTGGCAGCCCAGGAGCCCTCGGAGGATGTCCACTTGTCAGCGGGGAGCAGGTCTATGCTGCAGTCAGACATCCTTAGCACTGCTGAGGAGGCAGGAGAGGCTCCCGCCACCACCGCTGTGCTGGCAGCTGGCAGCCTGCTTGTGGCTGAGCAGAGCTCCTCCTGTGGGAGCGCACTGACCACCAGAGGGCAGCTCCTGCATTGAGCATCTGCCCCCTGGTGGTCAGTGTATGTCATAGTGACCAGTCATTCCCAGTAGTTCTGCTGTTAGGGTCAATTTGCATATTACCCTTTTCTTATATAGGATTAATCAAGAGAAAATGAGGAAGCAAGACAGAAAATGTTAAGACTAGGGGACATTATATTGAAGTATGAATTCATCCCAGATAATCTACAAACCTCATAATACTCACAAAGAGAAATAGAGGATCTATCTATCTATCTATCTATCTATCTATCTATCATCTATCTATCTATTGTGTATGAGCATACCTTACTTAAGTACATTTCTTTTAGACATTCTAGACTTCAAATTATAGTTCAGAGTGTCAACTGCATCAATAACTGCAGCAAAATATTTAAGAGACTGATATTGTTTAGATAAAGGGATGTAAGCTTCCTGTCATTCAGATCAGAGCCCACTACTCTGAGCTCCTCACCTTATGTCAGCAATCAACATGCTACAGAGGAAAATAATAAACCCTAAACCCATGTGACATCACTTCTTCCAGATGCTCTCCCGATCTTTCTATGTCTGTTATTTATCAAGGCAGAGGCTCTCTGAGGACTCAATGCAAGTTTTTGTGTGTGTGATGATCTGGACACTGGTTCAGGAAAGAAAAATAATTTCCTTGTTGATTCAATCGAGGATAGACCATTTGCCTTAAAATGTCTTTCTCTGACTACAAGTCATTTTCTTCAGAGATCCTTGCCATCAGTAAGAATTATAACCTCTGAAATGCTTTTCCCTAATGAAAAAGTGTTTTCATTTTGATAATGTAGCATGTGATTAGAAAGACTCTTTAACTGACTGACTTTCTGGAGGTTTTGAAATTTTTCTCAGAGAGGAGAGCTTTCTTCATTAGAATAAAGCTGGTTGACCCTTCCTGTGCAGGTTCAGGTGGTTATGCCCATCACCAAGGGCTTGCCTTTGTTGTTCTTTTGGGTAGAGCCTCCTTGGGCAGCTGCCCTGAAAACAGCCTACAAGTGAGGTTACACTGCATCTTTCAAGCAATTATTATATTAGTTTCCAAACCATGAGTAATTACTATGCTATGGGTGTTCTGCAAGCACTTCATATGAATTACCCACCTCAATCATCCCTACAACCCTATGAGCAATATCCCCATTTTATAGAGAGGAAATTGAGTCTTCGAGAGGTTCAATGATTTATCCAAAGCCTCCTAGCTAACTAATGATAGGGCCAGGATTTGGACTAAGGTTGACTAGAATTCAGAACATACTTTTGGCCAATAAGCTGTACCTACTTATAGTGGTCTCTGTAATGTAATAGGAGCATTTAGAGACCTGGAAAACTTGTTTTGCTTCTCTAGAAATTTTCATTTCTTCTTCTCTGACCCTGCCACTTTCTCTGTGAAACTGACCAAATCAAGAGGCTGCAGTTTTAGAAAATTTGTACCTTTTATAAAAATAGTGTGCTTGGCAATGACAAGTACCTAACAAACAGGGGGTTAATATTTCCGTAATTTACTGTATTTCATCAAACTAAGATGCATGGATTGTGAGAGGCACCGTTATTTTATATATATTGAAAAAGGGAAAAGGCTGCCAATTAAGTTTTCTTACCACTTAGAATTTTTATTTTAGACTTCTTTAAAAAAGCTTAAACTCCACTAACAGTTTTATAGCTTATCATCCATAGGTACACAAGAAAAGAAAACTTGTTTAAAAAGTGGATTTGAGATTTTTTTAACTTCCTCACATTTAGAGTCTTACTCTTCTGAACTTTTTTACTCAATCAGCTATGACTACGCTTTTCTGCACAATATCATCCTCCATGCCATCAAGTGCATTGAAGAAGTAGCATTTCTTTAGAAATCCCTCAAATAAACTAAACACCATTTGTTCTAGGTTCCTAGGCTGGCTTTGCAATTATGTAGAGCTAGCCCAGCTCTGGGAATATTGCTAAACATGTCTGATTTACCATCTTTCCCACCACACAACCTTCTGGTTCTTAGAAGTTAAAGCATTCTTAACTATTGTCCCCTAGATTTTCTTCCAAGCTCTGGCATCTGTTCTGTAGATTTTGATGCTAGTGCTTTTACTAGTATGTTCTTTTAAGCATGCAAGCCAGTGAACCTGAAACTTGAGCGTGTGTCAGAATCACCTGGAGGACTTGTTAAAACATAGATTGTTGAGTCAGATTCTTTGCTTCTGTTAACTGGGGTGGGGCCTCTGAATTTGCATTTCTAACAGGTTCCCCCAGGTGATGCTGCTGCTGCTGGTGGAGGAGTCAGACACACTTAGAACCATTGGTACAGCAATCTCAACCACACCACTGCCGTGCTGACAGCCCCAATGAGACGTCATCGATTTTAAGAGCAGTCTGATTTCTAAGGTATTAAAATGAAAAAAAGTTCACACATTTTTAAAGTGATAAAATATGGTAAATCACATTTTCCTTTTAACATGAGCTATAATATTTTCATTCTAATTGATTGTCATTGACTTACATTTAACCTGTTCATTCATTTATCCACAGTATTCTCTACTTGTTCTAAAGATGAACTGAAATGGCTTCTATGATTATAGCTAAAGTTTTTTCCTCCTAATGTTTTAGGCAAGAAATTTTCTGTAAATATATGTATTTGACTATGTTTATATATGACTATGTCTATACACATGGAGGAACTCATTCATAGCAAATTCTGCTGTCGTAGAGAACTCACTGCTTCATGAAAGAGCCCTCTTTGCTTCTGATAACTAGAAGGAACTTCCTTTTACATATATGACACGGAGGACAAGTAATCAGACAACATTGTGATATGATTTAACAAAGAGCCCCAAGTGATGCATGACTATACCTGGACATCACATACTTCCTTCCGAGAAAACACATGAGAAATACGTCTATCCAGTCTTAGTATTGGTAACAGTTATTTTGTCTTAAATAACTTTTTTACGCAGTTTTTATGAATAAATTTGCATTTGAGCATGTTTTCCTTTTTCTCTTTGCTCCCTGGTAGCTCATTCAAGTTTCTTGCCAGCTTGTAGCAACTAAATGGACTGTTCTCTCTCTCTCTGCTCCTGGTCACCTGTGACCACTCAGATCTTTACCTTCCACCTTCAGAGCAGGCTGCTCACTACTACATAGATGTTGGTACCCTAGAGACTGAGGACTTCTCACTGGGACTCATACCATTAATCATATCCTTGAAGAAAGACTGAAGTCACTCTATTCATCTGAGCCTGAGACCTACTTAGAGGGCAGTCTTTGCAGGATGTTTATGATTCATATGATGCCACAGATGTGGTGGGTGCGCTCTGTTAGTAACCTTGAGCCGGTCATACCCACCACGTTCCACGTTCCTGAGGGCCAGGTTCTCTGGCTACTTATCTTCTCTAGTACCTCCCAGGTTTCTTCTTCAGCCAATCTTCCTCTGACCGGATCTTTCCACCTTGATCCCACGAAATTTGTTGTCTGATTAACACACTCCTCTGTCCTCTTCACTGAACAATCCTTTTACTTCTTTTCCCATCAAAAACCTGGTTTCTCCTTGAGGACTTTATTCCCCTCAGACTCTAAAGGGGAGGCAGCTTTTTCTCCCACCCCAAGTGCCTAGCATTAGGAGGTAAGGCCAGAACTGTCTAGTAAAACCCCTGCTCTTTGATGTGTGAATCAGCTTAGCCACTCTCTATACCTCCCCATTACTGTCCCCTATTTACTGAAAGCAGGGGCACCTAACATACAAACTTCTTCCCCCATTCCTTTCCTTCTATTATTCTGGGCAATTTCATTTTTTTAAGTCCTAACTGGAGGCAGATTTTCCCATTAATTTCTAGAGAGTAGGGGGGAGGGAAGGGAAGAGAGAGAGAGAGAGAGAGAGAGAGAGAGAGAGAGAGAGAGAGAAGAGAGAGAAATATTGATGTGAGAGAGACACATGAATTGGTAACCTCCCACATGTGCCCGTCAGGGCTGGGGAACCTGCAACTGAGGTACATACCCTTAACCAGGAATCAAACTCTCAACCTTACCCTTGGGTGCACAGGCTGACGCTCTAACCATTGACTCATACTGGCCAGGGCAAGCAATTTCAATTTGATATTGATGTTGAACCCAACTCATTTGCTACTTAATTATGACTGGACATGATGAAATAACAGAGACTAAATTTACTCTTCTATCTGAAAAAATAAAAAAAAACAATGGTTTTCAAGATATTAGACATTAGGTAACAAAGGACAGAGATCCCTGATGGTTGGAAAAAATAAATGAGGTGAGCTGTATGTTTTCCTCAGCTAATTTCCCCGAGATAGCTTCCAGGCTGAGGTGCAAGGAGAGGGGATCCAGGAGGAGCTCAGCAGTCTCTCTCAGTTGAGAAGAGGAAGCTGGGAATCCAGGTTGGCCAAGGTGGCTAGAGGTTATAAGAAAATATACCAAAGAAGAGAGAGCTTTACAGAGAAAGAGCTCTGAGATCTAAAGAGTGTCCCCTCAATGTTCATTTGAGTACCAATTGGCATGTGCATGTGACAAAACTACCTGAGGCTTAGGAAAGAACCAACTGAAAAGATTGGACAAAATAATCTTTAGAGTGAACATGGGGCAGCAGTGGTTCCTGATTCCATTTCCACAAGCTGGAGAAGATTTCATAACTCATGGGGCATTAGTGAGAGCACTCAGGAGGAAAAATTAGTCCCCGACTGAATTCTCTGGCTCACCCTAACAAAGCTTACGATACTGCACTTTACAAGAGACTGCATTGTATTCCAGAATAAATTTCAAATATATATTTCTAACAATACAAACATATCTAGCACTTAAAAAAATTTAAAATCAGAATGTTTGCATTTCAATCACACAATAGTAGGTATGTGAAGGAGAAGGAAAATATGACCCATAATAGGGAGATAAATTAAACAAAACCATCCCAGAAATAACTTAGATGATAAAATTATATTCCAAGACATAAAATGGCTATTACAACTGTATTTCATATAGTGAAGTAGCTAGAGGAAAGACTGAACATGTTAAGTAGAGATAGTAAAGATCTTAAAAAGACACATATAGAATGTTGAAAGATAAAAACCACAATATATTATACCAAAAAATAATCTAGAGCAGTGATGGCGAACCTTTTGAGCTCAGCGTGTCAGCATTTTGAAAAACCCTAACTTAACTCTGGTGCCATGTCACATATAGAAATTTTTTGATATTTGCAACCATAGTAAACCAAAGACTTATATTTTTTATATTTATTTTATATATTTAAATGCCATTTAACAAAGAAAAATCAACCAAAAAAATGAGTTCTCATGTCACCTCTGACACGCGTGTCATACGTTCGCCATCACTGATCTAGAGGAAAACATAGGGAGTTAACAAGAAAATTAGACATAACAAAGGGAAATTTATGACCTTTAAAACATAGCAATAGAAATTATCCAAAATGAAATACATAGAAAACTCCAACGTATCTTTTTTTGAGGCGGGTCATGGTTCAACACATGATACAAGGTCATAGGATATAACAATACAAATATATTTCTATATATTAGTAATGAAACTTAGAAATTGAAATAAGAAGCAATATATTTATAATAGCATTAAAATATGAACTATTTAAGGAGTGCAATGGCTTTATTCATATTCGAACAGTTGTGAATTATAAGTACAGGGTGAAGCAAAAGTAGGTTTAAGTTGCGTGTATTCAAAAACACAGAACTTATTCTTGTATAATTGTTGTATTATTACAAAAATTATAAATCTACTTTTGCCCTGCCCTATGTATTGTGGTACATCCACACAGTTAAAGCTACTCAGGAATAAAAAATAATAATCTTAGTTCAGAAGTAGACCCATACATATATAGCCAACTTGGTAACTTCAACAAAACGTGAATAAACTTATACACTGAAAACTTTAGAATGTTGCATAGAGAAAGTAAGGAAAACCTAAATAAATGGCAAAATATACTCTATTTATAGATTAGAATACTAATTATTATAAATATGTCAGTTCTCCTCAAATGGATCTATAGTTTCAAAATGATACCAATCAAAATCTAAGCAGGCTTTTGCAGAAATTAACAAGATGATACTAAAATGTATATAGAAATGCTATGTACCTAGAATAGCTAAAATAAATCTGAAAAATAAGAAAACAGTGGGAATATTTACACTTCCTGATTTGGAGATTTACTAAAAAATCTTCAACAATCAAAATGGTATTCTATTGATATGAGCTTAATCATACTGATCATTGAAACTGAATAGTCCAGAAGCAGACTCACACATATATAGTCAATTGATTTTTTACAATGGTGCTAAGGCAATTCAATGAGGGGTAAAGATTATCTACACTAATAAAAGAGAAAAATGGTAATTGGCGTACGGCGCTACCCTTTTCATTGGCTAATCAGGGCTATATGCTAATTAACTGCCAACTAAGATGGCAGTTAACTGTCAACAAAGATGGCGGCTAATTTGCATATGTAGGCACAATGCAGGGAGGCGAAAGGGAAAGCAGGAAGAAGCCCCTTGCCACTGACAGTGATCGGAAACCCAGGGGGGAGCTAAGAGGTGGGGGGCAGGGCAAAGGCGGCCCCAGGGAGAATCGGAGAATCAGGAGCCTTTGCTGCCCTGGCCAGTGATAGCAGGAAGTAGGGGTGGAGCCAACGATGGGAGCTGGGCACGGTCAAAGCTGGCAGTCCCGGGAGCTAGGGGTCCCTTGCCTGGGCCTAAAGCAGAGCCCACGATCGTGGGGCCGCTGCCACTGCGGGTCCCCGCTGCCCGGGCCGGACGCCTAGGCCAGAGGCGTTAGGCCTGTGCAGGGGCGGAGCCTGCAACCGCAGGGAGCTGGGGGTCCCCTGCCCAGGTCTAACGCCTCGGTCAGAGGCGTTAGGCCTGGGCAGGGGCAGAGCGGGAGATCGCGGGGAGCTGGGAGTCCCCTGCCCAGGCCTAATACCTTGGCCAGAGGCATTAGGCCTGGGCAGGGGCAGAGCCTGCAACCGCGGGGAGCTGGGGGTCCCCTGCCCAGGTCTAACGCCTCGGTCAGAGGCATTAGGTCTGGGCAGGGGCAGAGCGGGAGATCGCGGGGAGCTGGGAGTCCCCTGCCCAGGCCAAATGCCTCGGCCAGAGGTGTTAGGCCTGGGCAGGGGCTGAGCCTGCAACCATGGGGAGCTGGGGATCCCCTGCCCAGGCCTGACACCTCTGCCGGAGGCCTCAGGCCTGGTCAAGGGGCCGATCCGGTGATTGGTGATCGGAGGGTGATGAGGGTCAACTCCTCTGGCCGAGGCATCAGGCCTGGGTGGGGGCGGAGCCGGGGATTGGAGGGATATGCCTGGGTCAGAGGCGTCAGGCTTGGGCGGGGGGTGGAGCAAGCGATCAGAGGGAGATGGGGGTCCCCTGCCCAGGCATGATTCCTGGGCCAGAGGCCTCAGGCCTGGGCGGGGGTCAGAGCCAGTGATCAGAGGGAGATGGGGGTCCCCTGTCCAAGCTTGACACCTCTGGCGGAGTCGTCAGGCCTGGGCAAGGGGCTGATCAGGCGATCGGAGGGTGATGGGGGTCTACGCCTCTGGCCGAGGCATCAGGCCTGGGCAAGGGGCAGAGCCAGCAATCGGAGGGATCTTGGGGTCCCCTGCCCAGGCCTGATGCCTGGGCCAGAGGCATCAGGCCTGGGCTGGGGACAGAACCAGTGATGGGGGGAAATGAGGGTCCCCTGCCCAGGCCTGACGCCTCTGTCAGAGGCATCAGGCCTGGGCAAGGGGCCGATCCTGTGATTGGAGGGTGATGGGGGTCAATGCCTGAGGGCTCCCAGTATGTGAGAGGGGGCAGGCTGGGCTGAGGGACACTCCCCCCCCACCCCACACCCAGTGCACGAATTTCTTGCACCGGGCCCCTAGTATTTTTATAAAATGATGCTGATACAGTTGAATATATGTATGCAAAAAATTAATTTTGGCCCTAACCGCTTTGGCTCAGTGGATAGAGCGTTGACCTAGAGACTCAAGGGTCCCAGGTTCAATTCTGGCCAAGGGCATGTACCTTGGTTGCGGGCACATACCCAGTAAGGAGTGTGCAGGAGGCAGCTGATCGATATTTCTCTCTCATTGATGTTTCTAACTCTCTATCCCTCTCCCTTCCTCTCTGTAAAAAATAAATAAAATATATATATTTAAAAAAAATAATTTTGAACCTATTAATTATACACAAAAACTAACTCTAAATGAATCATGTGCCTAATGTAAGAGCTAATACTATAAAACATCTAGAGGAAAACTTAGAGGAACTTGTTTGTGACCTTGGATTAGGCAATTATTTCTTAGATAAGACACGAAAAGCATGGATCATAACAGAAAAAAATAATAAATTGTACTTCTTAAGCATTGGAAAGTTTTGCCCTTCAAAATACATAACCATATATATATATAAAGAACCAGGGGCCATCACATCTGAAACAAATGAATGGACAACTGAACAGGCTGAGTGGGGCGACAAGGCCGGCAGGGGGGTTAGTGAGGGACAACCAAATAACTGAGCAGCAGGCTGTGTGGAGCAACCAGGATGGCAGGGGGAGCAGTGAGGGGCGACCAAACAACCGAACAGCAGGCTGCGTGGAGCGACCAGGCCAGCGGGGGGGGGGGGGGGCAGTGAGGGGTGACCAGGCCAGCAAAGGGGGCAATTGGGGGTGACCAGGCTGGCGGGGGGGGGGGGGCAGTAAGGGGCAACCAGGCCAGCAGAGAGGAGCTGTTGGGGGTTACCAGGCTGGCAGGGGGGCAGTAAGGGGCGACCATGCTGGTGGGAGGGGGCAGTTAGGGGTGACCAGGCCAGCAGGGGGGGCAGTTGGGGTGACCAGGTCAGCAGGCAGAGGTGGTTGGGGTAATCAGGTTGGCAGGGGGACCAGTTAGGGGCAATCAGGCATGCAGGCAGGTGAGCAGTTAGGAGCCAGCAGTCCTGGATTGTGAGAGGGATGTCCGACTGCCGGTTTAGGATCCCCAGGATCGGGCCTAAACCGGCAGTCAGACATCCCCCGAGGGGTCCTGGATTGGAGAGGGTGCAGGCTGGGCTGAGGGGACCCCCCCCCCCCGCATGAATTTCGTGCACCGGGCCTCTAGTTAATAAAATAAGAAGGCAAGCAACTAACTTAAAGAAAATATTTGCAAAACCTATATCTGATAAAAGACTTGATTCAAACTATAGAAAGGACTTGTTAAAAAGCCTGTAATAAAATGACAAGCAGCCCAATAAAAGGTGAGCAAAAATTTGAATAGACACTGTACCAAAAGTATATAGAGATGAAAAAATAAGCATATGAGACGATGTTTAACATTATTAGTCACTAGGGAAATGCAAATGAAAACCAAAGCTAATACCACTACATACCCACTAGAATGGCTACTATTAAAAAGACTGACAATAGCAAGTATTGCTAAGGACGTGCAGTTGCTAGAATGCTCATACATTGTAAATAAGAATACAAAAATGTTACAGCCACTTTGCCATTTGGCAGTTTCTTAAAACTTAACCACACCTTGCAGACTTATCAGATGACCAGCAATATCAATCCTAATATTTAAGAGAGATGAAAACATATATTCACACCAAAATTTGTACATGAATGTGTGTAGTGGCTTTATTCATAATATCCAAAAAGTGGTGAATGTATAAATATGTTGTGGCACATCCATACAATTGAATTCTACTCAAGAATAAAAATAATAAACTGATAAAGCAACATGGTTGAATCTGAAAAGCATTATGCTAAATAAAGAAGCAGTCATAAATATTATCATTCCATTTAAGTGAAATTCTAGAAAATTCTACAGTGACAGAAAGCAGACCTATGGTAGTTGTGGCAAGGGGTGAGGGGAGGTGACTGACTTAAAGGGGCATGAGGAAACTCTGGATTAATGGAACTGTTATTCATTATGATTGTGCTGGTGGTTACATGACTGTATATGTTGGTCAAAATTCATCAAAATATGCATTTAAAAATCAAGCTGATTTTTAAAAATTGCAAGTGTGTTGTGTTTTTTTTTTTTGGTTGTTAAATTCAGTGGGTACCATTCTTATTTGTACTTTAATAGCATTTGACAATGTTCACTATTGCCTTCTTCTTGAAATTCTCTCATTCTTTGTCTTCTATAGTACCACATTTTCCTGGTTCTTTCTTTAACTCTCTGGTGATTAATCTTTAAGTATCTTTGCTGATATCTCTTTCTTCATTTATTCATTAAGTATTGGAGTTTCTTAATGGTCTGTCATGAGCCCTCTTCTCTCTTCCATACCTTTGGATGCTCTTATCCAATTTCCTGGCTTCAACTATAATAGATGAACTCATCTCTTCTGAGATTCAGACCCATATATGTAGTCCTCTGTTAGAATCTCCATTTGGATGTACCACTGACCTGTCCAACTCAACAAGTCAAAAACTGAACTCATCTTATCACCTCTACATCTTCTCCCTATGTCAGTGAGGGCATACTATACCTCACTCCAAGTTTTGTCAATTCCAGTTTCCACTCTGTTATTCCATCTGCGGTTATTCCCATCTCCACTGCTACTGTCATAGTTTAGACCATCACCACCCATCTCCTGGATCACCCCCAACAGCCTTCCAGCTGATTTCCTGACCTCAAACTTTCCTGTTTTTCCAACCCAGTTTGTCTTCTTAAAAACTGTAAGTTAAGATCAGAGGATTTGTCCCTGAGTATTGCTTATCAACTCCCCAAACACCATGGACTTTGGAACTTCATTGTTTCCACTTATGCAAGTAGGAACTTGAATATCCAAATCACTAGGAACATCAATTATGCTAGGAATAATAACTAATAGTAATAAAATAATACTAACCTTTCCTTTCTGTAGGACATTAGGCTTTAGATTGCACTGTCATATACATATTTAATACTCAAAGATTTTCTTAGCCACATTTCATAGATGAGGAACCTGAGGCTCAGAGTACTTGAATCACTTTCAATATTCATGTAGTAACAAATCCAGGATTTAAATTCTATTTCCCAGCCCAATGCTCTTTCCTGTCCACCAAGCTATACCATAACAGAGACTGTGTTTTACATTTAAAATGCCAGTGACTCAGTTCTTAAGTGGAGAAAAATGTGGCAATCGAACCTGTGATGCACAAAGCTGCACATATGTCCATCAAGATGAATTGCGCAGAGGAGTCTTTCTCTGATAGATTGCCTCTCTGATAAATGTGATGAAAGTGTTAATGTAACATCAAGAATGCAGTTTCACACCTGGGATGCCAGACATCAGTTATGCCTATCACAACAATATTTAGAAAAAACACAATACTGGCCATCTTTGCTTCTTAGCATTTTTTTTTCTCATTTTTTTCCTAACTATTATTGGGGGAAAAAACAACAGGGTCTATATAATTTGTTCATTCTTTGAGAGGGAAATTGCTTTATTTTTAAACTATAATCAATCTTGAAAATAGAAACGACATTTGTAATTGGCCAACACATTTTTATAGTGGTGAAGAAATCCAATGAATGCATTCAAATTTTTGTTCAGAAGCAAGGAGTGGTGTTTATTTGTCCCTTTATTTGAGTGCCTTTGGCTCTCAAATGAATTATGAAGCTGGAATGGAAGGACTCTGTACTTAATTGAGGAACAGATAGTAGCCTATTGCCTGATCTGCTGTAGATGGCATTTGCCTTGTTCACTATGGAACAGATCTTCAAAAGACTTCAAGAAATAGCCTCCAACAGCCCTAATTTAATAGCTGTGCTGAACTATTGGGGAGCATCCAGATGGGAAATAAACTCCAGCCAAAGGATGATGCTACTGTTTACCTGTGGGCCCAGGATTCCTGGACATTATAGAACTCAGTGTGTCCATCTTGTCTTTGTTTAAGGGGGTTATCAGCGTAATTACTCATAAATAAGCCAGCAGATGTTTTCTCAGTTGAGTCATCTTATACTCCAATGATTTTCAACCCTTTTCATCTCATGGCACATATAAATTAATTACTAAAGTTCTGCGTCACATCAAAAAATAAATTTTTATATTATACTAGAGGCCCGATGCACGAAATTCATGCAAGGGGCTTGGCCCCCACCACCACGGTGCCTGCCTCGGCCCTCGCCTCTGTAGCTTCATCCGGAAGGTCGTCCGGAAGGACATCCGGTCTAATTAGCATATTATGCTTTTATTATTATAGATTTTTTTGCTGATCTGACAAAAAATAGGTATGATTTTGATTCATTCACACTGGACAGATATTGTTGTGTTGGCTGTTATCATTATTTTATTTGACAGTCTAAGGGGGAAAAGGTCAGTGCCCCTGACTAAATAGCATGTATTACATACTTTAAAATGTTGAGGGGCACACCTATTGGAAATCACTGACCTAAGCCATATTTTTCTTACCTGTAAAAACTTTAACACTAGGGCAAGTAAACAATAAGTAAATAAAAACAGGTGACATCTATCTCCATGCATTTTATTGTTAACCAGAGGCCTGATGCACAAAATTCATACACGGGTAGAGTCCCTAAGCCTGGCCAACGATCAGGGCCGATGGGGGCCTTCCAGCTGCCTTCCTTTGTTCTGCACCGCCCCCTGGTGGTCAGCACACATCATAGTGAGCAATCGAACTCCTGATCTCCTGGTCGATCTCCTGAGGGGACACTTTGCATAATAGCTGTATATATATATATATATTCCTAAAATCACAAAGAAGGGTTGAGTTCCTCCACCGATTGAAATCTCCAGATTTGAAGAGAAACCTTTTATGCCCTGCTGTACTTCAGACTTCACTATTTTTATTATTACCCAATTCAGAATTCAAAAATAACACTGTTCTGCCTAGAAATTTAAGGCAAACTCAAAGAAGAACTCAACATAAAACACAAATATCTTGAAGTGTTGTCTCTGCAGCCACATAGAGGAACTAAAATTCTTAGAAAGCAAATTGTCAGATATACTTCATGACTTACTGGCTTGGGTTGGATTTACTCATACTTGCCTCACAGGCTCTAAACTATAAAATGATTATTTCAGTCCATATTACTTTCTGCAAACAAGTTGTTGCGGGGAGGCTTGGGAGGAGTGAGTGAAATTTAAGGGAGAAATAAATGTAATCATGGCATGATGGGTAAAAGCAGAGACCTGGGGACCCGGAGGTATGGGTTCCAGTCGTGGCTCTGTCACTCCTTTTCCGAAGTTTGTTTCACCTCCCCGGGCCTCAGTTTCTCCTTTTGCTAAATGAAGGGCTTGAACCAGATGAGTAATGAGGTTTTATTGGCTTTGACATTTTATATTTTTATGGGAGATGAGCAATCCTATAAAAGCAGATAATGATTACAACCGGACATTTTCTCCAACATAAAAGTCCATATTCATGAGTGAAACTGGAAAAGCAACTAACTAACCTCAGAGAGGTGGCAGAGCCCTGGGGAAGTGACCATCTTAGTAGACAGGTGGCTGGACTCTAGGGAACCATCAGTGCCTTCAGACAAGGAATGGAACTCTGGGGGAGAAGATATAATTGGAAGAGGCAGCTCAGGCAGCTTGTGAGCAAGTCAGGGCTAAAAAGAGGTTTGTATAAGGGACACACACACACATACACACACACACACAGCAGTGTTTCATGCAGGCTTCTTTTTGTGTAGCTCATGCTTGGAAATCAAACCTATTGTTCAGCCAGAACAGATTTTTTCCCCTCACCTTCAATAATTAGGAAAGCAGTTTGCTTGTCTATACTGTTTATTTCTTTACTTCCCATTGCTACATCCAATTTCTAGCCTAAAAATTATGAAATGGCAGTTATAACTGGTAAGGAATCACATCCAGTGAGTTTTTAATTAGCATAGACATCTCGTTGTTGGGTCAGAGAGGAGAAGCTGAGGAAAAGCCCTGCACAGTTAGACCCCTTATCCACACCCACTTGTTCCTTGGAGGGAATGGTTTACTGAAGAGTCATCTTCATCTGCTCTCATCAAACTCCCATGCACCATGTTTGTCCCAGCCTCTCTTCATCCATTATTTTGAAAGCTTACCCACACTGCTTTTCCGGAAAATTTCTTCTCTTTCCTCTATCTGTTTGGATCCAGGGATATTATGAAACATCAGCAACCGTTCTAACATCTTTTTATTTCAGGAGGTATTTGTAAATGTGGTCAGACATGTTTGTCTTTGCTAAAGTCAAGTTAAGTTAAATAATCAGACAGATACTTGCTTTTATTTGATTTTTTGCAGTGAGGTAGGTGATCAGCATTCCCATCTGTCTTCTTTTATGAATTCCCTTTCCCTCCTCCCTAATCTAGTCTCCTTCCCCTCAATATTAATTCTCTGTTTTTTGACTAGGCAATTCACAAAAATGAGTATCAGATAGCTAATTTAAAAACGCAAATGGATCAACTTCATTAATTATAATGGAAATATAAACTTAAACCACAATGAGATAGCTGTATTACCCATGAGAATTAGAAGAGTTGACAATAACAATGTTAGCAACTTGATGAGAACAATGAAACTTTCATACACTGCTAGAAGGAGTGAAAAGAGGTAAAAATTACTTTGTAAAACTGTTTGGAAGTGTGTATATATATATATATATATATCCTATCTAATAAAAGAGAAACATGGTAATTAGCATACGACCGCCACCCTTCCCATTGGCTAATCAGGGCAATATGCAAATTAACTGCCAGCCAAGATGGCGGCCGGCAGCCAGGCAGCTGGAAGTGAACATGAGGCTTGCTTGCTTCAGTGACGGAGGAAACCAATGTTCCCCGCCTGCCTTGCCGGCCTCTGAGCCTGCAGTTTGAAACATAGTTACAAATATAGAAGCTAAACAAAACCCCAGAAACCAGCTTTCAGCGAGCCCGGGATCTCAGAGCTGGAGTTGATACAGAGTTTCGATTATAGAACAAAAACAAACCAGATACCTGCTTTCAGCAGCGGAAGCCTAAGAGCTGGAGCCTGAGAGCTAAAGCTGGCCCAGAATTAAAAAAAAATGAAAAAAAGGAGTGGTTGGGAGCTTCAGTCACCCGCCAGCCTGAAAACAGCCCTCATCACCTCACCCAGACTGGCCAGGCACCCCAGTGGGGACCCCCACCCTGAAGGGTATGTGACCAGCTGCAAACAGCCATCATTTCCTCACCCAGGCTGGCCAGGCACCCCAGTGGGGACCCCCACCCTGATCCAGGACACCCTTCAGGGCAAACCAGCTGGCCCCCACACGTGCACCAGGCCTCTATCCTATATAGTAAAAGGGTAATATGCCTCCCGGCACCGGGATCAGCGTGACAGGGGGCAGCGCCCAAACCTCCTGATCGCCCTGCGGCTCTGTGTGTGACGGGGGTGGGGCCACAACCTCCCTATCGGCCCTGCTCTGTTCGTGACAGGGGAAGGCACCCCAACCCCCTGATCAGCCCTGCTCTGTGCCTGATAGGGGGGAGCTCCCCAACCCCCTGATCGCCCTGGGGCTCTGTGTGTGACAGGGTGCGGCGCCCCAACCTCCCCCCCCCACGGGCCCTGCTCTGTGTGTGACGGGGTAGAGCCATAATCTCCCCATCGGCCCTGCCCTGAGTGTGACAGGGTGCGGCACCCTAACCCCCTTATCCGCCCTGCTCTGTGTGTGACAGGGGGCGGTGCCCCAACTCCCCTATCGGCCCTACTCTGTGAGTGACAGGGGGAGCTCCCCAGCCCCCTGATGGGCCCTCCTCTGTGCATGACAGGGGGAGCTCCCCAAACCCCTGATCGACCCTGCTCTGTGCGTGACAGGGTACGGAGCCCCAACCCCCCTGATGGGCCCTGCTCTGTGCGTGACAGGGGGCAGTGCCCCAACCCCCTGATTGGCCCTGCTCTGTGCGTGACAGGGGGTGGCGCCGCAACCTCCCCATCGACCCTGCCTTGAGTGTGACAGGGGGCGGTGCCCCAACCCCCCAATCAGCCCTACCCTGAACGTGACTGAGGGTGGCATCGCAACCTCCCGATCCGCCCTGCTCTGTGCATGACAAGGGCGGCGCCCCAACTCCCCAATCGGCCCTGCTCTGAGCCCGACCAGGGGCTGCACCTAGGGATTGGGCCTGCCCTCTGCCACCCGGGAGCAGGCCTAAGCCAGCAGGTCTTTATCTCCCGAGGAGTCCCATACTGCGAGAGGGCACAGGCCGGGCTGAGGGACCCCGTCTTCCCCCCGAGTGCACAAATTTTTGTGCACCGGGCCTCTAGTATATATACATTACAGCTACTCACAGACATACCACTGAATGAAAGAGGCCTGGCAAAAAAGAGTACATACTGTTAATTCATTCATATGAATGAAAGACAAGACTAATCTATGGGGCGATAAGAGTCAGAAGAGTTATTTTTCCAGGGGAAGAGTGGTTATTGACTGTGAAGGAACATAAGGGAGCCTTCTACAAAATGAAAATATTCTTCCTCTCGATCAGAATGATAGTTACATGAGTGTATTCAGATGTTAATGTTCATTCAGTTACATACCTAAGAATAGTGCATTGTACTGTTTATTGTGGTATAATAACCAATAGTGGAAAAAAGCAAAAAAAAAAAAAATAGGTTACTTCAGGTGGTGAATGCAACAGAGCCTGATCATTCTATTTGTCATGTATCATATGCTCTCTAAATCAAGGGTTACATAATTGTGTTAACAGCAATGTTTAAATGCACTGGATATTACCTTCTAATAACTCCACTTCTTCTGAGGTCTTGTGGATCATATTTGAAAGACTGTAACACACTGTAAAGAAAATCTAGGAGTAGCTGCTCTACACATTAAGACATGCCTTTAGCTTGAGCACTCAACTAGACACTGGAAAGAATTGTTCCAAATAATTCAAAAGCAGGCTGGTATCTGCTCCATAGTTGTGAGCATACTGGTTCCACTTAGAACAGCGGTTCTCAACCTGTGGGTCGCGACCCCTTTGGGGGGTCAAACGGCCCTTTCACAGGGGTCACCTAAGACCATCGGAAAACACATATATAATTACATATTGTTTTGTGGTTAATCACTGTGCTTTAATTATGTTCAATTTGTAACAATGAAAATACATCCTGCATATCAGATATTACATTATGATTCATAACAGTAGCAAAATTACAGTTATGAAGTAGTAACGAAAATAATTTTATGATTGGGGGTCACCACAACATGAGGAACTGTATGAAAGGGTCGCGGCATTAGGAAGGTTGAGAACCACTGACTTAGAATTAAAGAAAAATTATTGAAAGGGAGAGCACCAGATAGTGAACATCATTCAATCAAATGAAATGTTTATGGTTACAGCAGATACCGTTCTCGTAGCTGAGATGACTCAACAGAACATGTTCCTGTTCTCCAGGTGCTTATACTTATTGGTTATGAGAAGCAGTTGTGCATGGAGCTAAGTATTATTTTAGGAATAGAGGGTAAGAGCTAGGAGGGAGGCATAAAATGTGACAGGGGCATAACTGAGAAAATGGGAGAAGGCTTCCTGAATGGGTAGCATTCTATCTGAGCCTTGACGGATGGGAAGGAATTTCACAGACTGTAAGTGGGAAAGGGGAAAGGGAGGAGGACATGTTGTTATAGAAGGAAAACAAAGCCAACTTTGGTATGACCACCTTTCAACTACTAACAGTTTGAGGGCCCCCATCTCATGAACTGTCTCATTTGTGCTAACAAGTGTTCTAGACTGAATCTGGAGACTGCCTTCCCACCAGCAGTGTCTGCCCTCACTACTTCGGCTCCAGATGTTGATCTATGAGAGTTTGTGACACTGCCAGTGATGGGTGCTCTGTAATGTCACTTTAAGACCTACAACACATTAGTGCAAAGGAGACCTTGAACATGGACCCCTAGCAACTCTGCAGCACTTAAGAGCCCTTGCTCTTCTGACTTGAAGATAACTTACCAAAAGGCCAAGCATGGGATTAATTTATTGCCAAACTGGTTTAAAAGTGAGAGCAAAACCAGACTTTAGCATTTGTTTTTTGTCTAATTTACCATGAGGTTGAAGTATATCTTTTGCAGTAAGAAATCACTCTTACAGACAACGGGGGTGAGAATCCTATCCTCTGTCACATTTTATGGGCTCAGAAACATGAGGATAAGAGTTGGTTTTTAACCTTATCTTATTTGACTGAAAAGATATTTGATCTTTTGTCAGTCTCATAGCAATGACTCCCATATTTATTTTCCCTTTTTCAAAAAAAAAAAATCATGAAACTTCAAATGGATAAAGGCTCCCCTGAGTTATATAGAGTGATTGTTTAGTTTATCTCCCAGACGGTGATACTTTTGACAGTGTTAGTGCTCAAGGTGGATGAGATGTCAGGACATAGGCATCATGTAGGACCATTGTGGGCAAATGAGGAGACACAGGCATCCTAATTATTATAGAGAGAAAAATTTGAGGATGCAAAAAAAGTACATTTTCAAACAGTGCCTTAAAATAAGCATCAGATTTGGAAATTGCCATTGACAATCACTCTTATGGTTGGGCACAGTAGTTCTGCACAGTTATTGAAGAGGAGGGGCAAGTTTCATCTTTCACATTATATTTCATTGAAGAGTTAAAATCTCATTTCCTATCCTTGGCGTATTTTAGTATCTTTGTGACAGTGAAATATGGGTGAAGCTCTGAAACTGTGATTTCTAGTGCTTTTCTTTTGCTCCCTGAAAGAGAGGGCCTATCAATCAGCATGCTTCCTATTGCCATGAGGTCTGGTGGGGAGGTGAAAAATGCAGGTCATTTCTAATACAGAATTCATCATTAGATGTTTGAAATCATGAATGTTTTACTAAATTTAATGTTTCCCATTATATCATAACCATGCATTATATGCTTTTGTTCATACTCTTTTTTTTAAAATGTACTTTGTGTGAATGCATTCACCAACTGACGATACAAACTAGCTAACACACACACATGCACACATGCACACGCATTTGTGTACTGGCAGTGAAAAGCAGGTGGATCACAGCGGACCACTATAGATCACTCTGTATCCACAATGCTATGAACCTGAGCCCAAACTCCACTGATCATCTGACCTCCATAATCCCCTCCTCTGGCTGGTGTCTCTCAGACTGGCATTTTGAGCCTCCAGGAATTAGTTTCAATTCAGAGCTATTATCCAGTAATCCCCTTCCACAATGTACAGTCTGGTAAATGGCCACAGCTCCTTTGGAGAAGACTGAAGGGGAAGATATACAGTATAAATTGTTGATAGAGTAGGGTATTTCCTCAAGGGGATCCAGCCACTCCCTCTTTCAAGGGGCTTTGGGTCTGGGAACTGCTCCAATCCTGAGAATTTGTGACTCTGTTATAGGAATTTAAATCAGGCTTCCTGTTTACCAGACTTAGAGCTTTCCCACTTTCACCAATCAAGTAAGGCTTCAATTGTTTGCTTATCTATTTCAATTCTAGGGACACCATAATCAGCAAGCCAGCACTGATCTGTGTGGCTCAAACAATTTTCATTATTGCTTTGACTCTGTTGCCCTTTAGAGTAACCATGTTGACATAGACTTTGGTGATGGTGTGCCACCACTTGGCCTCTGCCATCCACAAACACAACCTGGTTGAATTCAAGTTTGATGGAAGCCTTTCCCACTATCATTTCTCACTCACAGAGAACAGCACCGCAAAGCTCTTCAAAGATGATGGGTCTCCTTTCATAAATGTAGTTCTCCCAGCTTTGATAAAGAAAGTATACATTGGAATTTTACAGAAAATATAGTGAGGAGATGAGGAAAGTTCTTATGTACTGGATACACTCTAACATTCCAGTCTGCCTGGGGTCTCAGGCCCCTTTAAAATCTATGTTCCAAAATTAAACGTTAAGAAATTAAATAAAAAAAGTAGATCAAAGTAAGTAAAAGGAAGGAAAATAATTAACAAATACTTAAATAGTAATAATAAATAATAAAAATACTAAATATTTAGATAAATACATAAAATTGGAAGCAATCAATTGAGAAAATTACCAAAGGAGTACTATGCAGCTGTTAAAATGAATGCAGACTCTCATTATATACTACAACGGAATAATCTTTAGAATAAATTAAGGTGAAAATGTGGATGTATGATGTTACCATTTATTTAATAGAGGGGTTTATAAAAATATACATGTATTTTATTATGTTTTATAAAACAAGGGAAAGACAAATTATCAGAAATAGGGAAGGGACAGAATAAGATGGGCCAGAAATAGAAGGTAGAATTTTTGGAATATATCTTGCTTTAAGGATTTGACTTTAGAATCTTGTAAGTAGTTTACAGAATTATAAAACACAATTAGGTGAAAACAAATCTTTTAAAAATTCTTAAACTGTTTTAGTAATCATATTTTAATTGATACTTTTATTATACAACTGTTTTATATACACTGTATACTATAGTAGAATAAACCAAATAAATAATTTTTTTAGTGTCATTAAGAACTATAATTTTTTCACAGGAGAAAGGAGATATAGATGTAAGATCAATGAGGGTAATAAAAATACTGTGTCTGAATTTGAGTGGAAGTATCAGAATAAATTTATGATCTATTTCAGTTTTATTAAAAATATATTTTAATGACTCACACTAATGGTTGAATTTGATTTTTTGAACAAGCTTTCTTACCAATAACAATGAGAAATATTGGACAAAATACCAAAAACATCAAGAGAGTTTCCAAGACTGGCAGGATTTAAGGAGAAAAATATTTCACAGAATAGAAAAGCCCATGAAGTGAGATACTGTTCCCTTCGAAGAATTTGCTGATTTGTGATGGGTTTGGGACTGAGAATAAAGCAGAACAAAAAGTGATAGCTCGGTGTTTGGGAAGCTGAGATGCAATTTGTCAGTATTGTGGTCCTGGGGATACAAATTAGGGTAAAGGTGGGCCGAGGAGGAGGAGTGCAGTTAATAATTTCACCCTTCCATTTAGAAATCCTTAGAAAGATACACTTTGGTAAGGGTGGACCAGAAATAGACCATCAGAAAGACAAGAGTACAATCAAATTTCAAAGAATTTCAATCCCAATCATGGACTAGGTCTCTGTTGTTATTTTACCGCCTCCCTAAAAGCAAACATCTTCTCTGGAGAAAGAACACTAACAAGAGTTTCAAATTATCTTTATAATTTTTTCATATACACTGTCTGGTATTCAGTAAAATAAGAGCAGGTATAGTAGAATACATGGTCAAATGACCCAAGCCTGAGAGAAAATAACAGATAGTAGAATTAGACTCACAGATGATAGAGATATTAAAGAAATCAGATATGATCTTAAAATAATTTGATTAATAAGTCAAAAAAGGAAATGGCAAAATAAAGAAATTCTCCAGAGAACTTTAACCTGTCTATATATGTATATCTATATCTATCTATCAATCAAATGAAATCCTAGTACTAAAATATATAATTGAAATGAAAGACTAAATAGACAGGTTTAACAGGATATTAGACACAGAAGGAGATACATTAGTGAAATCAGAAGGTAGAGCAATAGAAAATACCCAGACTGAAATTCAAAGAGAGGAAAAATGGATAGGGAAACAGCGAAGAGTATAGGACACACTATCTATGTCTAATATATAATTAAAATACATACATGTCAGAAATAGAAAGTTTAGGAGTTAATGTGTTGAAGGTCTTTTTATTTTCCTGGAAATGATGAAAGTAGTAATTATGTGCTGCTTAAAAACGGGTATACATTCTGAGAACGGCATTGTTAGGTGATGTGTTGTGTGAATGTCACAAAAAGCACTTACTTACACAAACTAGATTGTATAGCCTACTCTGTGACCTGAGCTGTATTGTATAGCCTATTGATCCTAGGCTACAACCCTATACAGCTTGTGCTTATTTTTTATGTACATATCTTCTTTGGTCAGGTGTTTGTTCATATATTTTGAACATTTTAAAAATGGTTGTTTTCTCATTGTTGAGTTTTAGGAAGTATTTGTATATCTTTATCAGATTTGTGTTTTTCATATGTCCAGTCTGTGGCTTTCTTATCATTCTCTTGACTGTGTCTTGACAGAGATTTCTGGAAATAGACAGAATATATGTTTTTAATTCTAATGAAGTCTAGCTTATCATTTTTTTTTTCATGAGTCATGTCTTTAGATATATCCAAACTCAAGGTCATCTAGATTTTCTTTTATATTTTAGGAGTTTTATATTTTTGTGTTTTATATATAGGTCTATGGACTATTAAGAGTTAACTTTTATGAAGAGCATAATGTCATATTTAAATTACCTCTTTTTTTTGCATCTGGCTGTCCAATTATTTCAGCACCATGCTAATCTCATTGTTAAGGTATTCAATGAGTTATAAATCCTAAATATTCTACTTTTCATTTTTAGAAACTAAGGTGATTATTTATAAGTCATTGATCATTTTTATATATTGTACTCCCCATTCAAATATTGTTTGGACCAAGTTAAAAAATTATGCACAATTATTTTAGAGTCTGTCTGAGCATTCCAATATCTGAGATTCTTGAAAGCCTAAGTTTTGTGGTTGGTTGGTTCTGCTGCTTCTCAGCCATTGTGGCTTACTTTCTTATGTTTATGGCATTTTTATTGTAAGCTCATATTTGGCTGAACTTAATTGATATCTCAAGGAGCCTGGGTTTATAATACATTCTTCAAGGAAAAAACAGTGTTTGCTTTTTACAAGTATCAGGGGCATTATTAAACTGAGACCACTTATTTAATTTCTTGGCATGCTGTATTCATGACTAAACACAGTAGAAATTTGAGTCTCAAACTCATTTGAGAACTTGTCTATAGTTAATAATTCTAAGGAGATACTGTTGTTATCATCACTGCTATTCTTTTCTATCTAGAAGTGTGGTAAACACAGGTTTCCTTATTGGCTCACTTTGAGCCAGGCAAGTTTTTATCTAGCTATCATCATTGAGTCGGCACCACCGTTAGTGTACCAGCTTCATGTGACGTTTTCAGATTCAGCAGCAACTTTGCACAACTATAAGATACAATTTCCATTCCTTTTATTACATTAATTCCTGAGACCTAGGTTTTTTTTTATGGCATTTGCCATCTGGGGTACCTCTACTCACTTAACATTATGGTTTCTGAATCTATTCGCTTATTCTGGTTTCCACTCCCTTTTAGGAATTTCCCTCACTTTTTAGTGAGTTCAACAATGTATAAGTGAATATAGTTTACATATCTAGGGTTTTACAGAAGAAAAGCTTTTCAAAATATTCATTCTAACATACCTCTAGAAGCTGATGATTGATTTTTGTTTTTATATCAATTCATGGATGCGTTGTCTTCTTCTATTTCTCTAAGGGTATTGACTTTGTAGGTTTTTTTGTAAAGTTTCCTCTCACCCCCAAAATTATTTTTCCAGGGATCATGTTTCTAACTTGTTTTCTTTAACATTCTAAGGTGTTTTCTCAAGTATCTGTGAGCTTAGCTTGTTTGCTCATATTTAAAAGTGAGATAAAAATATGATTGGGGATTTGTGTTATATTAATGCAGCCATTTTCTGTTGGGCTTTTTAAAACACACACACACACACACACTCAGAGAAAAACTAAGTGTCTTCTCTTGAAACTATCTAAATAATTTATTAATAGAGAAACCTCTGATATATATTTGCCTATGCGGTAGATGACTGACTTCATGCCGGCGCTGCATGCAAGAGCCGAGGAGGAATTAGGGGTGAGGAACCTCCTTTGAACCTCCTTTATAAGGGCATTAATCCCATTCATGAGGACTCCACCCTCCTGACCTAATTACCTCTCAAAGGCCCCACCTGCAAAACCATCACATTGGGGATTAGGTTGCAACATGTGAATTTGGGGACATACAAATATTCAGTGCATAGCATAGTCTTCCAGTTCAGGTAGCCATGTGTATGTATATGTAAAAGATATAGATGTAAAAGCTTGAGGCACTCTGAAGTTGAGAAGAAAATCTTGGAAAGAGCTGACTTCACACTCTGAAATATATTTCACAACAATTGAGAGCATTGACTCTGAAGGCAGGAAGATAAAGGGTAAACCCCAGCACTGCCACTATCTTTTCATTCGTTGTGTGACCTTAGGTAAGTCACTTCACCTCTCTGAGCCTCTGTTTCTTCATTTTGAAAATGGGTATATCCACACTAACCTCCTAGACTGTATGAAGAATTAAATAAATACCCATAGTGAGCACTGAGTAAAGGCTACTCCTGTAATAATGTTACCTATAATAATTACCTGTAATAACGTTATCATGATGCCTTATTTCATAGACTTACTTTTGCACCTGTCCAGTCTTTAGGTGAGAAATTCAGATAGATGTCTGCAGGAGGTCATATTTCCTTTCAGTGCAATCTGAAAAATGACTGGATTTCTGTCTCTCTAATCTGAAAGTCTCTGCCATTGTGTGTTGGTCACCGGGCCCTCTCGAATGTAGCTAGAATTCGTTCAGACAACATTGAGACAGAAAGGAGCTGAAGGATTTTGTTCTCAGAGTCCCTGTTGAGCACTTTCCAGCATTGTGCAAGACCATGACAGTTCTTACTTGGCATTAACAAGCCTGAGAGGTACATGGGGAGGTATTAATATTCTCATTTGCAGAAAAATTAAGTTGAATATCTTGGGCCTTTAGATCTGAAAACTTCACTTCATTCTGGCCTTCTCACAATGGCTGAGGGAATGTCTCCAGTTTAAGTTAGGGTCACCCTTTCCCCTGCAATTTCCAGCTGTATTTCCTGTACTTTGGCTTTGCAGCTGTGATGGATTTGCTGAAAATTGGATGGCTAGAGAGACAGGGGTTTGAGCAGTATTCAAGGTGTATGCAAATCTCCAAATGCACAAATTATGATTAATAGAAATTGTTCTAATATGTGAATTAGCTGTAAGTGTATTTTTGTGATTTAATTTAGGTTGGAAAGTCTAACTTTAGAGGTTCTAAGTAATGAGGCATTAACTTCACTGCTATTTTTCCAAACTACCACCAAATGTAAGCACATGTCACAAAATGAATCAGATGATGATAACTGTTTTATGGGTGGTCTTTTTAATTTCATTATTGCCATTGGAAACCCAAGCAAAATGAATCAATCATTTCAGCAAAATCTCAGTGAGCAATACTGTCCATTCAGAGGTAAGGCTCACATCTTGGTAGGTTTGTCCACTGCTGCTCAAATGGGTCCCCAGGCTGTGGAGCTTATCTTTCCCAGACTGAGGAGGGCTCTTTTGAGTTAAGGTTTCTGGCTTGGCCTTTCAGGGTTCTCTCATACAGGAAACTGAAGAAAATTGCTTTTAGGATCTATAGTGTTTTGGTACCATTTTCCCTAACAGAATTGTCACCTCTGCTACTTCAAGGATTAACTTAAACTTCTTTTATTATCTGCCTTGTTTGACTTCATTACTTGGTTCTCTCTCTCTCTCTCTCTCTCTCTCTCTCTCTCTCTCTCTATATATATATATATATATATATATATATATATATATATATATATATATATATATATATAAACTTAAGACCTGATCTTACACTTTCTTCCAGGTTCTGACCTCACATACCCATAAAATCCCGCTCCTAGTAACTATGCTCTAGAACTTCCCACTGAAACCTCAGGCAACAGGTTGCAGAACACAACCCAGATCAGCAGCCCTACCTCTGTCAGGGTAAAGGAGGGGAGGCTGGAAGAGCTCTCGATTTCCTCTCGATTTAGTATTTAACCAGCACTTCCTTCCTTCCCCCCCACACACATCATGCACTCAGAACCATCATTTCCTCTCAGATTCACATGACGGATAATGTCAAGCAGTGTTTCATAACCTTTTTAACAGCCAGGGACACAATTTACTACTCTCTCCTCCATAGATGCCATGTTTTGAAAGATTTTTATCGCCCTAACTGGTTTGGCTCAGTGGATAGAGCGTCGGCCTGCGTACTCAAGGGTCCCAAGTTCGATTCTGGTCAAGGGCTTGTACCTTGGTTGTGGGCACATCTCCAGTAGGGAGTGTGCAGGAGGCAGCTGATTGATGTTTCTAACTCTCTCTCTCTCTCCCTTCCTCTCTGTAAAAAATCAATAAAATATAAAAAAAGGAAGATTTTTTTATCTACAAAGCTTTATTATTAATTTGTTTTCAGATTTCTTTATTCAGTCACATCCCCTAATCCCATTCCTGACAACCATCATTCCACTCTTTGATTCTATGAATTTGGCTATTATTACACACCTCATATGAGTGGAATCATACAGTATTTGTCTTTCTGTGACTTGCTTACTTCACTTAACATAATGTCCTCCAGGTTCATCCATGCTGGCACATATTAAAGAATTTCCTTCTTTTTAAAGGCTGGATAGTATTCCATTGTCTGTATATGCCACATTTTTTTCATCCACTCATCTGTCAGTGAACTTTTAGGCTCTTTCTACATCTTGGCTATTATACATAGTTCTGCAGTGAATGTGGAAATGCTAATATTTCTTTAAGATCCTGATTTCAATTCTTTTGGATAAATATCCAGAAGTGGGATTGCTGGATCATGTGGTAGGTCCATTTTTAATTTTTTGAGAACCCTCCACACTGGTTTTCAGTGGCTTCACCATTCTGCGTTCCCATCAACAGTGTGCAATGGCCCTGATTTTCTCACAGCCTTGTCAATACTTGTCTTGTTTTTGTTTTTTAATAATAACCATCTTGACAGGTGCAAGGTGACATCTCACTGTGGTTGTGATTTGCATTTCCCTGTTGATAAGTGGCATTGGTGGTATTGTGGTGAGCTGAGCTGTTTTCTAATCAGATTTTATCAGGTGACTAACCAGGCTTACCACACTGACCTGATGTCATCATTGCAGCCCAAAGCAAAGGAACTTAAGATATTGTTAGCCTTTGCAGCTTCATCAATATTCTCCATTCAGCTTCTTTCTCATTGGAATCTTTACTCATAAGTTACAACTACTGACTTGTTTTTTCTCTCAGAGGAAGTTATTTGAACAGGGGAAAACTTCAAGCTAGAGAAATAAAACTCAAAAGGAAAAAGTAGGAGGTTGCTAAAGAAAGATTTCTAGGAACATTTGGCCAATTGGTAGCACAATGTGTGGAACATATTAAACACTTAAGAGATTTTGTATTGTAGATTAGCCTATTAAATTTCAGCCACAAATCAGTGTTATATGAATTTGAGGATGGCAAACCACAAGTTCTCAAAACTCTGTTATTCCCATGATGGCTCTAACCTGAAGTTTCTAGACCTGCAAGGCTAGGCCCTGAGTTGTCATCATCAGTTTCCAGGCTGAATGTCATTGCTCCAAGACGCAGCCTGGAAACTTAAAACTTCCATCAATTGCACTAGACTCTCCATTTTTATGACATCAGAGGTACCTCTCTTGGCATTAGTTTTCTTGTGTGTGTTTTTCCTGAGCACATTTCAGGAAAATTATTTATATTATATATATATGTTTTTTAATATATATTTTATTGATTTTTTACAGAGAGGAAGGGAGAGGGATAGAGAGTTAGAAACATCGATGAGAGAGAAACATCGATCAGCTGCCTCCTGTACACCTCCCTACTGGGTATGTGCCCGCAACCAAGGTACATGCCCTTGACCGGAGTCAAACCTGGGACCTTTCATTCCGCAGGCTGATGCTCTATCCACTGAGCCAAACCAGTCAGGGCTATATTATATTTTTATTAATTAATTGGAACATGATGTTTAGCAAGATTTTTTGATCTGCAAATGAAAACAAATTTATCCTGATCTAAAAAATAAAGTTATGCACTCTAATGGATATCATACACATTTCTGCTTTCCTTTTTACTATGTTCAATAAACACATTTTTAGGAGTTAACTGGAATTTTTCTTCATTAGCAACATTTACTAGCCATGCAGCATCTGTGTCCTACATTCAGAAACACATGGATGAGTAAGATGTAACCCTGGCCTTCCAGAGGCCCACAGGGCACTGAGCCTAAGGCAGCTTGGAGATGGCTATCAATCCCGTGGGGCCCAGGGCAGCATGAAGGGGAAGCCCGTGGGTGGGCTGGGCAGTGGGAGGGGGAGGCAACCCTTAGAGAGGAGACAGTTTTACCTCTTACTTGGTGAATCCTTCGGAGGCTGCTTTTAATAAAGAAACAGAATGAAAGGAGGCTTCTTAGGACCCAAATGATGAGCATGTCCCATTTCAGAAATACAGGAAACAGACGGGATTCGTTGCTATAAGAAATTTGACTATTGTTATAAGATGGTAAAAAGTGAGACTTGGATCCTCAGGAATTTTGTTGGTTGGTTGTGCCTGTATCCCTCTCACTTTAACCATCACGCAGACCAACTCCACACACACTCCCCATACACATACATATATGCAAATGCACACCCATCAAAATCTGTTTGCGCTGCTGCACATCCAGTGGCGGCCACTCCAACTCCCACTCCGACTCCCTGGTAGACATTAAGGATAAGGAAGCAATTACACTCTTGACAAAACACATTTATGGACATTGTACATGGTCATTCAAACCCTTTCCCCTAGCAAGTCTTGCCTTTGGCTGCTTCTAAGTAAGAAGGCCATTTTAAAGCCATTGTTACGTGTCTGTGTGTTGTGTGTGTGTGTGTGTGTGTGTGTGTGTGTGTGTGTGTGTGTACAATTTTAGCTTCAGAAAGCATTTATACATTAAGAATTCTTTTTTACCTTTGCCTTCTGTTAAAACAAGCAAGGATTATGATATTTGATCTTTAAGTGTGGGACATTACTCAGACCCCCCAAATATAACTCCTTGGATTTATCTGGCTTACAGAGAATACATTCTCTTGTAAAACAAGTGTTGTTGTTGTTGTTTTGTAATATATATAAACCTCATTGATTTTTAGATGGACTGTGGTTAGGGTGTGCACATTCATGTCTATTCAGGAACATCTCTGGAGTTCTCTTCACATAAGCCAGTGTGCTGGTCTGCCTATAGAACAACGGTGAGATCATTTTAATTTAAGCAGCATTTGTTTCTTTTACTATTGAGCATGTTTAAGATTTTATTTTTCTGAATAATTTTTAATCTTAAATGAAAGATGTTCATTTCCAGGCTGAATTTCATTTTTCAAACCTTTACTTGAAGAAACTTTACTTGAGAAAAAGCAAATTTTTTTCTTGCTACTCTGTGTCTGTAGAAATTTCCCATTTTTCGTACATCTGCAGTATCTTTGTAGAGGCTTCATTTGGGCTTGACTTTCATTCCCCAAAATATTTCACTTAAAACAAAACAAAAAAATAAACACTTGCTCATGTATTCTCTGAAGAAAAACACAGACTAGCAATATGCACAGCCTGAATGTTGCTTCGTCTCAGGAAGAACAGATGCGCGAAGAGGCAGAAATGCACGGTGAGCGGAGGCCCTCACACGCTTTGCTTGGAGCAGCACAGCCTTGGGGGTGATTGTGTCTCTGTCCAAAGGTGGTGGTGAGGGCTAAAGTAATACACACAGCGCAATCAGAAGACTGCCTGGGAGTGCCAATGATGCTTATCTAGTATCATTATTATCTGGGAAAAATAAAACATAGAATTGAAAATAGCATTTATACCCAGTGCTCAGTGGTGGAGGAATTTGGTCAAGGATATATACCCAATTTTAAGTTTATTTTAAATGGCCCACTCCCTTTCTTTTTAGCTTTCCATCATACTAGATGGAAGTCAGTATATTTTCCACATGGGAAACAAAACAGCTTCTCCATCTCCCAAGGGAACACACAAAACAAATAATAATAATAATAATAATAATAATAATAATAATAAAAAATAGAATTATTTTTGATGCCATCCTTTTCTAAGTCCACATCTGTATTGACTGGTCACTGGTCATCAGTCAGAGGGTCCTGGGTTCAGGGCTACATGAGCAGCTCTCTCTCCAACAGGATGACTCTCCACTAATTGGAATGAGAAGTTAATCTCTCTCACACTGAACCCAGCTGAGTCTCAGAGAGCAATGATGTATTTAAAAGATCTCTGGCAGTCCGGGGCATGTGGACTAACGGGATTTAGCTCATTAGCAAATCCACAAGGCCCTGCTGACACTGCACCCAGAATGAAATACATGAGGCCAGCCCATGCCCTGTGGGCATCGACAGCATGACTACATAATAAAAAGGCATTTATTAATAATCTCATTGGTCACACAATACAAAGGAAGGCAACAAGAAGTCAAACGCTGTCATTTGTCGTGACTAGAGAGGCATAATTAAAATAAGTGTCATGTGATTAACCTTTGAAAAATTAATCTGGTATGAAAACAGGCACAAAAACAAGGAAGATAGGCTCTTACAGTCAATTTAATACCATAGGCAGCTGTTATATGCACTTGTATCAAATTCCATGAGCTTGTGACATGCTAGTCATTGCTAGCAAGGGGAAATTAGCAAATTTAGCAAGCAAGTGTCTGTTATTAAAGATAACAGCAGGCCACAGAGAGGCAGGGTACTGAGTGGTACAGAGTGTAGTATTTTAGGTGTCATCCATCTGGGTCTGAGTTCAGGTTCTTCTATTTACCAACTAGGTATCCTTGAGCAATTTTCTTAACCTCTTAGTAACTCAGTTTTTGTATCTGTAAAATGGAGATATTAACATATATCATGTGATCCTTGTGATGGATAATAAGGTTGCAGAGTTAGGCGCATTGTAAGTGCTCAGAAAATCTTAGCGATGATACAAAGTATTTGTTAAGGCCTTGATGTGGAAAAAGAAGCTTGCTCTGCATGGGAAACATGAAGTGCACGCTCAGCACTGTGATCTATGATGCTGCAATGCTGGTCAATGGAGTTTTTTCCCCCCGCTTTTGCTGGCAGTGATCTTATCCTGTGATTCTTTGTCAAGGGCGACACATCGGTAAACCTGAAGGAACGTTATGGGCAATAGCAGAACAAATTTCCTGAAGGTTCAAGGATAACATGTCTACATTTGGCCTAGCCTCAGAAGGCTCAGCTCAGATATTATGGGGGCCAGGCAGTAACGAACTGGCCAGAAATTGGAGGGGGGCTGTGGAGAACAGGACAGCGATACCCCCTCAATGGAGGCAAATGCCACCTGGATGATGCCACTTTTGCCATGAGCAAATGCAAGTCCAATGTTGCCAGATATTTACGTTTACAAGAAATGCTGGAAATGCTGATTTTTATGGGAAATGTTCCACTTAAGAAACACTCTGCTAGCCATATCCAGCCTCTCATCAAGGGCTGGACTAGGGGTGAGATAAGTGAGGCAGGTGCTAAGTTTAAGGGAATGCCCCCAAACTCAAAAATAACCAAGTTAAATAATATTTTAACACAGTATTTTAACAATCAAAATTAAAGCAAAATATCATGATAAAGAAAATATCAAAATCTTAAACTAAGACAGGGTATTACTGACTTTTCCTTTTCTTCGGACTCCGACTGGGCTTCGCATGGCACTGCCTTCAGCCTCCAGCGTGCAGCCTCTGTCTGGACTACAACATGTTACTGCCCCCAACCACCAAACCCATTGCCAGCTTTGCATTAGAACATTCATGGAACAACCAAGAGATTGCCCATTATTGTGTGAATTATCAATTAATATTAAGGATATGCTCAACTCTATCTATATTCAACAAAATGTCACTGATACCAACTAAGGAAGAATGAGTAAAAAATCAGAATTAATCTATTTGTAAGTCAAAACATTGTGTTGCTTTCTAGTATAGTTATTTAAAAAAATATACGGCTCACAAAATGGCTTCCAATGGATGACCCGTTTTTCTGAAAAGAAAAGAAGAGATTTATAGATAGGCAGTAGGACAGGCATGCTTGAGTTGAAAATCCTCTTTGAAGCCATAAGCAGCATTCTTAATGTGGTTTGTTTCTCACCTTTCATAACATTCATATAAGGCCCAGGACCCCCAGAGGACCAGGAATTATTGCAATCTAACCTGAGGGTGTGAACACAGGCTTTGAAGCCAGTTAGAACTGGGTCTGAATCCTCTTTCCTGCATTGATACCTTGAATAAGTCAAATGATCTCTTTCTTAGTTTTCTTAGCCAGACAACAGGATCATCTCATAGGCTTGCTGTGAAGACCACAGTAGACAATCTGTCCTGGTATCTGATTCCTGGGCTGGGAGCAGACACTTAGCATAGGGCTGTTGTTATTGTCATTTTGATATTTACTGCAAACCATCCCCTGCCAACATCCTTAAAAATACATGATTCCATTTCAGTTAATTATGTCCTTTACTTGTGCTGTTAATTTAATTGGTTCAT
The DNA here is from genome assembly GCF_014108235.1 of Myotis myotis. Lineage (NCBI taxonomy): Eukaryota > Metazoa > Chordata > Mammalia > Chiroptera > Vespertilionidae > Myotis > Myotis myotis. Next base: position 170,185,565 of record NW_023416313.1, read on the forward strand.
ATTTTCTTCGAAACAGCACAAAATTCAGCTTCAGTTTGGGTGGACTTGCCACAAATCCTAAATTTAGTGGGCCTACTTTAGAAAAATCTAGCTATGCTTGATAGAGCACGTTTCCCCCTTTAAGCTAAAAGAAAAAAAGGCATAGCATTAAAACAATAAACTATAAAGATAAGTGGCTGTAGTGTCTGTACATTCTGAGAGGAGAATGACTGCTGATCCCTTAGCAGCACAACCTAATGGACCCCCGGGCTGCCGTGGGCTGTGGCCCAGGAGAATCAGTAGTAGAATTCAACGTTAGCAGCCAGGTTTGCTGATGTCAAGTTTTGCAATAATGTGGTCGCTTCTGAGAGGAGAAACCGAGTCATAACTCAGCGGCTCTGGGTTCAAATCCCATTCCCACCACAAATTTGCAGAATGACTCAGGGCAAGTTCAATTAACTTAGCGGAGCCTTAGTTTCCCCGTTGTAAATTAACTTCCCAGAGGGCTTCCCACTGGAGCCCTGTCATATGCACTAAAGAAAAATGTGAACCTCGCATAGCTTTGCTCTCCTCTGCAATACATCTTTATTTTATGTTCCTTTCCTCCCAACTGTTCTTCTAAGAAGCAGCTAAAATTTCTTACTTAATCGGGAAGTGATTTTTTATCCTCAATGAAAGTGTAAAAACTCTATCATTTAGAATTGAGTATTTATGTCAGGCTCATCTGGTTGGAACTTAACTCTCTTTCATTAATATGGAGAAATGTCACCCTTTTAACTACTGAAACACACCATAAGAGAGCTTTATTTTTAAAGGCATATCATCAGAAATAGCCATATGCAAAATGCCTTTCAGAATACAAGCAAGTTCCTCTACAGAAGTCTCCCTTTGCTCTGTGTGCATCCCTGATCTGAGTGAAAATATAGTTTTGCTGGAGGGGGCAATGCTTTGTTATGGAAAAATAAACACAATTTCCATTGCTTCCCCACCTGAGGAGAATATTCCTGTGTTAGCCTCTCACTTAAGCATATTTGAAGGGCATTGTAAACCATTCATTTGAAACATTCAATGCCGCAGATGACAACCTGGGACCCACCCTGGAGAAAACCAGAGGATTTGTAAGAACACTTGAAGCCAGTTTCTTTTGAGGCCATTTGGCCCTCACGAGCAGTTTCCTCTGCGGCTCTCCTTCACCACCCTAACAAGTGTATGACCAGAAGGTGGCCAAGGAAAGGGGCTTTAAAACATCACCCAAGTCTGTCTGGTTAGGAAGACCCAGCTGTTGTTTTCTTGGCAGCATCTTCAAGACTACTTTGTAGAAGCAAACAGTAGAGTCTTCAGAGGGCATCACAGAATAGATCATGCTCCGGGGCTACCCTCACAGCTTCAATACAGAGCTGGCTGAGTTAGCAATGCAACCTGAACCATAGCCCAGGCCTCACACACCTGGAGAAATTGGTTTTTCATTCTCTCTCTCTCTCTCTCTCTCTCTCTCTCTCTCTCTCTCTCTCTCTCCTTATCTCTCTCCTTTCCTCCCTTCTTCCCTCCCTCTTCTTTATCCCTTGCTTCCTTTCCTTCTTATTCTTTCCATTTAATAATTTATTCAAAAAACATTTATTTGTGGTCTGGCATTTCCAAGTACAGTATTAGGCTCTGGAATACAAATAAATGACCATGTTCCTCATGCATTAAATAACCCAACAATGGGATGCTCTGTAGTAGAACTCAAAGGTGAGGGGATCACCTCTGCTTATCTGTGTCAGGGAAGAGGAGGTGACTTTGAAGTGGCTTGTGAAAGAGCAATCATGAGCTCACCAGACCAATCCAGAAGGAGGAAGACATTCCAGGCAGAGGAGGCAACTGGTATAAGGGTGAGGTGCATGGCAGTACCCATGTGCCATGGTGCACTAGGACCAATTTAAATGGGTGGTAAGGGGAACCTGGACACTGGAACAGGTAAGCTCAGGAGGGTGCTGTTGCCAGATCAGGGAAGACCAAATGGATTGGACAATAGGTTTGGAGCCACTACTGTGGGTGAGATGCTGTTCTTGGTGCTCAGAATATAGTCCACACTCTCACAAAGCTTGTATTATTTGGTGCCAAGATAGATAATAAAGAAATAAACAAATTCTAATATGTTGGATCTTGAGAAATGCTATCTGTATAATAAAAGCATAGTATGCAAATTGTCCCCTCAACCCCAAGTTGTCCAGCAGTTTGACCAGGGGGTGGGGCCTGCCAGGGGAAGGGAGGGAGGCCCCGGCCAGCAGGGACCCTACCAGTACACGAATTTTGTGTACTAGGCCTCTAGTTAAGAAAATAAAACAGGGTAATAGGATTGAATAGGGAATTCTCTTGTAAATAGGATCAACAGAGAAGCCCTCGCTAAAGAGGGGACATCAAAGGAATATGTATTTTTCAGACTTACTACTTTGGAGGTGAGATCTGGACATTTGTGCTTTTAGAAAGCATCCGAGATTCTGATGTGCAGCTGCGGGGGAGCAGCCTTCACAGGGACAGGGCCTGTCTGGGCGTGTCTTGGAGAGTTAGCGCACAGTGGGGCACTGAACGCACTCGGATGCAGTGTGGAAACTTTAGATTGGAGGCACGGAGGCCTGTTGGAGCCCACCAGGCAGTGATGGGCACAGGCGGGTGGAATTGTATCTACTGGCATCTGCTGCAGAGGTAGAAAAAACTTGGCATTTAAGGAGCTCAAAAATGGGGACCAAGAGAGGTGGAGGTAAGAACCACAACTAGCTGTGACCACATATTCCTGACCAGCCAGACACCATGTTGGACAGCTTCCCCAGAAAACTTTCACCCAAGATGTGGAATTCAGTTTAGCTTTGCCTAAAACTAAAATTCTCTAATCCAGTGCTCAGCAAATGTTTCCTATAAAAGACTTGATAGTAAATATTAGAATTTGTGGCTCCTAGAGTCTCTGTCACCGCTCTTCAATTCTGCCATTGTGGCTCAAGAGTGGCCATAGGCAATATGTGTTCAAATAAAACTTTATTTACAAAAACAGCCAGCTGGCTGGTTGGCCCATAAGTGGTAGTTTCCCATCCTCTGCTCTAATCTGTCCAGGAGATTCTGTGGACTATAGCCCTAGGCGCTAATGGAAGGAGGTCCATGAGTATCTTCCTAGTATGTTATATATATTATAAAATATTTTAGTTTCTTATGTTGAGACTCTGCATTTCTAGCTCTTCCGGTCCTGGTTTTGTGCTTTGTTGGCTCATAGAGTTATCAAACCCTGCAATCATACAGGGCGACAACATAGTACAGTGAGAGCATCCACAGCCATCAGAAGACCTGGGTTTAAAGTTCATCTACCACCCTGTGTGGCTTCATCTCTGAGCCTCGGCTTCCATTTTAATAAACTGAGAGCATTGGACTAGATGACTCTAAGTTGGTGTGCTTTATACATTAGCTGGGATGTTAGGGATATCTGACAAATAGAGGCCCGAAGAGAAGAGGAAGAAGTCAGCCAGATGAGAAATGACCCAGGTCAGAACGAGGGGTTTGTCGGTGTGGATGCAGACAGCAGCATGCAGATGACAGCTGTTCAAAGTCTGCTGCCAAGCACATGATTAAAATTAAATGAATCAGTGACATTGTCAGTATAAATGACAATTGGATAGATGTGGATGTAGTTCATTGGGAAAGAGTAGAAGATGGTCCTGAAACCTTGAGAAGGACAGAGGTCTTTCTCATGTTCAGCTCGAATGAACGGTGGGGAGTAGATGGATGCAGATCCCTCAGTGGTGGCTTGGAAGTAAATTGTTAAGTCAGGCCTGAAGGAATCTGGCAGAGGATCTTTTAAATATGGGTACACCCACTACCTGAAACTGACCGCTGTTTCCCCCACTCAATCCCGTCTGGTGTGTGACTTCTAGATAATATTCTCCAACACACAGCTTTTACCATATTCTTTGACCACTCAAATAACTGTGGCTCCCTATCGCCCGTTTACTTGCATGAGCACGCTAGACCACTGATAATTTGGTTCACTGACCTGTCAGGTCCTATGGTTTCCTTATACCTCTTCACAAATGCTACGCTCTGCACCCTGGCATCTCACTGATCCCTGAGCATACCGGGGCTTCTTCACCTCCAGGCATACCTTGAATTACATGCTTTCCTTACCTAGAATGTATTGTCTCCGATTTCTTTATGTATCTGAAACCCCTGTGTCTTCAAGCCTCACTATTACTCTGAACCTTTCATGCCATAAGTTCACAGTGTCTTTTTTTTTACCCCAACACCCCTTATTTGGTATGTATCATTGTCACCTGAGGCAAGAACCCCCACCTGCTGTGTGTATAAATGTGTGGCCTGTGTAGCTGTCACCTCTGAGAAGTTGAGTTCTACTTCCCATTTGGGTTGATTGAAGTTGCAGGGTGGGCACCAGCTGACCAGAGAGAGGCGTTAGGCACAAGGCAGAACTGAGGTTGACTGAGCACCCCATGTATGCACCAAGTGCTATTTGACACCTCAGAAACATTGTTTCATTTTGTAACAACTCTGCAAAGTATGTTGTATAATTCCCACTTTTACGGTGATAAAACTGGTTCCAAAAAAATTAGGTGACTTGGCCAAGATCAAAAGACAACTAAGTGGTGGATCTGGAATCAGGAGGAACATGTAAAACTAAAGCCCACATGTTGTGACTAGAGGAAGAACAACACTGCAAAGAGCTTTGAAGACAGGCTGACCCCACATTATTCTGAAGATTAAATGCCTAATCTTTGGAATATGCCTAATAATCTCTAGCACAAAGTAGGTGTTTAATAAATGGTGATTATTATTATTAAATCACATTGAGAGGATACAGTATTTCTATTTCCTCTTTGAATTTTACTTAGTAAAGACATTACTTGTTTGTCATATAATTGACATAAGAGCTATTTGATTTTGCCAAGAAATTGGTTTGACATTTTCTTTTTTCTAAACTGGATGGGTTCATTGTCTTCACATTCTAACATGAAAGGAGACACAATTCAAGAGTCCTAGGATACGGAGTGTCACAGGTAGTCTACATTAAGTACTTTGAGTAAGGGCTGTACTGTGCTAGCACATAGTAGGTGCTCAGTAAACATGTGTTCCCTGATGCTGTTGAATGAATGAATATGTTCAGGAAGTGCCATCAGGCATCTATTATCACTCTGAGCACATTTACTCCTGTTCTGGATGAGTCTCCCGAATGGATGTGGAATCCATTCCAGTTGTTCTTAAACTGGTTGATCATTAGCATGTCTTGCTTTTGTTTTTCATTATTTTTTAAAGCACAGATTTCTGGGCTATATCACTGAAAAATCTGATTTATTGACTCTGGATGGTAAGAAGCTCCCCAGGGAGTTCTGCTCACTAGCCAGGTTTGGAGAGATCATACATCTAGGTGGTGATGACCGATTTCCACCCAGAACCCTGCCGCATACATGCTCTGTTCAATCAATGAGGCGCTCAATGGCTGTGAGTTTAATTTCCTCGAGGCTGACCAACCACAGGTGGGAACAGCACCCTTCCTTTCACCTCATGCTGGTCATAAGCCTCTTAAAGCCAGTGCCCATAGGAAAAGAGGCCGTCACTATTACTCAGGACAACTTGATGCTAGAAAAGCAAAAGAAAGAGAAGACAGAGGAAAAGATGAGGGACCCTAGGTCTTAAAAGCTACCCTGCCAAAGAAGGCCTCTGGGAGGGATGAGCATCCATCCACCATCATTGTGTGATATAGCTAGACTCAGGCTCTGTGGTCAGATTGTCTGAGTACAAATCCTGTCTCACACCTTTCTCGTTACTACTTAACCTCTCTAGGCCTCAATTTTCTAATATGTGCAATGGGGATGACAGGAATACCTACCTCCTGTGATTGTGAGGCTTAACTAAAGTGCCAGGTACGTTTCTGAATTCTAAATAGAGACTAACTATGGTTAGTCATTCATCTGGCAAATAGTTATTGAATTCATCCTTTGTACCAGGCACAGGGCTGACATGGCACAGGTGATTAAGCATGGCCCTAGCCCTTCTTGCTCTCAGAAAACAAGACACAGGTGAAGGACAAATTCTATTGTGAAAAATATTATAATGGTCTCTACAAAGGGGAAGAGCAGAGGAGGGAGAGGGAGTGGGTGGGAGCAGGGGAGAGAAAGCCCAGGGCAGAGGTGGCTTCTTTTTGGCTGACACCTACTGCATTTCCATGCTACTCAAAACATATTGCTGAATATTTTGTCCAAAACACGATTTTAATATAAAATACTTAAAATATATGTATCCTCCTTTAAAATACCTTTATCCTCCTAATCTAAATTGTAAATAAGTAGCACTAACCACCAGAAAATGAGAGTACATGGAGCTTTTGATGATGAAGAGAGGTGAAGCCAAGCCCCTTGCCATTGGTAGCGTTCTGTGCTGTGGAGAACTCACAATTCTATTCGGGTCCTGGAGAGCGGTTCGGTGGGAACTGAATCTGACATTCTGAGCTGGTTTCCGAAGTCAATATCACCATTGAAAGGAAGCCATTGATCAACCAAGCAAAGCTGCTAAACATGGATTCCAGCCTGGAAAAATTCACTGGGGAAGCTGTGACTGTGACTGGCCTGTCTTGGCAAGGCTGGGTTCTTTGTGACCCCACTGGGCGAGAGCTGAGGGCTGCCGGCCAAGCTCCTAACAAGGGTAACCAGGCTCCCCAGGCTCCAGATCCCCAGCACCCACCTGGGGCAGAGTGGAGGGTGGGAGGGAGAAGCGGGCCTCCCCAAGCCCACTGGGCCAAGATGCAGTCTGACAAGGCTCAGTGGCCATCCACACACCCTGGCTAATTCCAGCCTCCCCAGAAGTATGATGTAATGAGGGGCTGGGGTGGCCCTGCCTCATCTCTGCCCTCCTTTCTGGCTTAGTGGCTCCTCACAGCTGATGGAGATGAACAATGGGGGGAGGGGCCAGGAGGCCAGCGAGTTCCACAAAGAGTGAAACTGTGCCTGGGCCAGATCCACACCAATTATGTCTGAATAAACAAATCCACAGTACAAGCTAAGAGCCTTCCCTCCCCACCCCACCCAACCCTGGTTTTTATTTATTTTTATCTTGATCTGGAAAGTTGGACATATTCCCTATACCGTCCTGGTACCCAGATGGCCTGTTTGAGTAAGCAGTGGGGAAGAAGGTCAATAATACATCAGCATGCAGAGCCTCTCCGAAGGTCAGTCCTGCATAAAATATACCGTGACAACCTGAGGGCAAGTTTAAAATGGAGCTCACAATGGAATGGGGGTGGGGAGGGCCGATGCCACCTTCTCACAATTACTGCAAAATTGACTTCTGCCCCCCCAAAGTATATTTTATTGGGTTCCTGTACTGGTCCTTTAGGAAAAGTTTTCTTTACATACAGGAGTGCTCATGATCTAAGTGAGGAGGGTCTGTCTATATATACAAATACCGGTCATGTTAGGGTTTTTTTCAAAAATGACCAGACCCAGTTTCCCCAAACAGGAACACAATGGCTACTGCAGTGTCTCAAATTCTAATCTATTGAAAAAGCTCTCTCTCTCTCCCTCCCCCACCTCTCTCTCTCTCTCTCTCTCTCTCTCTCTCTCTCTCTCTCTCTCTCTCTCTCTATATATATATATATATATATATATATTCAAACACACATATATTTACATACACACATACATATGTTTGAATAAGATGCAAGTGCTGAACTAGGCAATACAATGAGGAGTTTAATTCATTTCCTTGAGAGGCATTTCTCAATTATATTTGGATTATGACTATTTAATAAATGTGTCTACAGTCACCAGCAATTTTATAAGGGTTCTGCTTCCCTCTTTCTTTATTAAGATTGGGGAGAAATCCAGCAACACCTTTTTAATGCAAAAAATAGAAAAAACTCCATTTCATCTGGGGAATGTATTCAAATTGGAGGCGAATACTGACACAAATATTCTTGATGATTGATCCAGGTTGAAGCGTGTTGTGCATGGGTTTACTGTTCAACTTGCAAGTAATTTGTAAAGCCAGAGTCAGTGTTGACTATGAAACATTGTATCACTGTGATTGGAATCAATAGTTCTTGCACTGTCATTTGTCACATATTTACAAGCTTGAAAAATAGTTCATTTTGTCCTCATCCCATAACTCAAAAGATTGAATCAGAGCCCTGGAGGGATCTGCCAACAGGACACATTCATTACCGATCACCCGTCTTGGTGAGGTTATAATCACAACCACACCAAAAATAGAATATAAATAAAAATTAAAGTACTACTCATTTGATATACTCTTAAATATTTTCGGCTTCAAATATTTAAAAGTCTGCTGGGAGACTTCAATCACCTTGGTGACCTACCTCAGTGACCACAAAGAGAAAAATCACTGTAGCTGATTTTCTCATCACACTCTCAAAACATTCAAAGGCATCATTTTTTTAAATGAAGAAAAATCAAAATCTAGAGTTAATGGTCCAAAAATTTCATAAAGTATACTTCTTCCAGTTATCTCAGATATAGTTCATAAACGACCTTCTATTCCCATGAAAGATTTGTAGAATGCATTTAAAGATAATGCTTTCAATTTTAAGATAAGAGATTTACGAATGATAGAACTTGTGTCTATGAAATCACTAATCCCCACTCTCTAATATTTCAGATGGAGAGCTTCATAAAATGAAAATACTGCCCATAAAGTTGTACTACACCTGCTGTCAGAGACAATCAGTAATAGAACTGCACAGTGAATATTGAAAAGGATGTGAGACATGTGCACTTTAGGTTATAATAATGTATTTTAAGTCCCCTTCACTCCACTGTTGTATTGATAGAGTATTAATGGGTGAAGTATTAGGGGGCGGGGGCACCAATTCAGATTCTTTAAAAAGTCCCCCGATACTAACAGATGATCGCATTGCTCATCAAATTTAGTTGCTAAAATAACCCCAAATCCTAGGATTGCAGCTAGTTTCCTCTGTCGTTTTCCCAACTAAATTCAACCTGTGGGAATCAGACCCATTTCTCAAGTCTCAGCCTAAAGCAACCAAACAACTCAAGCCGCCTTCCCAGTGCTCAGTTGAGTGGTTCTGTATAGGTATAACCCAGTGGCTCTCAACCTTCTGGCCTTTTAAATACAATTCCTCATGTTGTGACCCAACCATAAAATTATTTTCGTTGCCACTTCATAACTGTAATGTTGCTACTGTTATGAATTGTAATGTAAATATCTGATATGCAGGGTGGTCTTGGGCGACCCCTGTGAAAGGGTCATTTGACCACCAAAGGGTTGAGAACTGCTGGGTATAACCAGACATTTCTTTTGTTAGAACAAGGCTGAAAACTGATGTTGCGTATCAGTCATTTCCTTCCTAAACCTCTTTAATTTGTAACTTTAATATTTGGGTTCTATGAGTTTAATATATTTTTTCATGAAGTGACACCATTTCCTCCATACACATTCTCACTGAGAATGGCTGAAATTCACTGAGAGGATCTCATCTATCTTTATCTCTTTGGAAAAGAGATGGGGAGGTGGCCCTTCTCACGAAGAGGAGGCCTGAACTTGAACATGTGTGCATTAAACAGAGTTCATGGTGTCTGCCCATCTCACATCTTTTTTTAGGAAGAAAGAGAATGGTGGTGGAACAGAAGACATGCGCCCTCTCCCCCTGGAGCCCATAAGACGAGGGATGGACCTGTAACCCAGAGGAGCCCCATGCGTAATACACCAGTCAGTAACCTGGGGTTATGTGTCCAGGCTCAAAAATGAGCTGGTCAATCATTTAAACTGAGAGATAGAAAGAGAAGTTGCAGTGGGGTGGTGCTAGAGGTAAAAGGTTTTATAGCAGTGGTTCTCAACCTTGGCTGCACATTAGAATCACCTGGGAATCTTTTTAAAATCCTGATTTCTGGGCCTCATCCTCCGGAAATTCTGTTTCTTTGTTATGGGGTAGGGCCACAACATTAGTAACAAAGAAACAGAATTTCTGGAGGATGAGGCCCAGAAATCAGGATTTTAAAATGATTCCCAGGTGATTCTAATGTGCAGCCAAGATTGAGAACCACTGTTTTATAGGGATACTAGAGACCCGGTGCACAAAATTTGTGCACAGGTAGGGTCCCTGGATCAGGGCTGTTTAGGTTCCCTGCCTCCTCCTTCCCTCACTGCCACTGTGTGGTTCCCCCCACCTCCCCGCCTCCCCACCTCCTCCTTCCCTTGCTCCCTCAGCACCCCGCCGCCACCATCACTGGTCGCCCGCCATGTTCTGTGCTGCCCCCTGGTGGTCAGTGTACATCATAGTGAGCGATTGAACTCCCAAGGGGACACTCTGCATATTACCCTTTTATATATATAGACTAGAGGCCTGGTGCACAAAAATTTGTGCACTCAGGGGTAGGGGGGGTCCCTCAGCCCGGCCTGTGCCCTCTTGCAGTCTGGGACCCCTCGGGAGATAACGACCTGCTGGCTTAGGCCTGCTCCCGGGTGGCAGAGGGCAGGCCCAATCCCTAGGTGCAGCCCCTGGTCGGGCTCAGAGCAGGGCCGATTGGGGAGTTGGGGCACCGCCCCCTGTCATGCACAGAGCAGGGCGTATTGGGAGGTTGCGATGCCACCCTCAGTCACGCTCAGGGTAGGGCCAATTGAGGGGTTGGGGCACTGCCCCCTGTCACACTCAAGGCAGGGTCGATGGGGAGGTTTCGGCGCCACCCCCTGTCACGCACAGAGCAGGGCCCATCAGGAGGTTGGGGCGCTGCCCCCGTCACACACAGAGCAGGGTCCATCAGGAGGTTGGGGCACCGCCCTCTATCACCCACAGAGCAGGGCCGATCAGGGGGTTGGGGCGCCGCCACTCTCACACTCAGGGCAGGGCCTGTGGGGGGGGAGGGTTGGGGAGCTCCCCCTTATCAGGCACAGAGCAGGGCTGCTCAGGGGGTTGGGGCCCCGCCTCCTGTCACACACAGAGCCGCAGGGCGATCAGGGGGTTTGGGCGCTGCCCCCTGTCACGCTGATCCCGGTGCCGGGAGGCATATTACCCTTTTACTATATAGGGTAGAGGCCTGGTGCATGGGTGGGGCTGGCTGGTTTTCCCTGAAGGGTGTCCTGGATCAGGGTGGGGGTCCCCACTGGGGTGCCTGGCCAGTCTGGGTGAGGGGCTGAGGGCTGTTTTCAGGCTGGGAGTGACTGAAGTTCCCAACCACTCCTTTCTTTCTTTCTTTTTTTTTTATTCTGGGCCAGCTTTACCTTGAGGCTTGGCTCCAGCTCTTAGGCCTCCCTCTGGTGCTGAAAGTAGGTTTCTGGCCTTTGCTTACAATGTTGCGAATCTACTGGCTGAAGTCCGGCGGTATTTGTTACAATGTTTCTTAAACTGCCTGCTCAGAGACCTGCAGCCGCAGGCGGGGAACGTTGGTTTCCTCCAACGATCCTCCGTCACTGAGGCAAGCAAGCCTCATGTTAGTTTCAAGTTACCTGGCTGCCGGCCGCCATCTTGGCTGACAGTTAATTTGCATATCGCCCTGATTAGCCAATGGGAAGGATAGCGGTCGTACGCCAATTACCATGTTTCTCTTTTATTAGTGTAGATGCTTGGGGCAGTCATTACCATCTGTGTGCAAAATGCGAGCATATCCTCTGGAAAAGGAGACAGCACGTAGAGAGAGGGGCACTTGCTCAGCCTGCTCGGCTTCTTGTGAACTCTCTCTGCAAATGCCAAGTCTTTTCCTTTGTTTGGAGCTGGTTTGAGTGAACCTCATACAACAGAATGGAATGTATTTAATGTTGTGTCCCAGGCAGAGCTAACCCCAAGGCGGGGGCCATTGTCCCAGTCATTTCATGTTACTGCCATGCTTCTTGAAGGATCGGTGCAATCTGAAGTTTAGTTTTGGTGCCCGTCTTTGTACCTCTTATACTCTAATAAGATATTTAAGCACAAGCAATAGACACATGACTGGAAAAATGGATAAGTGCATATGCTGAGATAGGCTAGGAATTGTGCTAATAACCTAACAAACTAATAGGCAGCCTCGCATATTCTACTGATGGAGGTACCTTACTTGTAATTTGTGACAGGAGTATGGGGAGATGGCACAGTTCAAAGAGACATGCATTTTTGAGTGGAGTCTAGGAAGAGGAAACTTTGTCCTTTTGGGAAAAAAGCGTAAGGTACAGTCAATTAAATCTGGGATTGAATTCTGACTGCCATTTATGAGCTGTGTGACCTTGAACAAGTTATGATGTCTCTGAGTCTCAATTATATTTGCACAATTGTGATAATACCTTTTCTTATAGGCTGGTGAGGATTAAATAAGATAATACATGCATTGGATAAGTAAATGTTTTTGTCCTTTTGTGAGACTGAAGGAAAAGGTTTATTGTCATCATCACAGAAGCTTATTTCTTTGCCAAAAATCTATGGAGAAGCTCAGCCCATGTGCTATTTAAATATTTTTTTTATATCTGGAAACTCAGGGAATTCAGTAAGAATCTCTTCTGGCTCACAAATCATTTCTGAGAGTTGATTTGATGGCAAATGTTCATACATCCATTTTACTGACAAAGAAGCAGTTTCTCAGGATAAGTAAACTCAAAACCATTAGCAGTGACAGCCTTGAAGCGTTAAGTAATTTGAGGGAATATGCTATACCTTCTGGAGTCCGCTAGGGAGACCTGTGATTGTTATCAACCAGAACCGTTGATAGACTATTTGACTGTATGGCTGTAGGACCTGATAAAAGTGGTGTTGTTTTTGTTTGGGCAGCAAGCTCAAATATTCAAACAATCACCTTCCTATGAGGATATCCTTAAATGCTCTGTATTATGCAATTTCAGACCTGTATGTCTGTGTATCTGCTTCAAAAAGGCATTCGGCTATGACCGTTGCCAATACTTTAAGCTTATCATGACCATTTCTGATATTAATTTGTGGATGTGCTAATTTCTCATCTGCCGCTCACAGCAACTGAGTCATTAAGACCTCACCCATTTCGTTTGTGTAGATAGGCAGGAGATAATTGCTGAATGTATGTATGTCTTTGTCCTGGACGTCCTGTTTTGTCATGCTGAAAGATCCAAATTGCTCTTGACACAGCTCTGTGGACATGAGAACATTTTTATTAACAGCTTAAATTTTATTTTTATGATGTGATGCTCATTACTTACTGTTTCTTTTGCCTAACTTGCTGCAGCCTCTTTCTATAATTTAATTTTTCCTGAGACAAACAGTCATAGAGAATTAACAAGAGCAGAATTCAAAAAAATACGAACAAACTAAAGAAGGAAATAAGGGAGAACACCCAGCGAGAACACATTTATAAGTGCCAGATGTGTTTTTATTTGTGGCAAATATGTGGAGAGACTTAATAATACTTCTCCAAAGTAAGTAGACATTGTAGCATTATGAAACATCGGCATATAAGGAATGAGGTCGGCTATGCAAAAAGATGATCCCTCTTACAAAATATTGGGAAATAACTAGATGAGAAAGTATCAAGTTTATTCCAAGTATCATATGTCAATCTCAAAGAGGCCAGCCTAGAATATGATTGAATAAGGAAAAGTGTGGCACAAGATGAGCTGAAAGTCTTGGAGAAAATAATTTGTGGGTTGAAGAAAGATAAATCATCTGCATATACTCAAGAGGGGAGAAGCCAGGGATGAAGGTCTTGTAGCATGTTAATAGCTTGGTACTCTGGCCAGAGTGCCTTGGACTGGAGTCCTCTTAAATTCATTCAGCAAGTGCATTGAGCCCTACCCTGGACCACACACTGTGCTAGGCCCAGGGCCACTGCAGAAGCAGATGGATAAGCTCTCTGCCTCATCCTTTCCATTCTTTGTTTTAGCAAAGTCTTTTACTCTGACATACCATTGGGTTTATATTTACTGTCTTCATTCCCTGTCTTTCCTGCAATAAAATGCAAGTGTTACAAAGACAGGGATTTGTATCCAGAGGTGTCCATGCGCTGCTATAACCCCATTGTCTAGTAAGTCCTTGGTACCTGGTAGCGTTCAGTTAATTTAGTGAATAAATGAATCGGAAGGAAACAAACAAGCAAGGAAGTTAAGAAAGTTGTAAAGAAGACAAAGAGAACATCCATAGGATCCTTCCCTTTGCCTGCATAAGATACTTATGACTATTCCCATTTTGGTACATATCCTTCCATCCACAAAGTAAGTGAATGTGTTACCCTGCACCCTCCACTTCACAAAAAGCTTTTTCTTTTTAATTTAACAATACATTGCATATCAATTACATAATGTAACTTTATGTTGGTTGCTTGGTATTCTACTGTTTGGCTCATGCCGTATATTTAAGCACTCACCACTGATAAACATTTAACTTGTTTCTATTATCTTGTTATATAGGCAGTGCTATGTTGAGTCTCTATAAACAAGTATCGTAACATACTTGCCTGATTTCATCCATAAAACCAATTCCTGAGAGAAATTCATTAGGTTAAAAAGTTTGTATATTTAGATTTTGGTACATACTTTCAAATCGTGCCCCAGTTGTATACAGTGTGTACTAACACCAGAGAAAGAAAATATTTATTCCCTCCCATACCTAACACCTCTTGGTATTATCATTCCTTTTTATGTTTGCCAATCTGATAAGGAAACCTTTGTACTTCCTTACTCTCTTGATGTACATTTCTTTGATTTCTATGAGGGTTAGATACCATTGTATATAACATATTAGCCATTTCTATTTGTGTGTGTGTGTATGTGTGTGTGTATGTGTGTGTGCATGCACGCACATTGCTTGTTCTTGTCTTTTGCTAATTCTTCTACTGTAGTTACTCAACATTTTTAAACATTTATTATGAACTCTACCATTTCCCACATTGGCCCATTCAATATGGAAGGCCTAAAAACATTGGGTCTTTATTTCCAGAAGAAAGGAAAATTTATAACACACATTTACACCGTAAGACAGCATTACATTAGACTTTTGATAGTAGCAGTGCACAGGGTGGGGCAAAAGTAGGCTTATAGTTGTTTGTAGGGAAAATAATACAATAATTAATCATTAATAATCCAAGCATGGACTGTGTTTTGCATACTCCCAACTGTATACCTGCTTTCCCTACCCAGTATTTACTAAGAATTGTTGAATTATAACTTCAGATACCTACTTGAATTCAACCGTTAGTGCTTAGCGCAATATCCACTGTGCTATGTTGTGACGGCAAGGCCATAGCAACACTGAGCCAGTGGGGATGTGATGCCAGCTGCTGGAGAGATGAAGAAAGAGGTCACCCCCTGGAGGGCACCTAGGGGTCATTTCTTCAAGGATACTGTAACCCGGCACTGTGCCACCATCTCCTCAAACATCCCGGGCGTACTTGAAAGTTTGGTGTTGCCAGATACAACTACCAACTGCCAGGGCAGAAAAGGCCCAATCTCTTTCAAACTGCAGCTTTTAGCCAGTTTTGGAGCAGCAGCAGTGAAACTCATTTACGCTGGTCCCATGTAG
This sequence comes from Myotis myotis, assembly GCF_014108235.1. Lineage (NCBI taxonomy): Eukaryota > Metazoa > Chordata > Mammalia > Chiroptera > Vespertilionidae > Myotis > Myotis myotis. The sequence continues at coordinate 170,200,998 of NW_023416313.1, forward strand.
CTTTCTGTCTGGTATGGATTGTTCAAGTCTCTCCGTCCCACCAGCAAACTGTAAGCCTGATGCTAAGTTGTCTCCTGTGTACCATTTTGGCTCATATAGTTTTGCTCAGCCTGTCATCCTTCCTTCTCAGTCTTAGAGGATATAAAAAGGAGCCCTTGAAGGACATACACAATTCCTAAATATCCCAGCAACATCAAGATCTTGTCGTAAAAAGCATTATCCTTTATCTATATAGCTCCTCTCGAACTAGAGTGAAGAGATGAGCAATAAACCAAGGCTGGAAGCTCACATGTTTCTGTTCTGTAAAAATCTGAGGGAAGAAAACATTGGGGCTGAAATTACCTACCTTTCCTTCTCCTGCTGCTGTACTTCCCTTTTCCACGTGCCTCATCCATGGCAAGCCCAAAGTCCTGTCACTGGAGAAACACCGATCTTCATCGTACAACTTAGATTCCCTGGGACATGACCATGGAAGTCGCTCTCACTTTCTGGAAATGATATTCATACTTTTCTTCAAAATTCACATTTCCAAATTGGACTAGATTTGTGTGGATTTTCTAATTGGAAACTGACTGAGCTGCACTGAAAATATTTAAATATTGCTGGCAGATCACGAATAGGATTTTTGTATGCATTTAATAAACTGCCTCTCATAATTGTTTTTGTTTGGTTTTAAATGTGGGCCCAGGAGTCACAATCCACACAATTTCACCCCCAAATTTAGAGATTAAAAGAATGTTTGGTTGTACATGTTTTTTCATAGTCATTAAAAGTTTAAACATATTTATTGTAAATATAAATACAGCCAAATTTTTCAAAACAATAGATATACATTATATGTAAAGTATGTATAAGATATGTATATCTTGAAATAAAAACTAGACATATATGTGCTTATTTTATGTTTCATTTATTTAATGGGTTAATAAAGCAAACATGGAGGTGGGCTATTCAGCTGCTTCTTCTGTATATTTTATGTCTATCCTCCCCCGTTTTACTGCTCCTTCCCCAAGGCAATAAAGCTCTGTAGGGTCTTACATGTCATCATTTCAAGACCATGTAGGCATCTGTACAAAGCTATTATTAAAATTGCTGAAGATGTCCTTTAGCATCCTCTTGGAGATTCAAAGGCTCATTTCCGATGCTTGTTCCTTATTTGGAAGCACTCAGTAATAAAGCAGGAAGCCCCAAACGCAGGCCCCCTCGAAGATGGCTGAGTGGTGTTCAATCTGGTGGCAGAAAAATAAATAAATAAAATTATGCTGGTGATGAGACATCACTTACATATACATCCAGGAAACAGGGAAAGGCTCCACGCTGGGACTTTATAACAAGGCACATATTGATGTGTCCTTCCCTCTAAAAGGGAGGGTCAACCCACTTAGCGGCAGCAGTGCAATAGGAAGGAGTGGCCTGGAGAATGCCTGTCAGGATTGGGTATCTTCACGGTGGCTGGGGCAGTGGGGCAAGTCTTTCAAACATCCCAACAGTAAAGCCCAGAAGGTTTGTCCTGAGAGTCACAGCCAGTGTCTCTGCCAGACCCCTCTCCTACTCTTTGCCAGGGGGTCTGGACTTACCGTCTCAGTCCTGGAGCTGTCGTCTTGCTTCGCTGTGGACATTTCTGGCTCAGCTTCGTCCTTCCTCCTCTCCAAAGCCTTCCCTGAGGCCGCAGGACACTGGAAGCATGTGGGACTTAGAGCCAGGTCCACCGTGGCCTCTGCCATACTATCCATTTCTCAAGGTTGTGGTACGGATTACCCTATATAATAAAAGGCTATTATGCAAATTGACTGAATGGCAGAACAACCGGTGGCAATGATGTGCACTGACCACCAGGGGGCAGACATTCAATGCAGGAGCTGCCCCCTGGTGGTCAGTGCTCTCCCACAGGGGGAGTGCTGCTCAGCCAGAAGCCAGGCTCATGGCTGCCTAGCCCAGCAGAGTTGGCGAGATCCTCTCCTGCCTTTGCAGCAGCGCTCAGGATGTCCGCGGGGAGTGGGCCTAAGTGCACTGGGCCTCTAGTAAGGTAATATTGAATAGTCACACTTGAAGCTGAAAAATGAGTGCATGGGGTTCATTGTACTATTCTCTCTGCTTTTATGTATGTGTATTTCCATTAAAAAATCGTTCCATGAAAAGGAATGAATATAAAGTACCATCATAGATGATTTCTATTTCCCCTTCCTTTCCAATCTTCACTCTCTTCCTCCTCCTCAGAGCTTGTATGATAGTCATTCCTAGCCTTCAGGTAAGTGTGCCTCAGGTAGAGCATGGCTGAAGGGTAGCTGGGCCTGCTGCATCTACCCGCAGATGCTCCTTGGTGAGGCCCCTAAGGAAGACACCATCAGGCAAAGGAGCCCTTATTGTTAGCAGAGGTTCTAAATACAGACCCCAGTGTGTGTTCCCCATGCCCTGGTCCTGCTGTGGGGTCTGTAGGGCATCCTTCTCACAGGCCAGAGGCACACATATAGCCTCAGCCAACTGACTAGCTTCTTCATCTTTGCTTTGGGCCATCATCCTAATTTTGCACCCGTAGATACTTCAACTCTCATAATGAGAAAAAATAAATTGAAGGGAAGGAAGAGACAAAGAAAGTACTCTTACCAAGGGCCTGAAGCTGCTCTTCTTGGGGACCAGGATCTCAAGGGATAAATCAGAAAATGCTGGGGTGTGGGAACCATGAGGAGCAGAATAGCTAACTCTTCAAGAGATTCCAAGTTGTATTCCTCCTTTCCTCACTCCTTCTCTTCATGGAGGCCCAGGCCACATCCTTATTCTTTTTTTAAATATATTATATATATATATATATATATTAAATATATATATATATTAATATATATATATATATATATATATATATATATATATATATATATATATATATATATATATATATCAATGATGAGAGAGAATCATTGATTGGCTGCCTCCTGTACGCCCACACTGGGGATTGAGCCCACAACCTGGGCATGTGCCCTGACCCGGAATCGAACCATGACCTCCTGGTTCATAGGTCAGTGCTCAACCACTGAGCCACACCAGCTGGCCCACATCCTCATTCTTAACGTTCTCATCCTGGGAGGAGTCAGCCCGCGTGGGGTTGGTAGTGGAAAGAGACTTGAATTCTTCCCAGAAGAAATGGAAGCTTAGGGTAAAATGATTTGTTTGAAGTTGGAAACCAGGGGTGGGGAGGGGGGGAGAATGGGATGGGTAAATTAAAAGGAGCAGTGAGACGGGGGACGTGGGCTGAAATAAGAAATCCGACTCCATCTTTTGATGTTTGGCTGTGAAGAGCTTTTAAAGCCTTACCTCTCTCTCTTCGTCTGCCCACACCTGGGAAAGAAGAAATCCCCATGTTCCTTTCCCACCAGACGACCAGATCATATCATCTCCTGCTCTCCTTTGGAAATGCTCGCCTTGGCCCTGCTCCTACCCATCATAAACCCTGGGCCTATCTCTGCCCTTGCTCTGTCAAGTCATTTTCAGACCAATCAGAGCTCTTTCCTACTACTCTCCCCAAAATGCCTCAATTATATAAATAAGCAACCTTTTATAACTCTTGGTGTGTGTGTAACATCATCAGTTTCAACATCTGTACCAAATACTGTTTCTAAAGAGTGGCTTTCACTCTATTCTATGAATAGAGTCATGGGTAACATTAGCTATATCTGGATAATGGGATTATGAGAGATTTATTTTTCTTTTTAGCTATTTTTCTTTTTTTGTATATGTCTAAGTAGTGAATATTTTAGGCTTTGCAGGCCATATAGGCACAGCTATTCAACTCTCCTCCACACTCAACTAGTAGTGTGAAAGCAGCCACAGACAATGCTAAACAAATGGGCATGGCTTTGTTCCAATAAAACTTTATTTGTGAAACAAGGTAGAGGACCAGTTTCGACCTGCTGATCATAGTCTGCTCTGATGTTTCTACACTGAAAGTCTATTACATGCATGATTAAGAAATATAGACATAAAATTTAAAATATTGGAATACATGGGTAATCTTAATTAGGACCTAATGGTTGGCACTTTTGGGGGTGATAAAAGGAGGCAATAAGAGCTAACCTACTCCTTATCTATGGCTTCTTAAGGGGCTGGTTTACTTCTAGAGAGGAGTCTTAGAGACTTAGATTGCCCTGCCCCTCTACTCTGTGCTGGACCCCTGGCCCTGCCAAGATTAGTAACAGCTACAGAATTACACCTTGCAATCTAGAATGAAATGCACATCCTTAAAAAGAATCAGTCAGTCCCAGCCCTCTAGTAGCAATAGAAGAACTGAAAAGCTTGGAGAAAGCTTCTGAGAAATTCAGCATGCTGCCATTGCGTGGCCTTGACTTGATTTTCCTCCTCACTTAGACTTAGGCTTTCTTCTTTCTGCTGACAGGACTGGGACCTTTTAGGATAATATAAGGGGGCCAAGGCACTCCAGAGAACCCTACCCTCTGCCCCGCAACTCTGGGGAATTCCCACCACAGTTTATATTTTACCAGGAAAAATACTGACCAGGCTTCCAAAAAGCTGCCACGTTCACAGGCCCCCGACTGTTTCTTTTAAAGTGTGTCTGTCTAATCAGCAGGTTTGCTGTGAAGGAACCTCCAAGTGTGGCAGAAATTGTCTTCCTGTGGGGAGAACAGTGGGGGAGCAGGTGCTTGATCGTGGGAATGTCAGAGCTCAGAGTAGAGGCAATTATTCTCCCCCATGTCACTCAGCATGGAGGAGAAATTAGCAAGGAAAAAGCAGGCAGCTGCTCTCCCCTGGGTGTCCTGGGCAGCTATGAGGAGAGGGCGCTCTGCACACCTGGGACCACGCAGCTGTGCTGGTGCCAGCAGCTCTCACGGGCTGGTGCTCAGCTTTCTGAGATGCACTGCAGAGGCCTGTCCCGGGAAGAAGCTGGAAGGAGATGGATCGCTTCTGGACCCCCTGCAGGAGCTGGAGGTGAAACCAGGAAGACGAGGCTCACGCATTTTCCCCGGCAGGGACAGTTTTCAAAATCAAAATTAACTTAGAGGAATAACATTATATCCCCTCCCCATCTTTTTTAAAAAAAATATATTTTTATTCATTTCAGAGATGAAGGGAGAGGGAGAGAGAGATAGAAACATCAATGATGAGAGAGAATCATTGATCGGCTGCCTCCTGCACCCCCCACACTGAAGATCAAGCCCACAACTGGGGCATGTGCCCTTGACCGGAATCAAACCCGGGACCCTTCAATCGTAGGCTGATGCTCTATCCACTGATCCAAACTGGCTAGGGCTGTCCCCTCCCCATCTTGACACTCATTCATCCAGGCTCAATTTTTACCCAAATTTAATGATAAAACCAGTGTTGGTTTGTTCCTCTTTTTATGAGCTAAACCCAAAGATAGGGCCCCAGACAGCTTACCTGGAGAAAGGGAGGGTTTTAATAAGATGACCTTCACCCACATCTCCTTCAGGGCAGGACGGGCTATTAATCAGGCTGCCAAGGGCATATGCTGTCATACCCAGCTAGACCTAGTGACCAGAAGGTTCAAGTTCCTTTGGGGCATTTCTGTGTGAGGTACCTGGTCTCTCTCTGCACCATGGGAAGGGTAACAAGATTCTAACAGAGGTCCGAGAGAAAGGACACTGTATTGACCAGGAAAATGGGATTTTTAATGCAGTCACCTGCCATTTCTCTGTGGCTTGGCAATCCTATGCTAGACTTTAGGTTTCCAGAACTCATTTGTCTCAGAGGCAAAAATGCGAACTCCATGGGGTCCTATAGGGTTTAGTTTCTAAGTATGTTAATGACTCTATTAGCTCCAGGCTGCAGCAAACCAATCTACAATCTCAGTGGTTTAAAAAATACACATTTTCCTCACATCTGCAAAAGTTCAATAAGATGTTTCTGTTTGGAGGTGGCTTTACTCCACATGGTCACTCAGGGAACCCAGGCTTCTTCTACATTGTGGCTCCTGCTTTTCCTTGGGTCTCAAAGCTTTATCCAGTTCCTGATGGGTGGGGGAAAAAAAGGGGAAAGCATATCTACTTCTTATCCACTCAGACCACAAAGGGACACACATCATTTCTGACCACGTTCTTTTCCTGAAAATTAGTTGCACAGCCTCACCTAGATGCCAGGAAACTGTACACACAGTCCCTCACGGGCAGCCACTGTCCAGCAACAAGCTGAAACTACGCATCTGGGATGGTCAGCTGGCTGTCAGTCTATTCCTAGCCCTGCAGCCCCTCTCAGACTGCATGCCGATGCTGCCACTCACATCCAGGATGACTGGATGTCCCGAGATATGACTTCATTTTGACCTCCACTATCCCTCTATTATTAAAGGTTGCTCAGGTAGGTTTTCTGCAAATGCTTCAGTCTACGCTACAGGAAGATGTGGAGCTGGGGGTAAGAGTTGGTATTCTCAGCAGGAAGGCCAACGTGTCTGTTTGGTGAGAGGGGAGAATTAATGGTCATCTGTGTGAGAGGTGCAGCCTCACTCCTGAGGGATATGACTGCAACTAGGAGGCAATCTAAGATGGCTCAGTGAACAGAGCTCCGTTCAAAGTCATTGCTATATCTTGAGAAAGAACAAAGTTGGAGGGATCACAATACCAGATATCCAGTTATACCACAAAGCCACTGTAATCCAAACAGCCTGGTAATGGCACAAAAACAGGCATATAGATCAATGGAATAGAACATAGAATCCAGAAATCAACCCAAGCCATTACGCTCAATTAATAATTGATAAAGGAGGCAAGAACATACAATGGAGTAAAGACAGTCTCTTCAATACATGGTGTTGGGAAAATTGGTCTGCTACATGCAAAATAAATAAATAAAAATAAGAAAGGAAGGAAAAACTGGAACACCACAAGAATAAACTCAAAATGGATAAAAGACTTAAAAGTCATGAACCCATAAAAAAACCTAGAAGAAACCATAGGCAGCAAAATTTTAGACATCTCTCATAGCAATATATTTATGGATACATCCCCTAAGACAAGGGAAAATAAGGAGAAAATAAGCAAATGGGACTACACGTCACTTCTACATCAAAATAAAAAGCTTCTGCACAGCAAAAGAAACCACCAACAAAATGAAAAGGGAGCCCATTGATACATCTGATAAGGGGTGAATTTCCAAAATATATAAGGAACTCATTCAACTTAACAAAAGGAAAACAAACAATCCGTTCAAAAAATAAATAAGCAAAGGACCTAAGTAGAGACTTCTCCAAAGTGGACATACAGAAGGCCAACAGACACATGAAAAATGCTCAAAGTCACTAACCATCAGAGAGATGCAACTCAAAACGACAATGCGGTACCATCTCACACCTGTCAGAATGGCTATCATCAACAAATCAACAAATGACGTGCTGGAGAGGATGTTGAGAAAAGGGAACCCTTGTGCACTGCTGTTGGGAATGCAGACTGGTGCAGCCACTGTGGAGAACAGTATGGAATGTCCTAAAAAAATTAAAAATGGAAATCCTATTTGACCCAGTGACCCCACTTCTAGGACTATATCCCAAGAAACCTGAAACACCAATCAGAAAGAATATATGCACCCGTATGTTCATAGCAGCACAATTTACAATGGCTAAGATCTGGAAACAGTCCAAGTGCCTATCAGTAGGTGAGTGGATAAAAAAGCTTTGGTAAATTTACACCATGGAATACTATGCAGCTGTAAAAAAGAAGGATCAATTACCCTTTGAGGTAGCATGGAGGGACCTGGAGAGTACTATGCTAAGTGAAATAAGCCAGTCAGAGAAAGATAAGTATCACATAATCTCACTCATATGTGGAATCTAATAAACCAAATAAACTATGAACCAAAAAGATCCAGAGACATAAAAACTTGGAACAGACTGATGAATCTCAGAGGGAAGGTGAGGGTGGGTGGTGAGTGGGGAGAGATTAACCAGGGAACTTATATACATATATGTGTAGCCCATGGTGAAGGCCTGGTAGGGGAAGGTGCAGGGTGAAGGGGTCAATGGGATAAAAAAGGGGGGCATCTGTAATACCTTTAACAATAAAGATATTTTTTTAAAAAAGAAATCAAACCCTAAATGAAAATAAATCCTAGTTATAATAAAATTCAATAGTTAAATAAATATTTGCGACCAAAACAAAACAAAATACGAAGTCATTGCTCTGAGCGAGACCACCAGAGTTTCCCTTTCTTTACACTGAGCATGCATGATCAGATAATTATTTTAGAAAGAAAACCATAACCATCTGGATTTCAGGGGTGCTAGCCCAATTCCCAGTTCTTTCTGATCCTCTGCAACACAATTCTTCAGATATGTTTATATTTTATGCCTTTCCTCCCCAGGTCTTTACATTTCCAGGGCATTTTAAGGTTTCCAAGACTTTTTTTTTTTAAATATATTTTATTGATTTTTTACAGAGAGGAAGGGAGAGGGATAGAGAGTTAGGAACATGGATGAGAGAGAAACATCCATCAGCTGCCTCCTGCACACTTCCTATTGGGGATGTGCCTGCAACCAAGGTACATGTTCTTGGCCGGAATAGAACCTGGGACCCTTCAGTCCGCAGACCGACGGTCTATCCACTGAGCCAAACCGGTTAGGGCTCCAAGTCTTTTTGGATCTATTTTCTCCTTGTTCCTTAGAAAACTCCTATGGGCTAGGCTAGGAAGTACCAATAAAAGCTTGAATGACACAAGGTAGCTGATGTCACATGTCCAACTCAGAACAGCACTATTACCCAGATCTCCCAAATGTCCTTAATGCTCTAAATTTAAGCGGACAGGGCTACCTCTCTCATCTCTTTCACAGTCCCTCTTACCCAGAGAATTTCTGATCAGCCCTGACCAGTGTCTCAGTTGGTTGGAGCATTGTCCACACACCAAAAGGTTGCAGGTTTGTTCCCTGTCAGGACACATATCCAGGTTTCAGGTTCAATATTCAGTTGGGGCATGATTGGGAAGCAACCCATTGATGTTTCTTACTCTTTTCTCTCCCTCTCTCCTCGCTCTCTCTCTCTCTCTCTCTCTCTCTCTCTCTCTCTCTTCCTTCCTCTCTCTCTAAAATTAATAAAAAAAAATATCTTTCCTTTGGTGAGGATTAAAGAAAATAATTTCCGTTCACAGCACCTTCTGAATACCAAGCAATGGTCCATCCACCTCCTCCTACTCCATTCCTCCCTGAGAACCTTTCAACAGCAGTGAATCACAAAAGTTTTCTTCATACCACTGAGACTAGAATTCCTCATCACTTACCTTTGGCACACCTTCATCACTGTAGAAAGAGAAAGGATTTTTATAAATCATCACATGCATGGTCCCCAGCTCCAAATCCTCATAGTAAGTCAAGACACCTCCACACCTCATTTTGGATGGGGCATGGAGCACATGCAGAGTACCATGGCCATTCCTGGAAAAGAATCGCTGCTGTCTCTCTCAAAAAGCTGAAGTTCCACTACAGGCTCTCTTGGGAAGAGGTTAAGAGTTTCCGCTCCTGACATGCTGCCCTCGGTGGCCTTTGTTCCAATCTTTAGACTCAAATGAGTGAGAGGCAACATTGCTGAATGTGCAGAGCATGGACTCTGAAAAACCCAGTCTTGCCCCATACTAGCTGTGTGACCGTGGACACACTATTAGCCTTCTGTTCCTCGTTTCTCACCTGTAACATGGGAGTCATAACACTTGCCAAGGTTGAGGAATTACATGAGATATTTTAGGGAAAGAATGTAGCAAATAGTAAATGCTAAAAATAGCAATAAATGATTACTATTTTAATTATTACCATAGCCCTAGAAGAATGGATTTTTAGACAGATGAACAAATAGATAAGCAAATGATCAGCAACCAGAAGCCTAAAAGAAAATGTTCTGTGCCTTCCTGTCTAAAAATGCATCCTGTTCTTGCACAGGTATGCAGGTATGCAAAGATGCATACACAGAGTTTTCACCGCTACATTACTTGTAAATGCAGAACACAGGATATCTTTGACTTTGGCTAATTGACCATGCTAAGTCTAGCATTGCATTAGATGAGCAGTGTACTTACTTTTATGAGAGGAAACAGTCTGGATCCAGTGACCAGAAGTCATATTTAATCACCACAATAGAGAGTTGCAGCCCCATCGAGCCCTGCACCTGAGCCAGAGTGCAGACCCAGAGCCCTGAAATGGAGTTTGGGGTCCCCTAGAGGAAGGAGCTTACTACACTGCTAAAAACATACACTGTGAATCCCTCCCTGAGACCTCTCTGTGATAAGTCAATGGAAAACTATGACAACTCACTTCAGGCAGGACTGCTACCACCCACTCCTCAGGAATGAAGATTTAGGTCACTCCACCAGACAAGGAACACCTGTAGCCAAGGGACAACTCTAGCCGAAGTGCTGGCCAAAGACAGAGAAATGTAGAATGAATAATAGGAGAAAGTAGTTACAAATACCAGTGTAACCATGTGATAAGTTGCAGAAACAAAGACTGGAATAGTTATTAGCATTTCTTCCTTATTTTGATATAAATTCATTTGCATATATTTTAGCCAATTTGTCTTCCCCTTTCACATTTCTCTAACACAAAGATATGTTAATCAAATCTCATCCCAAGGAAAAAAAAATTGTAACTGTGAGATGTTGCCTGTTGGCTAAACTTTTTGTGGTAATCATTCTATAATCTACATATATAAAAGGCTAATACGCAAAGTGTCCCCTTGGGAGTTTGACCAGGAGACCAGGAGTTCAGTTGCTTGCTATGGCATACGCTGACCACCAGGGGTTGGCGCAGAATGAAGGAAGGGCCCGGCCAGCAGCCAAAAGGCCCCAGATGAGCCTTCATTGCCAGCCAATGCTAGGGACCCTACCCATGCACAAATTTCGTGCACCAGGCCTCTAGTGTATACATGAATCAAATCACTGTGGCTTACATTTAAAACTAATACAACATTATATGTCAATTATATCTCAATAAAATGGGGAAAAAAGATGTATCCATAGTAGTTAACCTTATTGCCCACTATGTAAAGTAAACTATCAAAAAAGGATGTGACTCAGAAAAAGAAAGAACATTGGCCAGATATGAGTAAAATGACTTTCTGTTCTCTTTTGTGGAGAGGGTTAACATGTTTTGATTGGAGGAGGAATAGTTGCATCATGTTAAATGCAAAAGAGATTTTACTGTTGTCTTTATTTGGAAGTTAAGTTTGATGAAAGAAGTGTGTATGGAAGCCACATTAATGAGGAATGGACTGTGGGGGCTTTATATTTTAATTTGGTAAGCTGAACTGCATTTCCCAGAATTCTCTTTCCTGTATGATTTTGGGTTAGGGTTGGCCATAGGAGATATTTACATAAGATTGCGGAGGTGAAGTTAAGCAACAGCCTCCTTTATGCCCTGCAGGTAGCTGTCGGGCACTGTGGCAGCCCTTACATATGGTTGCCGACACACTGGCTCGCCTTCTTAGTGTGGGGCAGCACCCAGGCCTGCAGCTCCCACCTGACCTAGCTCTTTACCTTACAGGGCCAGGTGTGAGTTCAGTCCCATGGACGATGGTGCCAGCTTCTGCAGGTCACCCACCTCATCAAGATTAGAGTATCTAAGAGACAGTCTTGGATTCCAGTCTGCCTTTGCACGCTGTTACTCCCTGTCCATTTCTCCCCTCCCCCCACCCTGCTGCTATCACAGCTGACCTATAGTAACCTCTGCCCAACACCAGGTGCAAGAGCCTTATGGGTACTATGTTATACACTTCACATTACTTGTAAATGCAGAACACAGGATATCCACGATTGCGTAAGGTCTAATCCCTGTTAACAAAATCCTTTATCCCTACCATTCAGAGTGTTCCTGATTCTCTGATCAAACTCTGACTGATACACTATGATCTTAGTTTTTATTTAACATTTGATTATTTGGCTATCTGTTTTTTTTAATGAAAGAAGATTGATTATGCTGAGCCCAGACTTCCCGTGGCCACAATTAGTTGGAGCTGAGCAGTGGCTATGCCCTGAGATGATGCATGAAGTGTCCAGTTTGCCACAATCCCCATATGGCCCTCATTTATATTTCATGCCTGGTCCCCAGAAGCTTTTGGGTTTGTGGTCCCTAAACTGGAGGTTTTCCTAAAAGGTCTGGTCTGATTTCTAGTCACAGGGCACGAAGCCTTTGGTATTACCTGGCAGAACAAACCGCATTGTCAGGTTGACTAAGTAGCATGTAACAAAAGTTCCAACACCTCATTAAAATAATTATTTATTCCTCATTAAATTATTATTCCATCCTCAGTAAGCATAACATAATACCCACATTTTATTCAGATTAATTCATTTCAGTTGATAGAGTGATGGAAAGTATACTTTTCACAAACTTTGAAGTTGGAAGAGATGTGAGACAATACCTGGTTGAACAGGTTCCAAAGTCTGCTCCATCATCACCCAGGTTCCTCTGAGACTCTTCGAGGCTCAGAGATAGGGCTGTGCATGTCAGTGGGTGAGGCTTCACTCTGTTCAACAAGAGAAGCTTCATGTTACTCACATCATATTGAGTTTCTGCTTAACTTTCTTTTGCTTTAAAGAGGGACCTTGTCTAAACCTCTCATTTCACAAATGAGGACATTCAAGAACAAAGAGCCCCCAAATTAACACGGAGCAACTGAATATGATGCAATAAGATCTCAGGATCCAGACTTCCATCCAAGGATTCAGTCCATTCACCCACTGTCTCAAAAGGCAACAATATTGGTTGTACCAAGAGAGCTCAGATGGTACCCAAGACCAGATGTCATGTGGGTAGATCCGCTTCATGATCACGCAGAAAGGGCCAACCCTAGGATGCTGCTGGTTTCCTCCCAGTGGCACAGGGAGACTCTAATCCCCTATTATCAGTCCTTGGTGTTTTTTGTACCAGGACCCGAATAAATAAGAAATAGAGAAACACTCAGAAGTTATTTATTTCCCTATTTAACTGAAACAGTTTATTTGTTTTGCCTTAAAGAAGAGGCATCTTGTTCCCTTTAAATCCACTTAGACAAAAACTGGATGTTATTGACAGAAGGCCAGTGATATGCATCTCAGGTTTTATATGGGGATTTTCATTTTGTCACATCTAGTTTAAGCCACCAGCCTAATTTAATTACAATTAATGAATCACCATTTACCCTGAGGCAAAACCAGGTTTTCTTGCTGAAGAGGTGTTCAGTGCAGAGCATTCAAATTCATGACCTAGACCTCAAATTAACGGGCTGTCCATTAAGAATGGATGAGTGGCTTTGAAGACTGCATTTATCGGTTGTCGACAGTCCTCTCTTGCAGTCCCCAGCAGTCCCTTTGGAAGAGACAATCAGAAAGGGAAGATACAGCAAATGAACGTCCCTGATAGCGTACCTAGCGCCCAATGAGGTTTCATTGAAGTGCAGCTCTGCCCTTGCGGGGGTGAAGCCCATGAAGTGGTAGAAAGAAATCAGCCCATTGAGAAGTCGGATCTTTCCCACAGCCCCTAGGGTCTTATTGTTGGGAAAGGCTAATAGAACCCTACTCCAAATTTGTTCAGTGAGGTTTTGGTGAGTACTTACTATGTGCCTAAACCTCGAAATATTTAGCAATGCCAAGATGCATAATATTACCTATTACCTATAAATATGAGGAATATAGACAATCTTGGGCTGGGATAGGAAGGTTTACCTTGTAGAGTTGTCATGCTATGTTTGTCAGGGTTGATTATTCAGCTGGTCTAATTATTTGGCTTGGTGGCCCTTTATTTCTTCCATTGCTTTATTGGTCAAAGAGGGTAGAGGCTATGGGAGCTGTGCTTCCCTGCTAGGACTTCAATTGGTACAGGATTCATAGACTAAGATGGGTTGGATGGTGAGGAGAGGGGTCTCAGGAGGTGTCAGAATGCCCCTAAAAGGTGAGAAGGCCTGTGGGAATGCATTCCTGGTACTGACTTAAAGATGTTTAAAGGTGATCCACAGCCAGGCCCATGGGTAAGCAGGCCACTGCTCTGTCTGGAGGGGTGAGATCCTGTTGGTGGTGATAGGAATTATTGCTGGCTCAGCCTCAAGGAGAAAGATTTGCACTCCCATCTGCAGTGTTCTTTGAGTAGAGGCCGTGGCTGCAGTTGCTCTGAGTGGAGCCCAACTCTCCCACAATCAGCCCTTTCATCTTTGTCCAGTGCTGTGGTGACTTCTTAAGCCACAGCCATAGGCTCCACACTGGCCTTCACCAGACCCCCTCATGTCTCAGGACTCCTGGATCACTGGCCTATCCCTATTTCTCCCCAAAAGCTTAAAACTAGGTAGCAACGTATCTTCTTGTAATTTCTACCTCTGCCACTTTCCTGTAATCATTCCCTTATTGGAACAACCTCTCTTTTCAGGTTAGCAAATCACCCTGCTGCTTCTCTCAGATTCTCTGTAGAAGTTCTAACAGCACATGAGGCTGAAAAGTGGGACTGATGAACTGCATAGATGGGGCCAGACGTGCTGACTTCAAGAAATGAAGTTCAGGAAGATTGAACTTGACTTCCTCCAGGTAGCCCCTCTAATTCCTCTGACCATCATCTCTGCTTTCTCTTTCCAACAGTCCTTGGCACATTATGAGCTAAGTTTGAATGTTCTATTTAACATATGATGCATATTCACTCATTTGGCAGGACAGAGTAGGGCCTGTGGGATCATATGGAAGCAAATAACCCAGTTCTTTCTTTCCCTCAAAGATTTGATCACCTTATTGAAGAGATATCATCATCAACACCACACACACATACACACACACACACACACACACACACTCAATTAAAAAGTAAGACAGCAACATAAGAGTTGTTACAGGACAAGGTACAAGAAATGTTAAATGAGTGCTCTCAACTATCGGTGTGATATGAATTGGGAGGAGTCTGTGGGCCTGGGTCTGGGATGTCAGGACACCCTATAAGACCGATTTAAGCTTTTCCAAAAAGAGGGTGAGAATTTGATAAGCAACATGCCAGTTTGCCATGATAATATAACATCACATTCTCTATTTATTTGATGTGTGTCCGGGATGTCTCCATAACCAGACTGCAAGTTTTTGAGTAGAGGGACCTGCCTTATGTTCCTTTTGGATCATTCTCCCCTATGTCAGTCTTGCAGATAAAAAACATAATGTCTCTAGGATTGTATGCCAGAGACAAGCACTGGATTGAACCAGAGAAAGTCACACCCTGAAACATTCCTGCTTGGCTTGTCCAAAGAGGAAAGAACCTGAGCTTGGAGGCCAGCTTGAGTAAAAAGGGATCTCCAGGCAGCACCAGGTCTGACCAGCAGACCCTGAGCGACGGATGAATGGATTACTCTGACACATGTTTCTGTGAAAGAGAGGGCTAAGGGACTGCTTGGCTATAGGAACCAAACAGCCCCGTTCACCTGCCTCCTTTTGCTTTTATTGTAGCAACAGCTTGAACTAAAATTAACCTCTAGATACTATCAGCAGAGTAAATATTCTTGAGAAAGCACATGCTTCTATAAGGTTGTGTCTAAAGACTAAACATAGAGATTCCAGCAAAACACCTGGGGGCTCGGACTTGTTTGGAAAAGTCATGGCAAGGACTGCTGCGTTCGGCAAGATCTCCCTAAAGGCTCCCAACCTTTCAGAGAATCCTCCTTACAGACTTTCCAACCAAGTCCCGTGCTTCCCCACAACCGAGACCCTCAGGAAAGGCAGCTTTCCTTTCTGTAGCATGGTCAGAAATTCTCCCTTGTAGCTTATACCTTTCAAGGAGATCAAAATAATTTATGCTAATAATTCTTATAATGACCATCTGATATCATTTTCCCCATGAAGCTTAAGATTCATGGACTCTCACTTGCACAGACACCTTCTAAAATCATGTATCTAGTCATCTTAAATTCCTTTTCTTAATGAGGACCCTTCACACTGTATTTCTTAGTCCCCAGAAAATGAATCTGCCCCTGTAATTTATCATTCATTTGCTAAATGCTTTTCTTATGGAAGCTTAGACTTTATGAAGAATCCCAGAGAGGTTAACTGACTTGCTCAAGGTCACACAGCAAGTTAATAAAGATACATTTAACGTCTATAAATGAGTTTCAGGAACAGAGATGGAATATTCTTATAAATTATCCAAGATTGGATATTGGAATATTTTCATCTCCTTTCCCATACCATGAAAATGAGAACACAGTTCTGAGAAACATTATGTTCTTTCAAAGATTCACTCTACTTATAAGGTGAGAAGCATGGAGTTGTGGGCCTAAGTCACCAGGTCTCATGGGATCAGACACCAAATGGAATTATCTGGTTGTGTATTGGTGCTTAAAGTTCACCACATTCTCTACTTCAAACTACAGCAGCAAATGGATAGAAAACAGCATTGGGAAAACTGGCAATTTAAAGATATAACTGAAGATCCAAACTGTTTATAGTTTCTGAGTTTCATTTTGTTTTCTGCCCTTTTTTGCTATAGTGAAGTCAAATGTGTCCCATAAAATGGTTCTTTTGTATAGGAAGGAAGTGTGCCAGCATCCAGTCATACGTGAATAGTTGTTCAGTCATCAAATATTTAGTGAGCATCTCCTGTGGGCTCCACACTGTGTGAAGGGCTGGCCACAGCCTAGTTGTGAGTGCTACAGAGTCATGAGCTATTTAGGCAGCTATATCCCTTTCTGCAAATCCTTTGGCCTCAAATCCCTTAAACTGAGGCTCCATCATAGGGGTAGGTACAGGAGTAGAGGGCCTGTGTGAGAGGGCCATGTGGCCAAGGCCCTCAATTACAGATCTCTGACCTTAAAGTGAGGATTTAGAGATATCATAATGTGATGCAGCAAAGATATTCATAATACATCTTGAAATGTGTGCCATTTCCAGACCACACAACCTTAGTGCATTACAAATTTATAAAGTTTTTAAAGTAAAAACCTTCCATTATCTTATAAACAACACATTCATATATCATGTCATTTTTGGCAACAAAAGTGTTAAATGTTCTACCAACATTGGGGTTCATTTAGTTTATATAAGCTACCTCCAGCAGGCATGTCAATGAATTCCTCCTGAGAAAACACAGCACCATCTCCAATGGTTTTCTTATACATGCGGTCATCTCCATCTAGTTCATGATTAGCCAATGCCTCTCCCACCTGGAGGTAAGCTCCTACCTTGTTCACTACAGAACCCCTAGTGCTTGTCTGACACAAAGCATAAGTACTCATTAAAACATTTGTTGAAGAAATGAATAAATGAAGTTTAACCCAGAAGAGTAAACAAGATGGAACGTGAATGACTATTTGCCAAGTATGATAAATGCTTTAATTCTTAACAACTCTGAGATTTGGATGGATAACTGTTGTTATCCCCATTTTATAGATGAAAAAATTAAGGCTTAGTGTTCTTTTAAAAGATTACAGTGCAGAGAATGCATTTAAATCCATGATTGCCTGACTCCACAGCATGAGCTTTAACCACTTAATTCTTTTGCTTCACTATCTTCTGACGTAGACAATGACAATCTACACTAATAGAAGAGAAACATGCAAATTGGTGTCACTCTGCTATGCCCAGCCAGAGTGACTATGCAAATTAACCCCAAAAAGATGGTGGTTAATTTGCATGCGCAGGCACGGAGCGAAGACTGAAGGCTCCAGCTGGAGTGAAGACTGAAGACTGAAGACTGAAGACTGAAGAGGCTTGGCTTCTCCGCTGCAGCCAGACCAAAGGCCTGAGTCCCGGGTACCAGAGGAAACCCCGTGCCAGCAGCCAGGGGAAGGAAGGCCTATTGAACAAATCTCTTTGTGCAACGGGCCTCTAGTAATAATAATATAATAATAATAATAATAATAATAATAATAATAATAATAAATATTATTGAATACTTTGTTCTTATTACTGGGCTGACCACGTATAAAAGTTATATCGATTATTTTTACCAAAAACTTCTGAAATAAGAACTATTGCTCTTTCCATTTTACAGATGGGGAAACTGAAGGGTAGAGGGAATCAACTGACTACTAATGAGCTATTTAGATTATGTTGAATGTCAACAAATAGAACAGTCACACAAATCCATGTAACTTGATTTTTCTTTGCCTGATTTAAATTACAAAGTATACAGACCTTTCTAGTAATATTCAGAGAAGCAATTGCATATTAGGAGTTTTCTCAGAAGTTGGTGTCTCATAAATGAGAGCCTCTCTGTTTTGGGGGTCTTTTGTGTTATTTCCAGCAATTACTTTTCATTTACCTCTGCTGAGCAAGCCAATAATCGGTGACTTCCCATCTAATCGCTTCCCTGGATGACAAATCACATTACTCTGAATTCCCCATCGGTTTCTAAGTCTCTCCAAGGCCGGTGGTCGAACACAAGAAATGAAACTTTGATCACTTGTGTTCATGACAGAGAAAATGGGCTTCCGGGGGCCCCAGGTGCTGGTGGCAAGGCCCATGAACTCTAGAGGCCCTGGGTCCCTGGGGCTGAGGGAACTCAGATCAGAGACAAATCTTATAGAAGGTGTGGGGCCATGTGCTTCTAGAAGGTGTGGGGCTATGTCAGTCCCTGTGGCTGCCAAGACAAATTACCACAAGCTTAGTGGCTTAAAACAATAGAAATGTATTCCCTCCCAGTTCTGGAAATGAATTCTCTTAATGAAGCTGAAATCAAGGTGTTTTCAGGGCTTTGTTCTGCTGGAGGCTTTATTAGAGAATCTTTCCTTGCCTCTTCTGCTTCTGGTGGCTGCAGGTGTTTCTTAGCTGTGACTGCAAATCCAACCTCTGCCTCTGTCTTCACATGGATGTTTACGCTTGTGTCTTTTCTAAGGACACTTGTCTCTGCTTCTCGGAATCTAATCAGACAGACTGATCCAGTCCTCTGATCAAATACTCATGATGCAATGCGGCATGTTCTCTAAAAGAGGTATATGCAAGGATCATGAAATGTGTTCAGTGGACATGAAAGAAGGAAGGGCAGGCAGGCTAGATTCTCATTTATTCTCAAGGTACCTGAGGACCAGCGAGACTGAATGGTTGAAGATCCCACAGCTCAAACATGATGGAAATAAGGCTTGAACCCAGAGCTTCTGACAATTGCTTAGAGGCCACATGCTTTCTGGCAGCTGAAAACAAAGAGGTTGTCCTCTGTCAAGGTAGATCATCAAGTTCTTAGTGACTTTCCTTTGAATTCTAGAGATTTTTATTAGATCTGGAGAGACACTGTGGGGGAAGGTCTTACAGACTGGTAGTTATCTAATGGTCTTGCTTTGTGTCTCCTCAATCATTTTTTTCTTTACCTTTTCTTTTTTAAGTCAAGAGATGCTGGATATGGAAACCTGAACTATCTTTTGATAAAAAGTTTTCAAACATCAATGAGACAGGATAGCAAGGTCCCAGGCCAAGAAATAGAATAGTGTAAATTGTAATGTTACTGTAAATAAGTTGCAAATTGACTTCCTCTTCAGCCTAATACCCTAGGAGAAGACTTGGAGGTGAGCTTTGCCTCAGTGCCCCTCTTTGCCACTATCCCTATTTACTTTATTCCGTCACTCAGCGGCTCCATCTAGGGAAAGGGGTAGAGACACAAGCACAGTATATTATTGTGGGCACGTAGGGAGTCCCCAGGTTTGGGATCACCCAAGATAGTTCCATTCAGTTCAACAGACATTTATTGAGCATCTATCAGGAGTCAAGAATTGAGCTTGAGATGGGACTCAAGACAAAGACGTATAGGTTATGCCTTCAAGGGGCTTATTGTTTAAATGACTCAAGGGGCAGAGACACTTGTTGCTGAGCAGAAGGAACAAATACATTGGGGACAAACCCATTGTCAAGGTATCTATCCATAGGCCCGAGGGATGGATGCCCTCGCAGGGCATACAAGCCCTGGCAGGTATGTGGTTGCAGATGGGTCACACTTCAGTGAGACATGGAGATGGAGGGAGAGCACATTTCTATGTGCTTATAGAATAGTGGGTTAGATTGAACCTGCAGGCGGCAAAGTTGGGGATGGAAGACTTATGGCAGAACAGTCCCTGGTTCATGAAATCTTACTGATCCAGATGGTATGGATCAATTTTGCTGCCTCAAAGAATGTTGGCATTGAAAACAACCACCCACGCCTCCTTTAATGGAAGAGTGTTATGAGAATAAAGAAAGTTAGTAAACTGTAATCAATATTTTTTACGCTACCAATTACGCTGGGTGTGTCCTCTCGTCCAGGCTTGCTGCTGGGCTTTTTCTGCTCTGAGACAAATTTCAAAGAAATCCTGCCAAGTAGTTTCTCTGGGGCCTAGTTGCTATTTTTATGGGGCATAATTCAGTCACTGGTTTGTTGGTGAACCTCGTGCATTTAAAAATGTACATGTTTGTTTAGCAATTCCAAAAGGAGTTACTGTTAAAACCACATTATGTAAATTCTAAGCGGCAGCTTCTTTCTTGTCAAAAGCTACTGTTGCTACTTTTTGGACCCCATGGATAGTGCATAGAGAG
The DNA here is from genome assembly GCF_014108235.1 of Myotis myotis. NCBI lineage: Eukaryota > Metazoa > Chordata > Mammalia > Chiroptera > Vespertilionidae > Myotis > Myotis myotis. The sequence continues at coordinate 170,221,428 of NW_023416313.1, forward strand.
AAGAGTATTTCCAATACAAAAGAGAGCATTAAAAATGGGATAAATTAGCTCACCCCGTGTGGTTCAGTGGTTGAGCATCGACCTATGAACCAGGAGGTCAGGGTTTGATTCCCAGTCAGAGAATATGCCTGAGTTGCTGGCTCGATCCCCAGTCGGGGGTGTGCAGGAGGCAACTGATCTATGATTCTCTCTCATCATTGATGTTTCTGTCTCTTTCTGCCTCTCCCTTCCTCTCTGAAATTATATATATATATATATATATATATATATATATATATATATATGATAAATTATTGCAAAAGGGAAAAGAGATAGATACATATATAAATGCAAGGTATCCCAGCTGGATAGGAATAATCAGAAGCCCCCTGTGGGTTAAACAGGAATTCTGGACAGCATAACCCCACCCTCCGTTGTAAGGCTTTGGATAAATGTAGACTTCTTCCTTGTATCTTGGACTGCTCCTCTCTGATCCTCATTTCTGATGTCTGAAATGGTTTCTTGAACACAGGATGCCTTTTTACTTAGTGGGAATGAAGATTAATGTTGGCGTTTCAACAGGCAGCCAGGAAAGAGACAGTTGATCCTGGGATGAGTGGTTGTTCTGAAGACTCAAGCAATTCAGGTCTTCTCAGCCTTACCTGTCTCTTCTGCCAGCCACTGCTGCAGGGACCAGTGCTCTGAGGGCTCCCACCAGCTTTGCTCAAACCACCTCGTCTCAGACTCATGCTGCACATCTTGTCTCTTGCCCTGGGTCTGCTACCTTGTGGGTCTCCACAGGACCCCATTTATTTGACTTCCTATGTACAACCCCATTAGTGAATCTTTGATAAATGGGAGGTAGGAGTGGATGTATAAACACCTTCTCCTTTGCACTCTAAGGAGGCACTTCTAAGATGCATTTCTAAGAAGGTCCTCTAAGATGAAGCAATCTGTATGCGGTGGTGATGCAATAACTCGAACTTAAACTGAAATATCCCCTTCCCTGCTTCCTTCTCCATCTTTCCCTCATACTCTCTGGGTTCACATGCCCAACAGTGCACAGGCACATACTGGTAAACATTTCTAGGGAATACAAGGTAAATGCTAATTATAAAAGAAAACTGTTTTTAGATAGTCTCTAGATCTGAATTAAAACAGGTAATCTACCTTTGTCATTCATGACCTTTAGGATTTGTACATTTTAATCATTTTCATCAATTTGCAGGAGACTCTCAAGATCATTGACCTATGATCAATTATAATAATGATGCTGAGACATCCTGGAAGTCTCATCCTGGTAGAGTCATTTGACTAATGACTGACCCACTAGTTAAGAGTCCGCTTGGTTAATGTCATTCTAAGTTTGAGGATTCAGGAAAGTCTCAAGATTTACCTCAATCAAATGGCAGGGGTGTACTGTAATGGCAATGAAGAAATTGCACCCCACTTAGCAATTTTTTCTACAGTGTTTGTTTCCCCCTCCCCCTCTGTGGTCTGCTGACCACAGCTGAGAACCAATGATGTAGAGGGTGGGGATTTGGTTTGCTTGTAACCCGTAGGAAATAAACCCTGGACAGCATTCCTCATTTACTCCTCTTTTTATGTCACGTATTCATTTGGAGAGAATCTGTAACATCTTAGGCAGGAATCATTGAATTAACCCCTAAAAAGTTAACATCTACATGTCTAATCTAGTTTGATGAAATTGGTTGAAGTCAATTCAAAACATGAATTTATTTTCATAGCTGGTCAAATTCTATCAAAAACAACAACAGCAACCATTCACTAAAAAATGGCATAGGCCTCCAGGGTGCTGATAAAGTTCTACTTCTTTATCTTGGTGGTTGTTACATGGGTGTGTTCACTGTGAAAACTAACCAAGCTATAGCCTTGGAATTTATGCACCAAAAATCCTTATATGTGTGTTAAACTTCAATAAAAAAATGTTTGCTAAATATTAAAAATGGCTGCTGTCTGCTTCTATCTTTTTTAGAAAGGATTTCTGTTAGCACCTGAAGTCTGTCCCATTATTTAGTACAGCCACACTTGTGTAAGATACCAAGGCCAGATTTAATCTTTGGCAATGTCAGAGCTTTCAAAAGGGAATTATTTTAATACTTGCTACCTGGTAAAGAGGCCAACCCAAGCCTATTACTAGCATTTTGATAGCCCTTCACTTGCCTGTGCTGGAGATTTGGGCTGCCCTTTTCGTCAGTGGTGTGTTTTTCATGCTTGCTCCTCACCTGGGTTTGAATGTAACACCTTCAGGAATATCTCTAAGAAGTAGCCTCTGATTTGGGAATTAGTTTTATTGGGAGACTGGAGAATCTTCTCAGTTTGGTCTAGAAAGGGCTTTCTCATTTGTGTGGATTTTATCAAGGTTTTTGCTCTTGACAAGGTTGTGAGATATGCAAAGGTTTTGTTCATGTACACATCACTTATTTCTTCCTCTGTTTATGCCCTCTACAAATATTTGTGAAATGTGTCAAGCACTGTGTTGGGTTCTTAATGAAAAATAACACAGGTCCTCAAGTAACATCAGTTTGTTCATTATCATTTCATTATAACATTGATGAGATGCCATAGAAACTTATACGATTAATAAACTCTTGTTTATACAATTATGGGAATTTAACTTTTGCTTGTATCAATTAGCCTATGGTAAAATTGGTTTTATTATATGTTGTTTCACTTAATGTCATAGAACCTATCAACACCATTAAGTGAGGACTTACTGAATAGATCTTGAGAGAGGCATAGCAGATCTACTTAATACATAGTCACAAACCCAAACAGGCACCCAGAATGAGGAGACAAAGAAACAACCCCTAAATGGAAGAACTAGAGAATTCTCCAGAAGAAGAGATAAATGAAATGGAGATAAATTTATCTGATATAGAGTTCAGAATATAGATGGTAAAGATTCTCAACAGCATGAGAAAAGATATAGTAACTATAAAAACAGATATAAAGAATGGCATAGCACAAATAAAGAACACATTGGAAGGAATATACAGAAGATTAGGGGAAGTTAAGGATTAAATCAGTGAATTAAAAGAAGGGTTGAAAAAAATCAGAGAAGCAAAAAGAAAAACAGTTAAACCTTGGGCTCTGGAGGAATCTGGTCTAGAGTGCTGTTTCCTCAAGTGTGTTCTTCACAATCTAGTCTCATAGAGGTTTTAGTTTTTTATCTACAATAGTAAAAGTGTAATATGCTAATTAGACTGGATGCCCTTCTGGACGAAGTCGGGGATATAAGGGAAGCCCAGGTCCTGGGTGCCAGAGGGAAGCTGGTGCTGGCAGCCGGGGGAAGGAAGTCCTACTCTTGCATGAATTTCGTGCATTGGGCTTCTAGTCTATATATATAAAAGCCTAAGTAACCATTCGACCTTTTGACCGGTATCTATGACATGCAGTCACCACCAGGGGGCAGACGCTCAATGCAGGAGCTGCCCCCTGATGGTCAGTGTGCTCCCACAGTGGGAGCACCACTCAGCTTATCAATGAGCAGCAGACATAGGGCTCACAGCTGGCAAGTGCAGCTGTGGGGGCAGTGTGAGCCTCTCCTGCAGACACTCCCCCTGCGTGTCCCTCCCCCATCTGGACCGGGACCAGGACCAGCATCGGGACCGGCATCAGGATTAACTGGGTGCGAGCCCATGGCTGCTTCTCGGTCATGGGCACACTACTATTGCCCTAGGACGGGTGCATGGAGACCGCAGTGGAGCAGCAGCAAGCCTATGGAGTGGCAGCGGTTTTAGTTGCAGAAGGGCCAGAATGAGTGGAAGTGGTGCAGCACCCGGACCAGGCTCGGGCTCCTCCCTGGCTGCCTGCCACTTCATGCACTACTACATCCCTCAGGGAACATTGAACTACTGGTTTCGGCCCGATCCCCGCAGGCCACACTGAGGGACCCCACCAGTGCATGAATCCATGCACCAGGCCTCTAGTCCTATATAATAAAAGCCTAATATGCTAACTGTCTGACTGTCTGTTCGACTGTTCAACCAGTTGCTATGATGCACACTGACCACCAGGGAGTAGACACTCCGACCGGTAGGTTAGCTTGTTGCTGGGGTACAGCTGATGGGGACTGGGCTAGATGGGCCAGATGTGCCCTGGAGCCCTCCCTTGGTCCCTCCCCAGCCCCTATTGGCCCTGATCGGCCCTGATCAGGACTGGGCGAGATGGGCCAGACACAGCATGGAGCCAACCGCTGACGGTCCCTCCCCCAGCCTATAAAATATTTCTTCTCATTAATTTGCTTTCAATGTGCACTAATCTGTGCACAGGGCCTCTAGTTGGGAAATAAAGTTCTACATACTAATTTTTGGTGTATATTAGCCTTAAATGTTTGAAAATGTCTGGCCTATAAAAATGCTTATCTTTGTTTAACTCAGTTTTTCCAAATTTGAGAATTTAGACTCAAATTCTGAGGAGCATTAAGTACCCTGATGAGGGCTCAGGGATTCTTAATCGCTGGACTCTCTCCCCATGTGTTGCCATCACTGGCTGGAGTAGGCCACCTTTCCCAGTCTCTCAAATCAGAGAAAATTATTCAAAAATGATTCAGCAGCCACCTGTTTAAGCCTTTTCATGTGGTGGGCAGTGTGGCAAGTTGCCTTATATAAATCACTTCCTTTGTCCATCAAACAATCCTTTGAAGCAAGTTTTAGTGCCTGCATTTTACAGGTGAGAAAAACTAGGTGTTAAACTACAGATGTTAAATAACTTTCCAGGAACACTCAATTAACAAATTTCAGTGAGAAATACGGAACTCGTGACCATCTGACTCCAAAGATCAAGCCCATTAGCAATAAGCCAGGGTTTTCCAAAGTGAGTTACCTGAGCTAACTTTAACAGAATAAGGAACACTGCTATATATATAGTCATTACAATGAACATTGGAAAACTATAATTAGTGAAATAAAATGGTGATATGTCATTTCCTTTTGAAAAATAAGTAAGAAATTTTTTAGTAAGGAAAAGTAAGTAGGTCAAAAGAAAAAAATATTACTTTAATAATAATGCTAATAATAATAATGCTAAGAAGTTTGTGACAGTGTAGCAAACACTGTGGAGGTGATGCACAGAGAGCAAGAGTCTGGAAAGCACTGAACTAAGTCCAACTGCTTCCTATTGTTTTTATTATACCTGACACACCCCTGGGAGTCCACAGACCCCGTCCCTCTGCTGACTTCACTCCTGGATGGTGCTCCTCTTCCTGGGGGTAAAGTCTCTTGGAAGTCGGGAAAAACCTCAGGATTCCATGACATTTTCTTAATTTTATATATCAATTTTGCATATAAAATTTTAAGTGTATATTTACGTATTTTAAGTGAAAATGTCCTTTGCTATGACAGTTGGTATTTGAAAGGTACTTTTTAAAAGGCGCTTTTTTTTATTAAGTTAGAGTTTCTTTTTCAGTGGAGTCTCCCTAAGTTAAATTTAAAAAATGGATGTAATATATAATGCACTATATAAATGCATTTTATTATGAGGTGTTCATTAAATTATAAAGATAGGTAAGATATACTTTTTTCTTCAAGGAGAGAGACACATGAAAAAGTAACTATAATACAAATTTTATTTAAGTGAGAAGTTCAAGAGGAGCAAAACTGTATGGAAGTACAGGAAGGGGGGGCGGGGACTTACATAAGAGCTATGCGAGAAGACTCTTGAGTAGGCACACTTCACACTCCAACTAATTTTTGTTTCCTAAAGTGCAGTGTGAGAAATTCCCTGGTGTGGCCAATTGCAATGCAGAGTAAAGCAGGACCCTGAGATGAAAGTCAGCCTAGGTCCCCAAAAGGTAAAGAAATCCCTGTGGACGAGGGCAGCTCACAGGAGCTCATTGAGAGGGCTCGGCCTGAGACTCTCTGTCTTGTAGACTTGAAGAGATCACAGGGGTATGGGTGGTGGTGGAAGTTTAGAGAAGAGGCACACCCAAGAATGCAGAGACAACTTGCTGTTGCATGCCTGACTTGCTTTCTATCAAACTGACCTCTCTTTTTGGGTATTTCAGAGGCATCTTTGCAGGAATTTCAGCACCAAGGCAGAAATCACCCATGTAAGGGAGACATGGTGAGTGGCTTGGTCTAATCTTAGCCCTAACCTATGAAGAAAGGGTTCATTTGTTAGGGCTAAAATGGAAACCAAGAACAAACCTTCTAAAAAATGAGGGGCAGAGCCCAAATTAATATACTTACTGCCTGAATTCACAGCTCAAGGGACACTCCAAGTCCAGGGTAGGCAGGAAAGTGGTTACTTAAGAATTCACACTCAGGACCTTATCTGCACAGCTAGAGCAGGGACCAGCAGCTCCTCTTTTTACATCACTGTCGTAGGTAAGTAGCAAAATGATAATTTACTAAAAAGACATTGGAATCTAGCTTGAGTTTTCACATGATTTTATCTGGAGATTCTGCTCTCTTTCTGGAAGTCCTCCCTGGTGATCACTAATACCCTTGTCTTATTGAGATCCCCACTTCTGTTATAATCACTATCTCAAATATAGCAACTTACTAGCTAATTGACCTTGGGCAAGTTACTTAAACTCTCTATCTCTGCCTCAGTTTCCTTATCTGTAAAATGAAAATAATAGAAGTGTCATTGTGAAGCATTTTTTAAAAGCCTGGCATATATATGTGCACCACTTTCCTTATTGTATCTGTTCACATATTTACATCTCCTTCTTCTCTAGAGTCACACTTTCTACTCCCTGCCTCCTCCTGGGCAATCAGGTAGCATTCTGGGAATGGTAGTTGTAGTGTGGCCCATCTGTTCCAGTTTAAATAGCTCAATCCCTATAGTTGGCCTTACAAGCTGCTTCCTCAGCAGGACAAGGTTTGGACCTGGGCATTTAGGAAGATCTCTTCCACTAACTTGGTTTGATAGCTACTTCATTGATGTATCTCATCCCTGCATCATTCTCTCTCTTGAGTATCATCCCACCAGAAGGGTATTAAAATGTCCATGGATTTAGTTAGTTCTGCCCTTGTAAGCTTTCAATTGCGTATTTGCAAGGGCGAGGGCTCTATTTGACTTGAATCTCTGTGCTAGGGCCTCTTGTTGTGGTCATAATCCCTCTAGGTCTAGGCCAGTTGCTGCTTCAAAGGGCCAATCGTTTTGAATGGTTCCACTTAAAGACTTAAAGTTTGTCTACAAGGCCAGACTGAAAGAGTTCTTTTCCAGCTGACTTGGTTTTATCGGCCACAGTAACAGCCAGTCAATGAACTATCTATGGATGCATGCATGGTTGATCCAATTCAGCTGTTAAGGTGCCTGAAATAACATCAATCCATTGATTGCTTCACCCTTAATATCAATCAGCCCTTATGATGATCAAAAAACCACCCTATTTTATTGGGAAATTATCAATGGAGTAATAATCATTGCATGTAGATATGTTCAGGTGAGCCCCAAAGGATGTTTTCTTTCCTAAATTCCAAAAAAAAATGAGTCTTCCTGGTTGTGATGATCAGGAAATGGCATTGAGTGTGAAGGGGAAAGGGGCGTAGGGATAAAGGGTAGGAGCCACTTTAGGATAAACAGTCTTTTTCTCAGTGATCTTATGTGAAGTTCTCCCTTTGGTTAATAATCATAGCGAGAGGGGCTCTCTCTATTTTAATTCCTCATAATTGCTATGAGTCTACAATAGTCACTTCATTCCTCACAGAGACCCACTTGTTCTCTCAAATCCAGATGAGCTGTCGATGGCATCCGGGCTAGTCCATAATTTTTATCCTGAATCGGCCACGTGTGAACTGAGTCAATGCAATCTGATTGTCACAGTCTGCTCCCATCCCCCAAATGAAAGCAAACATATATGTATATATCATTTATCTGGTTTGTGTTCATTTTCTTCTTGTTTGAATATAAATGAACAAGGCTAACCCACTACCCATTTAGAGGAAGAGAAAGAGTTTATAATCAAAGTTCCAAAATACATATTAGATTATTTTTAGAAGATGACAGGAAATAATTTTACATTTATTTTAGAATAAAAAAGTGTGAAAGCCTGAAATTATATTAAAATATTACATTCATTAAAAAAGAGAAAGTATACAAAAATCTATTTTATATGAGAAAATAGAACTTTTATAGAATAGAACGCAGAATAAGTACAAAAAGCATGAAAACGGAAACATACAAAATAAAAACATTTCAAAGCATTAAATATAATACTGAAACTACTTCTCTACTTAAAAAACCCCACAGAAATGAATATATTATATGAGTAATGGAAATAATAGAAGTGTCATTGTGAATGACATCTGAAGCATTTTGTAAAAGCCTGGAAAATACACATGCATCACTTTCCATATTGTATCTATTCATATATTTACATTGCCTTCTTCTTCTTTGAAGCAACACTTTCTACTCCATACCTCCTCCTGGGCAATCAGATAGGATTCTGGGAATGGTAGTTGTAGTGTGCCCCATCTGTTCCAGTTTAAATACCTCAATCCCTATAGTTGGCCTCATAAATTGCTTTGTACATATCTTCAGATTATGCATCGTGGAGAAACAGAAGCAAAGGAGTTAACCTAGTTTGTAGTCAGTCTCTCCCATTTAAGACATTACTGATAAATCCAGGTTGGGAGCACACCTATTCCCATGTAGGGTGGGCTCTTGTGCATTTCTCTTAACTTTTGGCCAGGAAAATTTTTTTCTGTGGGAGGGGTTTGATTTCTGCTTAACTGACAGAGGTGAGGTGCAAGACTTCATTCCATGAATGACTGTTGGAGTCTGCTTCACCTTTTCACTAAGACTGAGAAACTTTCTTTTTAAAATTTGCCTTGTTCTATTTTCTAAGACTAAATTACGCGGCATAGCATCAAATAGACTCAATGAAACAGAACAACATCTGTGGTGCCATGTACATGGTCTGATAGAACTTTGTGATTCAAATTGCATTACCAATTACTTTCCACTTCCTACTGAACTTAATGAGTTAAACTTGGCCACAGAAATTAACTTCGTATACTTGAAGAAATGCTAGCATCTTATTTCACTATGGAGGTCATCAGGTAACATTTTTATGGGGGCGGGGGCTGTTTAGTTTGACCAAACACCAAATTTTCTTTTGAAAATTCAAATTATACTTGTGCCACCTGACAGCTAAGGTCTTCAGAAAATAAAATGTTTGCCTTTTCATTTAAAAAAGGGCTCCATTGTGCCCCGTAATTACAAAGAACAGGCTCTGGGACAATTTGTACTGCTAAAGGAGTACTTGGGCTGCACCGTGAGTGGTTCTCTCACAGACAAGCTGTGACTCAAAGAGGCTGGATTCAAGACGGCGGTGCCCTTGTCGAGTAGCTGCACTTTGTTCCAGTTGAAACCAACACCCCAACTCTTTCTTACTCACTGAATAAATATAATTTATTTCCAAAGTAACTCATTTTTTCCTCTGGAAAATAAGGATTTGAGGCTTGCTCAGTGGTTGACAGCCATTCATTCTGAGGACATATTTTATCACATTCAATTCTCATGACACTATTAGAATACTATTATCCCCAGTTTACTGATCAGAAAGGTAAATTAGGTGATGGAGACAGAGAACAAAACACTGACTGTTGATCACAGAGCACATGTTCTGAACCACCACAGTGCAGAATACGGTGCTTTTTGTCACTGGCCTCAGTGGGTCTGGGGCCAAGGTGTTTACTGTCCCAGAGCCTCAGTTTCTCTACTGCCCCTTTTAGCTTCCACATTCTAGTTCCATCTCTGTTTGCTAATAGATTCACCTGCCTCTCTCTACTTCACCTTTAGTACTTATCTTCCTTCCCTCAAAATAAATAAATAAATAAATCTACTGTTGCAGCCCGGTTAGATATTAGGATACAAACAAAACTTTAGCCGAAAACACAGCTGCAGAACCATTCTTTGTTATTCATAAGCGAGAGGATGCTGCGTGTGCCAGGGTTGCCTGAATGTTTCCACTGGAATGTTGTGATTGTTATTTATTACAATTATGTTGAACTTTAAACCCCCCCTTGCTGCATTCTTGCCAGCACCCCTAAAGGGGCCAGTTTCCCTACCCAGGGCCCTGCTATGCCGCAGTGCTGTTCATTAGAATGGGATTTTACCTGGGTAATGGCTTTTGAGGAATGCATCCCAGCATTTGAGGCAGCTCCCAGCTGAACAACCTGCCATTTGTGATGCCTCCTTCAGGTTAAACATTTTAGATTAATCAATAAGTAAATGGCAAATAAATGGCATGAGCCCATGTCCAATATAAATGAGATCAACTGCAGAAGCAGAAAAGGGCAGTTTTCGGCATTGTCCAATACGCCTGAGCAGTGCTGCCTTCAGCTCGTCTATTTGAGGTGAACTAGCCAGATGATCAGTGAACAATGAAGTGCATCCTCCAGATGTTTTAGAACATCAGGGTTTCTGGTGTCCTTTACCTTAACACACTGACTTCATTGAGAGGTGGCAGAGGTGCTATTGTTCTGAATCTCTGTCACCCGGAAGGAAGGTCATGACTCTGGCGAGACATTCTCCCTCCTCCAATAGAGACCTAACCAGCCAGCCCGGAACAGTGCAATGAAAATGCTCAGGCCAGCACACAAGCCACAGTCATTGACTCTGAAGATTTGCCAAACATGCCCCAAATATGCATTTCATAAAAAATTCCATTTATTTCTCCCAATTCTTTCTGCTACTTTACTTCAGTTACACTTTTCAAATGTGTAATATCTCATTTTTGAGGAAAAATATATTGCAACCAAAAGAGCTGACCTCCGTGCATTTTCAGACTCTCTGCTGTATACCTGACAAATGAGGCAGCACGGCCTTTCCATATTCGGTCTTGGGGGGTCTATTGGCTGAGGAATCCTTGGTCATCCCACCTGCCTGGCGTCTAGGATCATGATGAATTGTCTCCAACTCTAGCCTCAGATTGTTTTTTAACATTTAATTTAGTTTCTTCCTGTGCTTGGATGAACATGGCCATGTTATGGATTTCTGCTCTAATGTACACCAGCAGCCTGGAAGAACAAGCCTCAGCAAGCTGTGGAAATTAGAGAGGCTGGATCAATAGGCAAGGTCACGACCCCCCGGCTCTGATTCTGTACACTGTCCTGAAATTCTCTCCCCTGAAAATCCTCCCGCTGCTTCTAATGTGAATCCAGAGAGGAATTCATGTAGACCAGCCCACCCCAGATTCTCACTTCCCAGGGAGGGACCCCCATCATCACAAACACTGAAAAATTTGTGTAAACAGCAGCCTACAAATAGAAACATCTAGGCATTCGCTTTACGTGAGGATTGTTAACACCATTGTCCAAAGACCCTTTCAGAGGGAGGACAATAGATGAGGACAAAGAGAAAGCAAACCTAACAATTTTGGAGCAAACCTCGAAGAAATTAGCCTGTATCATACACATACGTCAGACAAAGGGACACACGCCTCTGGCCAAGGCCTTGACATTTTTATGAAATACAGAATGGTAAAAATCAACCTGATTTCAACTCTAAGAAACATCTCTGGGCTCAGTGAAATCGTTTGAGGAGAAAATACTTGAAAATATTTCAAAAGATAGCAGGTGCCAAAAATGCTACAAGTTTGATCTTGTCAATATAAAAGATCTACATTTCCTAGCACAAAGCAATATTCTGAGAAAACTAGTTTTCCATCTGGAGATTGAGAAGTTGATACTGTTCAGAGTTATAATTTTCCTGGGTGGAAATAACTAATGCATCAAAACTTCAAACCTGCAAAAGCAAACCCATGACTGGTAATTTATCATATTCACTAATCACTGGTTCCAAAATGACCTGACATCGAAATGATCAATTTAGAAAAAAAAAAAAAAAGAAATCTTAAAGATCTGTCTTTTGAAGAGAAGGTTAAGGGTGTGAAAAAAATGGGAGAGGAAGAGAGGTTCAGGTCACGGGGATGGGGAGTTAACCTGTGAGTGCCTTGTCTGAAATGTGGGCGCCACTTTCACTTTGTAAATCTCAAGCCACACAGCCCAAGAAGCAGAATCTCTTTTGTTTGGAGAGTAAATTCAGTATGTGGTAAAGCATATCCTTATCCAAACCCCTCATTCAGGAACAACAGAAGAAGCCCTTTCTGTACAGCCCAGTAATTCCACGATGTTTGGTAGTTTTGCTTCAGAATTTAGGTAACTAGGTTGTATTCAGAGGGGGTAACATTCTGTTTCATTGTTGACAAACCACTTTGCCAATCTCCTGTCTTTCTATCATATCAGGGATTGTAGGCAAACTGACATCACACTTTAAATCTCCAAGTGAAAAATTAGTTTCTTGAGAATAATTGCTTTGGACTTGAGAATGTAGGCCTTTGCTGGCAAAAGATTTATTTGCAGGAACTCTGGAAAATTAGGGTATTTCCTTTATAGCACAAGAACTAATTGTCAAAGAGGAGAGTAAATCTTGTACTTTGCCAATACTTTATTTTTAAAGGAAAATATACACACACACACTATATTCTCTGTAGGTGCTGCAAGAATCACATTTACTGTTATCATGTAGAAATAATCTCATTTGGAGAGTATATATGAACACAGTATGGATGAGGTTGGTGAGGGGGTGGTTCAGAAGACACAAAAAGGTGAGTGATGATGTTTTTTGTCCTATAGCTACTATTTTTTTCAACATCATTTTCAGCAGAAGCTTTTAGTTTGGAAATAAATCTCAAGTTTAATCAGAATGGCATGTCACAATCAGTATCTATATATATAAAAGTCTTAGTGACTGTTTGACCGTTTGACCCGTAGCTATGATGTGTACTGACCACCAGGGGGCAGACACTCAATGCAGGAGCTGCCCCCTGGTGGTCAGTGCACTCCCACAGTGGAAGTGCCACTCAATTGACCAATGGGCTCCCACGGACACTCCCCCTGCACACCCCTCCCCCATCCGTACCAGGATGGAGATCCAGACTGGGCATGAGCAGGTGGCCGCTTCTTGGTCATGGGTGAGCCGGTATCCCCCTAGGACAGGTGTGCATAGACCACAGGGAACCGGCAGCGAGCCTACTGAGCGGTGGCGGCAGGCGCAGCAGGGCTGGGATGAGCAGGAGCGGTGCGGTGCCTGGCCTGGGCTCGGGATCCTCCCCAGCCACCTGCCACTTTGTGCACTGCCGGTTTCAGCTGATCCCCACAGGCCATGCCAAGGGACCCCACTGGTGCACAAATCCGTGCACTGGGCCTCTAGTTTAAATAAATCAGTGGCAATTTTGAGTCATAAAGTCTAGAGCAGGATATAACCTAATCTTAAGAGTGTTTTCTTTTAGGTGAATAAATTTGTCATGTCAGTTTTTCAGATGAGGCCCATAAGATCCTGACATTTGGACATCTGGCCCAAGGTCTCCCAGCTAGGGGTACAGGGCAGAATGGACTCTGTGTTTTGCCTCCTGATATAGAGCTTTATCATCATATAAAGCAGTATCCTCATTTCAGAGCTGTGCTTGGATTCAGGATTCTACCCCTAATGCAGTCTGTATCCCCCATACAGAATTCTACCACAATGCAAGGTTCTGTTCCAATACAGAACTCTACCCTAGTACAAGGCTCTGCCCCCAATGCAGGGTTATTCTGCTCTTACTGGTCGAAGCAATCCCAAGCCCTTGCCTAGATTCAAGGGAGGAGTAGACCTCACCTCTCAGTGGAAGGTGCCTCAACATTATGTGATGTCACAGGTGATCAAATGGAATGGATATATTGTTGCATGTAGGAAAATACAATCTGTATAATCTACCTTCTGGCCACAACAACTCAAATCCCCCCACATGCAAAATATACTCATGCCTTCTCTCTGAGCCCTGTCTCATCCCATTGAGGCATCAGTTTGAAGTCCAAGATCTCATATAACTCAGTTCCTGGTGAGAAGGAAGCTTGTCCAGTATGTTTCCTTGGTTTCAGGTCCTCTTGATATGCAGCCCTCTGAACTACAGAGACATAGTACAGAGTAGGTAGCTTATCCCTGCTCCACTGGCATCAGATAGGTAGCTCAGGCTTGGGGCTGGGATCATAGGAAGTGTCATTCACTCACATGTCTGGTAGGCGATGCTAGATATTGGCTGGAGGCCTCACTCTCTGTCCAGGTGGCGTTCCCCCTGAGGTCGCTCTGCGTGGTAACTTTGGGATTCCTCACAGCTTTCCCAGAACAAACATCCCGAAGAGTGGCCCAGCTGGAAGCTCTTTTTGTGAGCTGGCCTCAGAAGTCCCAGAGCATCACTCTGCTGCACTCTGTTGGTTGGAGCAATACCAGACTCTGTCCAAATTCAAGTGGAGGAGCCCTAGGCTCCTCTCGGTGGGAGAAGCCTCCAGGTCTCACTGTAAGAAGAACAGCTGGGATATAAGGTATTATTGTGGTCATTTAGGGAACAGCAATTTGCTGGAATTGGCTGCCTTGCAAATCAGTGATCGCCGCAGTCAATGGTGCTGTAGAAGGGATTCTACTCTAGGAAGAAGACTTGACTAAGTGACGTTCCAAGTCTCAGATTCTATGACACTATGAAAAGGTCAGTTGAGCAAGGTAATCTGACGACTTTGGCGAGTAGGATTATATAGCCCTGCGGCATATAAGAAAAGGGGCAGGAGAAAGTATATGTACAAATAATTTGAAGGTGCCAACAATGCGGTCCTAGAATAGCTTGTGTCCCAATACTATGACCCTGTCTGATAACAAGAGTGAAGGGCCATGACCTCACCTGGAGTCCGGAGGTATACTGTCCAGCCTGTGCAGGAAAGCGGCAGCTCATATAGGAGTTTTTGGTAAGGACCCAAACCAGAGTGAACCTGAAAAAACAAGTGGAACAGTGCCTGTATCCTCTGTGGCTCAGGATGAGGGCACATACAAAGAGCTATGAGTCTTGGGAGTAATAAGAGTTAAATGTGATTGTGTGTGAGAGGACTTTATAAACTATAAAGTGGTGTTTATGTGTTGGGACTTCTATTCATAAAGCAGAGACTTGTAAACAACCTTCTGAACCCTATCTTGCTCTCTATCCCACACCTGGATTGTTTACCTTCAGTCAGAACATCTTTTCATGGAGTGGTTTGTCTGTGTGCATAGCCTGTGAGACCCTGTCTTAACATTCTTAATCAATCAGTTTGGTAAAAATATTGGCTCCTAACCAATGGCAGGGAGGTAGCAGTGGACACAGCCTGAGAATGTATTGCTCTGGGTCTGTTTGTCATCTCTCATCATATCCTCTTCTCATCAGTTTTTCAAAACCAGGCACTTTTTCTGCTTCCCTATACTGGGCTGGCTTCCAACAGTACCTTGCTCTGGGGCAGAATTGTACTGGCGAATGCATAATTCAGTGGTTTGTACTTTGCATCTATTAACCATGGCACCAAATGCAAGAATGACACAATGGTGAGGCTTTTGCTTAGATAGTGTTTTTCCTGAGTAAAGCTTAACATTCAAACCAATTTATAGTTCCTTTGCATAGTAGAAAGTATCATAATAGTCTTTTAATAGATGACTTGACAGAAACACATACATTATAAGGTCAATGTCACGGCAAATTATTACAACAGGTCCAATTCAAGGTTCCTAACTCTCCATATTTAACTTTTACCACTAGATCATGCATAGTACATAGTAGGTATTTAAAAATATCCATTGGACTTTATTATATTATCAATAGGCAATTAAATAAAATGCAACTTCAAGGCTTTTGTTTAAAATCCAAGACTAAGTTAAAACAGATTCATTTAACTGATTTGAAAATCTCTGGCAGAATAATAACCGTTCCATTGGGTAAATGATGGCAGCTAGATAAGGTTTCAACTAACTAAATATGATATTTTTCATTATATTTTACTTGCCCTTATGTTATTTTTGGAAGTACAAATAGAGCTATTTTGGGTAAATCTTTATTTATTTTCCATACCTTACACTTAAATATATTTTTCAAAGTATAAATATTCATTATTCTAGTTATTCACAGAACAAGCCTGGGAAACCTATTGGTATAGATATTATTCCCATTTAAAATATAGGCATCAAAAGGCTAGAAGAGATTCATTGGGAATTAGAGCTTAGGCTCATTTTCTGTTTCAATTTTCTTTCTATTATTTATTACCTAATAAATTAATAATAAAAACTATTTATTGAACATTTATTTATTTATTCCAAGTCCTGTGCTAAGCACTTTACCTCTGTTATCTCATTTAATCTTCACAATAACTCTTGAAGTAGACACTATTATTGGTGTTATTTTACAAATGAATAAATTCAGGCACAGAGAGTTGGGGTAACTTGTGACAAAGTTCTAAAGCTAGTAAGTAAAAGAGATGGATTTACAAACCACGCAAAAGTGTTAAACCACAGTGCTGTATAGTTTCTCATGTCAGGTACCACTGAGAAACTGGAGAAGATGGGAAAGTGTGGGTAAAATATGTATGAACATACTTTTTCAAAAATAGCATTTTAAATCCTAAAATTAAGATTCAACTATTCAACTAATACTCTTACTCATATAAACTTAAAACTTCTCTCCCTACCCTCCCTCCTGATTACATTATGACAGACCAGTGAATGTTGAAGTAGGAAGGAATGGGCTCTAGAGTGGGTTTATATTTTATAAGATGAAATAGGCCATTTCACGCACAATTCACTCAGGCTTGTTCTCTGTCTGTAACCTGGTAACACCTAAGTGTCTGTCCATTCAAGGATATCATCCAACTTGAACAGGCCGGCCTGTGTAATCCGCACTTTCCACTTGCCTGGTTATCATTACTGATGTATCGGAATCTTCCTGAGAACTTCTGTGCACCTTTCAACTCAGTGAGCCACAATTTCCTATTCAACATCTTGTCTCTAGAAATTAGGCTTCTTGTTTCATGTGATCCTTCTCCTTTGCTTCATGCTAGTTCTTCAGGGCCTCCACTGCAGGCTGCATATCAGCTACTCTCACTGATGCTAAAGGCAGTGACGGGGATATTTTGATTAAAGTTTCTGTGAGAGCTCCTTATTCCTGATCTTCTGCAGTAAACCAAATTTTTGGAAAACATCAGTGAGTCCTGAAACTGAACTAAGTCTGAACCTGAGATGTCAAGTTCTATGTAAGATACTTTGATCCAAGTGTCAAGTAGATCAGAGCAAGACCAGGCTCCTGAGTTCTGTCACTATGATACTCTTCCTAATTTAACTTCCCACCACAGTGATGAGAAGCACATTACAACTAAATTTCTCCATAAGAGACTCAAGAATATGTTGGAGTTAACATTGCTGATGGTTTTCACAAGAAACTTATGGCCGAAATATCCTTCCACTTTTCCATTCTGAACCTAAAACTATGATATAGGTCCAGACACTTCCATTTCTTTTCTTCTTTTTCTATTATTAAAAAAAAAAAAAATGCCCTCTTCAAGTGTTCTTTCTGACTAATGGGATGATAGATAGAAAATTCCCTTAAAATGCTTTTAACTTAAACAGGAAGCTCCCAGGCTTCTGACTACTTGCTATCCCATGTCATGTGTAATCATATCTTACAAATAACTCTAATTTTAAAAATAACTAAATAACTAAAGAGTATGGACTGTGGTGAACTGGGATTGCTATGGTCAGAATGTTTGGGTACCCCCAAATTCATGTTGAAATATTAACCCCCAAAGATAATGGTATTAGGAGGCAGAGCCTTTAGAAATTGCTTAGATAGTGATGGTGGAGTCTTCATGAGTGAGATCAGTGTTCTTATAAAAGAGACACCACAGAGATCCCCCACCACTTCCTCCGTGTGAGACACCAAAAGAAGCCTGTGACTCTGAACATGGTGGCACATTAATCTTGGACTTCCAGCTTTCCGAACTGTGATAAATAAATTTCTGTTGTTTACAGGCTAAGCAATCTGTCATATTTTGTTACAGCATCCTGATTTGGCTAAAACATAGTTTGTCTATACATATAACACCACCGTGCCTAAGGAACCTAAAGTTTTTTCTATTACCCGTGGTCCTCAATGATCTGCCATAGTAATTTTTTTTCAAGATTACAATGATTTATTCTGATTAAAATCAAGGAATGTCATTTGGCCCATAGTTTCTATGTCTGTGCAGCTCTCACACTGGCGATTATTTATTTGAGTCTTAGGACAAAATTATTTTGAATGAATGGTGCATCCCGTTTCTCCTGGTTCTCTCCCACCTCTCTGATTTTTCTCTTCTGTAAGAACCTCAGTTCTTGATCATCAGCTCTTATTTCTCCAAATTTTTACCCTAAGAGTATTTACCAAGTCTTAGAGTTCAGTACTATTATTGTGAAGATATTTTCAAATCTGCCTGTCCAACTTAGTGCCATATCTCTATCTTACCATTTTCTTAAGGTCGGTATATACCAAGTGTAACCCAACATTTATTCCCCAAATAATTTTGTACTGATTTTTCCATTTATGAGAAAAATTAAGATGTACAGTTTAAGTGGATGTGATTGATGTGGTGGTAGACAAAATTAGAAGAAAGGAATGTACTTTTAAGAAATTTTCAAGGGACAAATGTGATTAATGACTGGTGAGAGATAAGAAATGATTCAATGATAAACTATTATCATAAGCTCAGTGTCCCTGCAACAGATTCCAAGTCACTTTTTTAAAAGGGTGGGAGCATGGAACAGACGTCTTTATTTCATGGAGAGTAAAGCTAACTGGGATAAAGTGGAGAAATGTATTTTTAAAGTATGTTTTTATTGACTTCAGAGAGAGGAAGGGAGAAGGGGAGAGAGATAGAAATATCAATAATGAGAATCATTGACCAGCTGTTTTCTGCATGCCCCCTACTGGAGACCAAGCCTGCAACTTAGGCACAAGCCCTGACCTGGAATTGGACTGTGTCCTCCTGGTTCAGAGGTTGACATTCAACCACTGAGCCACTGTGGCTTGGCATAACTCCATTCTTTATTCCAGGGGTCCTCAAACTTTTTAAACAGGGAACCAGTTCACTGTCCCTCAGACCATTGGAGGGCCGGACTATAGTTTAAAAAAAAACTATGAACAAATTCCTATGCACACTGCACATATCTTATTTTGAAGTAAAAAAAAAAAACACACAAAAAAAACACAGCTTTCCAGGGGAGAAACCAAGATGGCGGCATAGGTAAACGCCAGAGAATGCTACCACGCACAACCACTTCAATAATACAACTAAAAGACGGAATGGACATCACCCAGAACCACAGGAAAGCTGGCTGACTGGAAATTCTACAACTAGAAGGAAAGAGAAAAGCATACCGAGACTCAGAGGAGGCGCAGTATGGAAGTAAAATACTAAGGTGCGGAGGTGCGTGCGGAGCGGGCTGGCAGCTGAGGGGGCAGGGAGTCTCAGGCTCTGGGCTCCAGTTCCAGGCAAGTCTCTGGGGACCTAGACTCAAACGGGAGAAGCGGGACTGTCTGGCATCGGTCGGAACTCCAGGGCAGCTTTCTCTCCAAGGTACTTGCAGCTGTCGCTGGGACACTGAGAGGCAGAGCCTCTGGGGATGGGACTGAGAGCAGCCATAACTGCTCACTCAGGCCGCCCTGTTGATCCCCTGGGACCCGCCCTGCCCAAGCCCTGTATAGAGGCATTTGCTGGTTAGCCTCAGGCAAAGGCTAGATTAGCACCTCCCTAGAGATCAGGACAGAAGTTCTCCCACTGCAGACACAGCTGATTCTCACAGCCAGTTGGCTTGGAGGTCAAATCCCCCCCAGTGTTACCTACAACAATCAAGGCTTAACTACAACAAGACAGCACACAAAGACCACTAGGGGGTGCACCAAGAAAGTATAAAAAATGCGGAGACAAAGAAATAGGACAGAAATGGAGGAAGGCAAAATGCTGGATATAGAGCTCAAAACCACACTTTTAAGGTCTCTCAAGAACTGTCTAGAAGCCGCCAATAAATTTAGTAAGGCCCTCGAAAAGACTGGTGAGACTGCCGATAAATATAGTGAGATCCTCAAGAAATCTAATGAGACCCTCGATGTTGTGATAAAGGACCAACTAGAAATTAAGCATACACTGACTGAAATAAAGAATATCATACAGACTCCCAACAGCAGACCAGAGGAGCGCAAGAATCAAGTTAAAGATTTGAAATGCGAAGAAGCAAAAAACACCCAACCGGAAAAGCAAAATGAAAAAAGAATCCGAAAATATGAAGATAGTGTAAGGAGCCTCTGGGACAGCTTCAAGCGTACCAACATCCGAATTATGGGGGTGCCAGAAGATATGAGAGAGTAAGATATTGAAAACCTATTTGAAGAAATAATGACAGAAAACTTCCCCTACCTGGTGAAAGAAATAGACTTACAAGTCCAGGAAGCACAGAGGAATCCAAAGAGGACCACACCAAGACACATCATAATTAAAATGCCAAGAGCAAAAGACAAAGAGAATCTTAAAAG
The DNA here is from genome assembly GCF_014108235.1 of Myotis myotis. Classification (NCBI taxonomy): domain Eukaryota; kingdom Metazoa; phylum Chordata; class Mammalia; order Chiroptera; family Vespertilionidae; genus Myotis; species Myotis myotis. Next base: position 170,241,772 of record NW_023416313.1, read on the forward strand.
CAGCAAGAGAAAGAAACTCAGTTACCTGCAAGAGAATACCCATACGACTGTCAGCTGATTTCTCAACAGAAACTTTGCAGGCCAGAAGGGAGTGGCAAGAAATATTCAAAGTGATGAATACCAAGAACCTACAACCAAGATTACTTTATCCAGCAAAGCTATCATTCAGAATTGAAGGTCAGATAAAGAGCTTCACAGATAAGGAAAAGCTAAAGGAGTTCATCACCACCAAACTAGTATTATATGAAATGCTGAAAGGTATCCTTTAAGAAGAGGAAGAAGAAGAAAAAGGTAAAGATATAAATTATGAACAACAAATATGCATCTATCAACAAGTGAATCTAAAAATCAAGTGAATAAATAATCTGATGAACAGAATGAACTGGTGATTATAATAGAATCAGGGACATAGAAAGGGAATGGACTGACTATTCTTGTCGGGGGAAAGGGGTGTGGGGGATGTGGGAAGAGACTGGACAAAAATCGTGCACCTATGGATGAGGACAGTGGGTGGGGAGTGAGGGCGGAGGTTAGGGTGGGAACTGAGAGGAGGGGAGTTATGGGGGGAAAAAAGAGGAACAAATGTAATAATCTGAACAATAAAGATTTAATTTTAAAAAAAAATAAAAATTAAAAAAAATAAATAAAACAAAAACAAAACAGGAGCAAATATAATATTTGTATTTGCATGTGGCCCGCGGGCTGTAGTTTGAGGACCCCTGCTATTCATTCCTTTCCTCAACTAGCTAAGGTTTTTTTTTTAAACTACTCTTTCTTATTTTTACCCTCTACAGAGCCGATTATAGCAATAGGTTAAATATGTATTTGTTAAAAGAATGAATAAATGCAATGAATGGATCTCATATTCAAACTTTCTTAAGGAGACCTTCCAGTGGCTACCAGCGGCTTTGAATACTCATTCTCTCAGTTTGGGCTCTTCAGAAAAGTTTTGGAAACCATTGCTATTTCCGATTTGTGTTGGGAATCTAAAATCCACATGATTCTTTCATCAGGGACCTATGATCTATGTCAGAACACCCTCAGAATCACAATCATCTCAGGTCATGCTTGCTTAATTTTTGGTTGGTATCTGCTAAGAGACCCAAGTCTCTTCTGTGATTTCCTGCTCTCTTCATCCCTTTACCAGGCCCTGGGGTAGGCAGAATGATGTCTGCCTCCCCAAGATGTCCACCTGTGACTATGTTAGGTTAAATGGCAAAAAGATTTTACAAATGTGATTAATATGTTGCGATGTGAAATATCCTGAATTAACTGAATGGATCCAACATAAGCACAGGGGTCTTGATAAGAGAAAGAGGAAGGCAGAGGAGGAGGTGTGATGATGGAAGCAGAGGTAAAAGTGACATTGCTGTAAAGAGACCACAAGTCAAGAAAGGGGGGTAAACCTCTGGATTCTGGGAGAAACGAGAAACATTGTCCTCTGGAGTTTCCAGAAGAAACTCAGCCATGCTGACACAGATTTTAACCCTGAAGTTCCATTTTCGGACTTCTGACCTTTAGAACGATAAGGTAATACATTTGTGTTGTTTTAAGCCCCTAAGTTTGTGTTAATTTGTGATAGCAGCTATAAGAACCTACTAATCCCCTGCACCAAACATTGCCTCTCTATGATCCTGGTCATTGCCTAAGACTCACCCTTGTGTTCATCAATTTCCCCCAGACTTTCATCCTATAACTGTTCTGTGCTTCCTCTGATCTAACCTTTCACTGATCTCCTTTTCAAATCTTTCCACTAAGTTCTCTAGGTTTTCTGTTATGTTGCACACACACTCCCCTGTGTTCTTGGGCTCTCCACAAAATGCATCTACTAACTGCTGGTTTTTACAGTAAATGATCTTTCCTGAGGACACCAGTACCCTTGAAATTTCCTCAAGAATACATTTTAATTTACCTTACATTCCAAGTATTTCACTCCCCAAAATATGCAACTTCCCAAATATTTTCTTCTCCCCTTGTCTGAAAATCTGTGGGCCTTCTAGGCTACCGATGGTATTTGGCCATATCACTCTTGGGTTGTTGTCACTCTTATCTTCTATCCTCATGATAACCTCCCTTCATTTATTGAAGATTTTAAACCTGAATTACTTAATTGGATTTTTGCACCAAGCTCTGCTATCATCTTGGAGGATTTGAAAATTCTTTAGAATAACCTATCCTAGCCAATCCACTTCTTAATCTCTTATATTCTAGTAACCTTCACATCCATTCTAGCCACTAATGGCCAAGGTCACGCTCTGGGCCTTTTTATAGTTAGAATTTCTCCACCTCTGAATCCTGTATTCAAATATACTATACCCAATTTAATTTAGAATTAAAGATAAAAATAACCAGAATGTATTATCTAGCCCAACCACACCACACCCCAAAGGAAATACCTGCTCTTTCTCTCCCCATGCCTGGCTCAGTAAATGGCAGTACTATCCACACATGTTCCCAAGACAGACACCTGAGTACTGTCTTTAATTCTACCTTTGCCTCCCACTTTCCACATCTAATCAATCACTATAAGGTCCTGTCAAGTTTACCTCTATCTCTGAAACCTGTTCTTTTCTCTCCAGCCCCATCATCACTACACTAAATAATCTTTTTTTCTGCTGATCTCTAATTGTTCTCTCTCCAACTGACTCCCTACTACCTTCCAAACTAAAATCTTTTCATGGTCAGGTTGATCTTTTTGAAAGACATTATGTTCATGTTACTGCTCTGCTTGAAATCCTTCAAGAGTTTCCCATTGCCTTTGCAACAAAATTCATCTTAACATATCCTTAATGACTGCTGCTTACCCAGTAGCTTTACCTGGTGTACCTGCCATATGCCATCTCCTCTCCCCTACTACCCTAAGCACACTCATCCTATAGTTGTTCTAAACTACTTTCAGTTTTCTAAACTAATTTTGCTGTCAGTGTCACCTTTACTTATTTGATGACATCATACATCCTTCAGATCTTAGCTAGCCTGTTGCTTTTTCTGAAAAGCCTTGCCTTATTTCCCATCCTTCCTCCTCATCTCATCATTGAGAAGACTCTCTTTCTCATGTACATGGAGCAACCTGTACTTCCATCTATTCTAGCACTTGTCTTACTCCACTGCGAATGTCTCCTTTGTTATTTCTTCATCCAGTTTATAAACTTGAGAGAGGACTGTGTCTTTTGTACCCTTGAAGCCTCAATGCATGACACAGACAATTGGTAATTTTTACTGAAGTAACAGATTAGGTATAGACTTGTGTTTCTAAGTACATTTTGTCCCTTTTATTGTCTTTATTAACATGAGGCTTCTTAATATCCTAATAGGAGCTAAATTTTTAATATCTAACTTAAATCTCTTTTTTAACCCCTTTCTTTTTAAAAAAATTTTTTTTTTTTATTTCAGAGAGGAAGGGAGAGGGAGAGATAGAAACATCAATGATGAGAGAGAATCACTGATTGGCTGCCTCCTGGGGCTCGAACTTATAACCTGGGCATGTGTCCTTGACTAGAATCGAACCTGGGACCCTTCTAATGCACAGGCCAACCCTCTATCCACTGAGCCAAACTGGCTAGGGCTAACTTAAATGTCTTGATGCGTGCTTGTTAGGTGATTTGTTCTGTCTATTCACAATAGCAAATACACTTCTTTTCATGACCTGTATTTGACCCATACTGGCTTATGGCTTATGGGTATGGTGTTCTAATCCATCTACCTATCATTGACTCTGTCTTAAACAATCTCCAACTATCCAAGGGTTTCCTATGCTTCTTGTTCTGGTGCAAGCAGTCCAAATGACACAGGTGTCTGCATGGTTGCTGAAATATCCGACTCCATTATCATCAACAACCCTTGTTATCATCAGAGAAGCTAGGAACCAACTCACAATTTGTTCCTTGGTCAGCTAAAACCCCAATCTGTCTGCGGAGTGACCAGTTCTGCAGACCATTATACTCCCAACTGTTCTAAAAATACAATTCAAAGATCTCTGGTCCAACCACAAAGAGAATGGAGATTACCGAGAAACTCTGAGGGAACCATTTTAATTACATAATAATGATATGCATGTCAATCCCTTTGTATACAGAATAAGGAAGCTCTAAATCAGTGATGGTGAACCTATGACCTATGCTGAACTCATTTTTTTGGTTGATTTTTCTTTGTTAAATGGCATTTAAATATATAAAATAAATATCAAAAATATAAATCTTTGTTTTACTATGGTTGCAAATATCAAATAATTTCTATATGTGACACAGCACCAGATTTAAGTTAAGGTTTTTCAAAATGCTGACATGCCGAGCTCAAAACGTTCGCCATCACTGCTCTAAACCTTTCCAAGTAAGAGAACTTTTCCCTGCAAAAATATCTCAAAATTCTCCCATAAGAGGTATGGTGTTGTGGTTGATAGATAACAAAGAAGCTCCTATAAAATTTTTCATTATTAGTCACAGGAGCAATTTACATGCTTTTGAAAAATTTTAGTATGTCCATGCATGAGATGTATGGGCACATAAACTTGCAATAACTATAATGTCTCCCGGGCTTGAGAATTGCTCAGGGTTTGAGAACTTTTTGAGTTAGAAAACCATTAATTTTTTAGTCCATTCTACTACTGCAAACATTCTGTGATTCTATTTGTATAGGTCAGTGATTTTCAACCTTTTTTTATCTCATGGCACACATAAACTAATTGCTAAAATTTTGCAGCATACCAAAAAATATATTTTGTGCAGATCTGACCAAGAAGTAGGTATAATTTTGATTCATTCACACCAGATGGTTATTGTTGTGTTGGCTATCATTTTTTTTTTATTATTTGACAATGTAAGGGAAAAGAGTTCAGTGCCCCTGACTAAATAGTCAGTCATTGCATATTTTTAAAATTGTTGTGGCACACAAAGGTGCCTACCACGGCACACTGGTTGAAAATCACTGGGATTACACGATGCAATATACAGAGGATGTATTATGGAGTTGTACACTTGAAACCTGTATAATTTTATTAACCAATGTCATCTCAATAAATTCAATAAAAAAATCACTGGTATAGGTCATTTCCACTGACAAGTTAGCCAAAGTTTATCATTCTCCTTAGTTCAGCATTTTCTAAGTTTTGTACCATGACAATATGATTGTTGATTAAATGAAATATGTCAGGACAAATAATTCTGGGAAATGCATATAATATTGTCTTCTTAGAGCTGCTTTATGGGTATAACCATATTAAAGTACAGTAAAGAAATTTGTTTATATTATTTAGTTCAACATTTCCCAAAACTGTTTGTCCATAGAGTAGGTCACCCCCCTCCCCCCCCATGGAATTCCTATAAACATATCATGGAGCATTGATTTGAGAAAACATGATTTGTAAACACTTTGCAAGTGGGTGGGGCACCGTCAGCCAAGGAAACATGAAATCCCAGAGTGCCACACTCCACTGGTGATTACAGGCATTATGTATTCATCCTCTCACAGGGGCTGAGGCTGAGTAGATGTGCATGACAGTCTGAAAGATTTTGATTTGGAGATGTGGCCACCCATGCTAATTGCATTCTCACTGAACCAAACTCAGGGCATTGTAGAGACTCTGAAAAATCCAGTTGGCCTCTCAGATTATAGTGTAGTTGCAAATATTTCTGTCCTAAAGACATAACCACATTCTGCAATTTCTCAGATGCTGACCCTTTAGAAGTGCAATCATATAAGGAGGATTATTCTACACTAGCAAAGAGAATACTTGCATCTTCCCCGGCATTGCTGCATGCACTGGTCCATCCTGTTTACCAGAATAAGTGTGAAGGATCTTAGTCCCATCCCCGGTTCAGCACAGAAATGCTTAGTATCCACGGCAGGCTGGAGAGGAGATGAGGAAACTCTTCTGGCATGACTGTAAGGTCAACAAATTGGAAAAAGCCACAGCTCACCCTTGGGAAGGATTAAATACACTGACATCCTCCAAATTGATTTACCTAGATCAGACCACATGTTAATGAGGCAGGCAAGTTACTCTAATTCATTGTTACTATTCTAAATGCAGAGACTTTTTCACATTAAAGAGGTGGGGCCATGGATTCAAATGAGCATCACTTATAGCCTGTCACTCAACCTGCCTGGGCCAGTGTCCTCAGAGCCATTTAAAATTGTTGTAATCCAAACTGCACCAAAAATAACTGGACATTCAAAGAGCACAGCTCCCATGAAATGAAGTGAGTTTTCTTTCCCTATTAGCTTCACGTCTGAATAGTGTTGCCCAAATACTGTTAGCTGACTAAGTATGAGCACTTAGACTTTTGGGAACAGACATTTCTAAATACTTGAAGAATTTCTATTATTTGAAGGATCCCCTTGAAAATGTATCACTCACTTTTCAAGACTAATTCCTGAGTAACATGATTTATCATAGATGTGATTTATACCACAGATGTAAGATCTACAGATCTCAGCTTTGTCCAAATTGTAAGATTTCTTTTAAAAATTTATTTATTTATTTATTTATTATTTATTTATTTATTTATTTATTATTTTTATTTCAGAGAAGAAGGGAGAGGGATAGAGAGATAGAAACATCAAAGATGAGAGGGAATCATTGATTGGCTGCCTCCTGCACTCCCCACACTGTGGATCGAGCCTGCAACCTGGGCATATGCCTTGACCAGGAATCAAACCGTGACCTCCAGGTTCATAGGTAGCTGCTCAACCACTGAGCCATGCCAGCCAGGCTAAATTATAAGATTTCTTAATGGCTTCATGCCTACATGTGAGCTTAATCTCTATCAAAAGGTAAAGTTTATACATGTATAAAAGCAATATTCATTGGTGTGTTTATATGATAACTCATACACACAGTGCTTTGTAATAATCATCTAATAGGTTAAAAAAAAAGAAGCCCACCAAGGGCCAGGTAGTAAATAGTTTGTAGGCCATATGGTCTGTTGCAACTTTCAACTCTGCCACTGTGATGTGAAAGCAGCCATTGGCAATGTGTAAATGAATGAGTATGACTATATTGCATACATTTTTATTTATGGAAAAACACTAAAATTTGAATTTCACATGGATTTTATTTCACAAAATATTTGTCTTTAAAATTTTTTTTCAACAATTCAAAAATGCAAAAACCATTCTTCACCGGCAGGGTCATACTAAAACAGGTGATGGGCTGCATTTGGCCCAGAGCCCATAGTTTATTGACCATTGCTTTAACCTGTAGCTTTGAAAACAAGACATATAACCTCTTTGCTTACATTTTATTTTTTAGTTCTTTATCAACATGAACTCACCCCATCTGATTCAATGAGAGGGTCAGTGGAACAATAAAAAACACATATAGAACAATTGCAATGTGCATAATATATCAGGAATTGCAGATTTCACTTTTATAGAGTCAGAGGAATATCCAGAAAAATAAGAGGCATCAAGACTATGTTTCTTACAACACATACTTTGAGAAAGATGGCTGTGCTTTTCTTATACTTTTATTACTTTTAAAGTTAATTTTTTTCTCAGAATTTAGAATATACTCTTCATATTCTAAATTCATACATAACATATTCTAAACTTTGCTCTCTAAATAATAAATATTTATTATCCACAGTCATGGAAAACCGCATAATAAAAATTACTTTTTCTGATTACAAAAGCTGCATTTTTTTTTTAATTTTAGACTACATGGAAAATGCATAAAAACCAGATTACTTCTAGTTTAAGAATGATTGCCATTTAAAACCAAAAGCTTTTAAAAATCTTCTCTCATGTGTCTATAGCTATTACCTAAAAAAACTTTCTGTTGGTGAATCAAATGTCAAACAAAACACTTGACTATTTGGCTTGGAAGCTTACAGTTTAACCCTGCGTGTAGATTCAGGGTGAAGCAAAGGTCTCTGATTCTAAATATTTGTTGGTGGATGTTGCTCCATCAGCTACTTGGAAATCGGTTGCCACCAGATTGGGTAAAGCCTGATAACCAAACAAAGCAGCAATTAGGACTCCAGTCAGAAAACAGCCTCTGTTTTGCTTACTCCTGTGCCTGTGCCCTATGCCCAGTTAATTTGTCCTTGGCCTCTATGCTCCCTCCCTTCGTTGTCTTGGGGATCCAAAGTCTTTGGCTTGCAAAGCAACCTCAGTGAATTTATTAATTCATTTTTGGACAGGCTCGCTATGAGTCATGGGACTCACAGGTGTTCATTCTCTGAGCAGTCCCTGTCTGTGTGACTGTGGCTTCTTCAAGTCCTCTTGCCTGTTGGCAGGTTGCTCAAAGCGGCACCCCCGTAGCTTCTCTTTAATGGGAATATGAACACTGAGAGGGAATCCCTGGACCTCCAGGGTTTTCTTAAAGCCAATTCAGCTCTTTAAAGAAAAATAACAATTCTTTGCCTTCAAATCCCTCTCCCCTGCCCCCGGTCCACACCCCTAAATCAGACAGGCCAGATGTTTGTGAAAACTGCAGTTACCACAATCAAAAATATAACATTTACCATAGCTTTTATCAAAGATTTCAATTCCCTTCATCTTAAGGAAAATGACCCTTTTATTTTGTTGTGGACATAAAATTATGGCCCTGGGAAAATTGGAAGCATTTCTGTTCGGGGAAATCAATTTTCTCACTGCCATATATGATCAACATGTCACAGCCATCACCTAGATAATAACAGGAAAGTACAAGTAAAATAGCTGGTAATACTGGCTTTAAAGGTAGAAAAAGATAGAAGCAAGATAAACCCCCCACCCATTTTTTTTTTTTTTTTTAGAGTGTGTTTGCCTAAGGAAAAAAATAAACGTCCCAGTATTGTTTTTTTGTTTTTTAATTTTCTTCCTTCCCGCCACATGTTCTTCCTTCCCTTGTGCTTTCTAGAGTAGAAGTATTTTATTTTGTGTCCTGATCAGCCAGAGCATTAATGAAACTGTAGTGATGTGTGTTCTTCCTGGAAAAGAGTAAGCACTTTATGTGTAAACCACTCTGGCTCCTTTTCAATCTTCCTGTTAATGGGTGGCTAATTGTCAAAAGATGTGACCAGAGTGAGATGACCCAAGAGTGTGTTTAGGTGGGAGGCAACAGGGAAAGTACAGAAGCAGCTTCTTAATTTGGATCCTGCAAACAAAAGGAAACATCAAATCTGACCTCACTGCTGGAGTGTTAATGGCTTTCTCCCCATCGCCCCTGCCACTTAGCATCTTTTGTGCCCCACCCCGGGAAGCTTCCCGGCAGAAGTGTGCATTAGCCGAACTCTACAGTTACAAAATGCTGCTTACTACAGACGCGGGGAAAAACCTTCAGAGTGATTAAGTGTTCTTTGGACAAACACATCCACAGCTATAAAAGTGCCATTTTTATTTCAGGAAGGCCTCTCAGTGCGGTCCCTGCCGTGGCTACCCGCACAAAGGAGTGTTGTACCTAGAATGTCTTCAAAGAAGGTCCAAACGTCACCGCTCTTTATAGGAAAGTTGGCCCCACACGTGAACACGGAAAGCTAAAAGCTAAAACTGTTAATTCAGGCCAAGACCAGACGCGAGAAAAAAATCAGGCGAGATTTTGGTAAAACTTCAGATATTTTAAATAATGGAACTATTGGCAAGCAAACACATAGACAAAACCAACTGATTGTTTTAGAGTGAAAATGAAAGAGGACAGTAAGAATGAGAGGGAAAACTAACCTATGAAATCTAGACTAAGGGAATCTCACAGATATGTTAAATGTGACTGCACAGAGATGCCCATAGAAGTATTCTTTAGAGTTGAAAATAACTATACATTTAATGAGGAATGATTTTAAAAAGCTAAACTATGGCATATACACTTGATAACATATGTTACAGTTATTAGAAACATTGGTTTTCAGAAAATAATGCTTGAAGAAATAGGAGAAAAGTATATGCTATGGTCTAAGTAAAAAATAATAAGAAGTTACAGATATGGAGCAATGCCTGCTTAGGAAAACATACAAAAGAGAATGTTAAGGTTGTGTTAGGATGGTTATATTATGAGTGAAGTTTGTTTTCCCTTCTATTTCAATTAGGAGTGATTTGGATATTGTTTTTTTTTTAAATATATTTTATTGATTTTTTACAGAGAGGAAGGGAGAGGGATAGAGAGTTAGAAACATCGATAAGAGAGTAACATCGATCAGCTGCCTCCTGCACACCTCCTACTAGGGGTGTGCCTGCAACCAAGGTACATGCCCTTGACTGGAATCGAACCTGGGACCTTTCAGTTCACAGGCCGATGCTCCATCCACTGAGCCAAACCGGTTAGGGCGATACTGTTTTGATTATAAAGAAAATAAAACAAACTGAAGAAACCTAGGCAGAAATAGGCCCTGAGAAAACTGGTTTTGGTGGGCAAGAACATCATTCAAAAAATACTTTTTTCAGATTTTATTAGAATTTGTTAATACCACATTTGTCCAGTGGTTAGGCAGTAAATTGGGAATTAAAGGACCAGTGGTCTCATCTAGCCCAGAGGAGGCTGTTTTATTCTGCTGCTAACAAAACCCCCAGTACCTCCCAAGTCAATCTTCTAAAGGCCATGCACCTCTGTGCTGTGATGTTCACAGAGACAGTGACAGAATTTGGAGACTCTAGACCAGTGATGGCGAACCTATGACATGCATGTCAGAGGTGACATGCAAATTCATTTTTTTGGTTGATTTTTCTTTGTTAAATGGCATTTAAATATATAAAATAAATATCAAAAATATAATTCTTTGTTTTACTATGGTTGCAAATATCAAAAAATTTCTCTATGTGACATGGCACCAGAGTTAAATTAGAGTCTTTCAAAATGCTGACATGCTGAGCTCAAAAGGCTCGCCATCACTGCACTAGGCACTGCATGTAAGTACATAATGTCTGTACTCAAATCGGGGAAAGGCTGATGGGTTTTCTCATCCATTTTATAGCTTCTTTTTTTAACCCTGATTTTTTTACACTGGATATGTGAATAGTTCATCTGCATGTTTTCTTCTAGCTCTCTCTCTCTCTCTCTCTCTCTCTCTCTCCCAAGATTATTCTGATATATCCATATCCCAGCCCAGTTCCCATTCGCACTTCCAAAATGGGTGGGTTACCTTCAGGTCAGGATGCAAGTCTGGCATCAGGAAAATGCTCCTCCTCCTGGGGGAGACATGGGTGCCTGTGGCCCACTTAGCAGTGTGACTGGTGAGGCTCTCAGCTCACCAGACAGCGGGACAGACCATGTGTTGGAAAAAATCAAACTCAGTGGCTTATTGGAGTGGAATGGTTGGGAGAGAGGTGTTCAAAGAACACTTCCTGTCAGTAAGTAAAAGCACATCGATAAAAATAAATCAATGTCCACTTGTTTTCTAGGAATCTGTTTCATATTCAGCGAAGGCTCCCATTGTGCTGCATTTCTGATCAAGTAACCTAGAAAAGATGTGTTTTTAAGCTTGAGTAAAATCTTTTGAAGGAAAACATTACACTGAGATGCTGAGTCTTTCCATATGCACCGAAATGCAAAGCACAGATAAACTCAGCTATAAACAAATAAAATTGTTCTGTGACTTATTTGAGAAGAGGACTGTGAAGGAATTGCATTGGGTTGGAAAACCTCAGTTTGATTTTTGACTAATTCATTGACCATCTATCTGTGTGGCTTTAGGTCTTCCCCTATTAAAGCCTTAGCTTTATTCATTGTAAAATAAAAAGGTTGAACTAGACCAGGGAACTAATACTAGTATACACCACCACTCATCTGCACAACACTGTCATAGACATGGCTAATCACTGTGGCTCTTTCCTGCTGATCCTGGCTGAGGCCTTAGAATCTTTCATTTGACAGTGCCCCTGGCAGCCATTACTAATTGATAAGTTTAGTTGTAATGGATAAAACTTTCCCATTACAGGGAAAAATGAGTTCCTAGGTCCCTGCCCTCCCTGACCTTATAAGCTCTTTCTCAACCCTCAACAGAGCAGATTAAGACCTCTTCCATTAGATATCTAGACACTCAAGTTCATTGACACTCTGTAGGCTCCAGATTAACTTTGCTCCAAACTTACATCCAAGCAACTGTATGCTTCAAGAATTATTGTGCTAAAAGGACCAGCTTATGCCAATGTTATTTCCCTTGTTAGTAGCCCATTTGTACCAATGACAGATAGCAAGTGTTGCTTTGTGTGGCATAAATTACCTGGCAATCCCCACCACATGTATTCTATACATTATGGTAAGAAAGCATACATTATTAATTCTTCTAAGTGCAGGATGATATTCATTAATTTATAATTTTAATAGTTGACATACAATGTTCTACATAACTTTATTTTCTCCCCAAATCCATTATAAAACAGAGCAATGCTGACTCCTTCCATAGATCTGTCTCAGAATCCATCCGAACTGCTGCATTACATGCTCAAGCTATGAAAACACATACCACATTCCTTCTTCAAAACCTGCGGTTGCTCCACTGTTTCATTGAGTCCAAACTCATTGCTTTGTGCTTTGTAAGCATTTTATTTGTTGGATTTATCACTGTGCCACCGAGCCTCATTATTTATCTTCACATTTTTACCCCATTTAGAGAGACCTGCCAGCTGTGTCTTTGCCTAGACCCAGGATGAGGATGAAGCAAGTGAGGAGACTAGACAAAATCTAAAAAGGCGCACTCTCAGAGTCATGCTGGGTGTCTCCTTGAATTTTGCACCCTAACAGCTCACTTGCCTTATTCTAGCTGCAGCCTCTCCTTGTACCATCCTATATAATAAAAGCTTAATATGCAAATTGACCGAACAGCGGAATGACCAGTCAGTGGGGGGACGGGTCTGGCGAGCACGCGAAGGCACATGCCAGTGGGCAGAGGGAGGGAATGGCGATGGCGGGGGGTGGGGGGGGCGGCAACCAGTGGTGGCAGAGTGGCGATGGGGGGGGCTGGTGCCGTGCCCTGATCGGCTCGTCCGGTTGCCTCCTGCAGAGGGAGGCCAGACTGCTGTGGGAGCAGGCCTAAGCCATCAGTAGGACATCCCCTGAAGACTCCCAGACTGTGAGAGAGCGCAGGCTGAGCTGAGGTACACCCCCCTCCCACAACACCAGTGCATGAATTTTCGTGCACCGGGACTCTAGTCAAATAAAAAATCTTTACTGCTGTTCAGCTCTTCAAGGCAAATTCACACACATGATCTAACCATATCCTCTCTGCCATTAGACATGCCAATATTATTATTTCCCTTGTCTATAAGGGTGAGGCAACCTGAGTCTCAGGAAAGTTAGAGAGTGTCAGAATCAGAACTCAATATCATATCTTCTGAATCTGAGCAGAATATTACTTCCAGTAGAATGAGACTTAATCCCCTTTACTGTGCTCTGTGACAAGGCATGTCTTTCTCTTCCTTCAAGATCCACATTTTAACTAAACATTTTAGTTCTAATTATTTCACTTACTCCAAGATTCCCCCCCCCACACCCATGTATTATTCATTTGCTTTGAAAATATCTATTATGTGTAATCATTGCATTCTTTTTTGTGTGTCTTGTTCCTTTAATAGACTGAATACTCTTTGGGGGTGTAAACAATTTATAATGAATAAAATTCTATATTTTTGTAGAGCCTGAACATGTCAGTAGACTGTGAGAAATAGGGATATTTGCTTTATAGCCAAGTTTACAAATGTGGAAACTGAGTGAAAAAGAAAGACAATGACAACTAGCATTTATTGAGGACATCAGTGTTGTAAGGACTGTGGTAAGCACTTAGCAGGCAACATCTCCATAAATTTCATTAACAACCCAGTGAGATAGTTTTTGTTACTCACATTTAAAAGGTGAGAAAATGCAGCTGTAGAAAGCAGCAAACTGCATAAGGTCATAGTACTTGTAAGCGTGCAGGGCCAGGATTCATACCCAGGCCTGACTCCAAACCCCAGGCGTCAGAGTGATTAGTCCAGAGCTGCAGAACCAATGAGGAGTCAAGTTGGAACCTGAACCTGACAGTTTTGACTCCAATCTAGTTCATTTTCAGTGCCCTAGTCTGCTTTTGATTCTCACAAAATAGTATAGGCATTTAATGCCTTTTTATTTTAAGTGAACTGGTATTATATTAAGAATAATTTTAGTCTATGTTTACTTTAGTGATTTCCATGTCTCCTTACATGAAATTAAAGCCTAAGTAGAAACATTACCAGCCTCTATCTCTGCTACTTGGTTATGGAATGGATGTAGTGTCTTTGGAGCATGTAAATATAAAGACAACTCAGTCAGTGTAGTCTTCACGTCTGTGCCTTGCAGGTTGAGAAGCAAAATAGGACTTGTGATAATTCCATGCTGGTTGATCCCCAAGGATATGAAAAGTGGGTTGAGGGAACACTATAGCACAGGATGGCAAATAAGCAGCATGGCTAATCTGTCTCGGCCTTCTTTCCTCTGGGGTCTGCAGTGGCTTCACAGTGCATTTCAGCAAGCACTCCAGGCGGCCACTGCCCATTGATCAGGGAACTTATTAGACGTTGTAGGCTATGGACAGGAAGAGACTTAGTTCCCAGCCCTGGAAGTGCTACTCATTGGCTGAGTGGCCCTGGGCATGTTACTTAACTCTAAAGATTCTCAATCACGCCATTATTAGATAGAGATGACAATAGCACCTTCTTCCCAGAGTTGATGTGAGAGATAAAATGAGATACATACAGCACAGGACCTGAATAGACATTAATTACCTTGGAAAGAAAACAAGAACAATGCCTCTTTAACTCCCTTTTCTAATTGCAAAATCATCCAGAAAAATAAAAAATGGCATCCACAATTCCAATACCCACTCCTACCTTTTAATTTTTTTAATTTCTGAGCTTAATCAGAATAATTCTGAGTTTTCAAACCTTTTTTTTCTTTTTAAATGGTGCAAATCCATCAGTTCATGGCATTTGGAGTCAGCCAGACCTAGGTTTGAGTTACAATTCTGTCATTTACTTGGTGACTACGAGTAAATTGTTAACCTCCCTGAGCTTCGGTCTCCTCATCTATAAAATGAGAATAACATCACCTATACCACAATATTATTGTAAGATTTTAACAAGACAAGGCACAGAAGTGATAAATCACTTGGTAAATAGTCATTGTAATCATTTCCTGCAAGGCAGGCCTCTAAGGGGCACCTGTGCCTATTCCAGTGAAAGGAGACACCTGGCCATGACACTGCACTTTGAGCTTGTCCTGGGTAGTGTGGCCATTGTGCTGGCCGCTGTTTACCTAACTCTGGTGAAGTTACTCAGTTCTTGTCCTTGGCTACTTCCTGGCCCTTGTGCAACACCCCCTGATTGGAGGCTGGATCCCTGCGGGTCATGTAACTAGTCTAGCAGAAGTGGTTATGCTTTAACTGCCTTTTGTGCTCAGTATTAGGAACGATCACATAGAAAGAGACTGAAGGGACTTGGGGGGGGGGGGGGGGCTCAGAGTTGGAGACTATCAGGGATCCTGTTCTACCTGATCTTTTGCATCTGATTCAATAATTATTGATTACCTACCATATGCCAGGCTCCGGGGGTAGAAACAGGACATGCCCCCTGCCTCCGGGAGCTCAGAACTTGGTGATGCAGTGAGACTAAGTTTTCACTTATATGAAGTTACACAAATACTAAGTGGAATGTAATAAAAGATTCCTTCAAGAATTGTGCGTAAGTGTGCACATGGCAACTTCAAGGAGAATACAAGTATGTTTACTCAAAATATCCCTTTAAATGTAAAAGAAAAACATCTTTCTTTAAAGAAGGATATAACTAAAAGCTACCAAGGTGTATATAGATTTTAATATGAGGGTGTATAATTTTTATTACATATACAGGGAAATAGAAAATATAATTTTTTGTTAAATATATATAGAGCTCAGTGAAATTTTATAAACTGGACATACTTATGTATGAAGATAAGAAACAGAACCTGACCAGCACCCCAGAATTTCCCAGCATGTCTCACTTAGTCACTGCCCCTGGGTAACCAAGATCTTATAACCAGTATCTTATACTCTTAGCATGAAATGCATTTTTGTGTCTCCGTATTTTATATAAATAGAATCAGGCTTTAAAATGCAGACTTTGGAAACATTTCCCATCAAATTTCAATTCATTATTTGATGCTTTTTCATTAAACTAAACCAGCAGAGTTTGATCCAATGTGAAGCATGGGCCTGGAATAAAGTATCGCCAGGCTTGCATAAAAATGGCCAAATCTTTCTGCACAGGCTGATGCCTTTGTACCTGGATATTCTGATCTTGGAGGTGACACTTCAGAATGTGAACTAATTCTTTAGAAAAACGCTTTATTTGATCGAGGGCTCGGTACTCGCTTCCCAGCAACACAGCTTAAGTAAATGCCCAACTCAGACAGTCAACATTACTGTCTCAAAAATCTTTCATTCTGACACATTATCACACATTTGTCATTAGGGAACTGCATACTCACATATGTCCATAAATATTTGGTCTTGGTAGACCCAGGTTGACCTGCTTGAGAATCAGAAGGGGGAAAAAATCTTATCTCTGTCCTTGGAAAACGTACAATTAAATGAAGGGGACATTTGAATGTGGCCTCTGAGAGACTTTGTTTCCCTGAAAACAAAATCATTTTGCTCTGGTCAATCAATAACTCCACATGGCAAATGTGAATCTTAGGCTCAGAAAGAGGTTATCAGCCATAACATTTCTTAACACTTTCATAATGTTATCAGGAATTAAAAGGTAACATTTATCAAATATTTACAAGTTACGTGGGACACAGCGCAGTGTAAACATATGAATCTGATAATATTCAAGCTGCCGTTTTAAAACAGATCCAAAAAAATCTCAAAAATGTTTGCTCTTCAATGATGCATTCCCCATCATGTAAAAATTTAACTATTGAGGTGCTCTAATGACACGTGGAATGAGTCACACAAGGAGGAAGGTAGCTCAGGTGAAAGGTCAGTATCAACACAGATGAGAGATTGCATTCGGCAGGTTATGCCAACCAGGAAGGTAACACATTTTCTAAATGAACATAAGGAAAAACTTAACTTATATAATGGAAAATGTGAGACAAATACTATTTACTTCAGTTGATTATGTATGAAAGGTATGTTCTAACACACAAAAAAGAAATAGCCCACCTTCCTGTGGTCACCTCCATTCTTCTCTTTGTTGTCAATGGTACGTTTCTCCAGGTTCTGTGGGGGCAGAACCTTACTTTTCTCCCTCCTCAGTCCCTGGCACTTTACTTTTGTATAGGGGCGTTCGGTCCAGAGCCACTTGGCTACTTCTCTTGTGGTGGATCCTTTATTCTATTAATTAAATGAAGAGGGAGAGAAGAGAAGTGTAAGCTGGGAGGCAAAAGTCATTACAAATAAAAAGGAGAGTAGCACAGCCCCCACTCTCCAATTTCCACACTCCCCTTCCTCCTGGTGAACCTGACGGCCCAGGACACTACTGCATAGTCCGTGCCCTGCATGCTGCTGCTGTCCCTCAGGCCTTCGCGTCTGGGCCACGCATGAGGGCCAGAGCTCAGCAGAACTGCAGCGGGTTTGCTGGAGAGGAAGGGATGGCTGCAGTGGTCTGATGGACTTAAACAATGGAATACCACTTTCCAGAAAAGAAAATGTTCTCTGGTCGATTTTGTTGGTAGAACATTTGTTCTTTGTTTTTAGAGTTGAATGTGTTTACGTTGTGAATTTTCTTTGCTTTTTAAATCTGAGAACTGTATTTAATTTTATAGTGTTGGCAGATGACAGGTTACATTGCAAGGGTAATTGGAAATAAGGCCCAGATGGCCTTACAGAAAGAGAACAAAACAAAACAAAACAAAAAGATGTTTCTTTTTAAAATATAATGTGAAGGTTTTTCTCAAATATAATAAGAGGAATTGAGGGGCAAAGAGAACCAGAACTTGACTATCACAAGACATTGGGCTTCTATAGACCAGGCATATGTATGTTTGTTTGTTTGTTTGTTTTATTTTGTTAATCCTCATCCAAGGACATTTTTTTATTGATTTTTAGAGAAAGTGGAAGAGAGGCAGAGACAAAGAAGAGAGAAATATCGACGTGAGAGAGACATTTCAATTGGTTGCCTCCCGCATGCACCCCAACCAGAGCCAGGGATCGAGCCTGCAAGTGAGGTAATGCCCTTGACAGGAATCAAACCTAGGACCCTTCAGTCCCCTGGGCCAATGCTCTATCCACTAGCAAAACCAGCTAGGGCTATCCATTTTTTTATTTCAGCATTTTGCTGGGTGTTAAATACTGCAAGATGTAAAATGTAGTTATTTTTATTTACATGTATGACAAATAATGAAATTAAAAACATCATAAGCTTTTAAAATTAGGCTATAGAATATAAATCACTGTTTATTAAAAATTCACACTCGGTAAGGCGTACATCTGAAGATTTTCTTCCTGGAGCAGGCCTTTTCCTCTGAATCTCTTTGGCAGAAAAGGAGGGTTAAGCATTTTTTTTTTGCATCTTTTATTTTTTAAGAACCAGCTTAAAATCAACATCCCAATTAGGGTGGCAAAACTTCAGTCCCCTTCAATATTGTGTGTGATGAGGTACTGAGAAGAGCAGTAAGAATAACCTTGCATATGATAGTTCTGTGAAACAGCAAAAGAACTTGATGAATTATGACTCAATAAAAAAACAATTTCCCCCCAAAATGTTTCGTGGGTGAATGCTAGAAATCATCACTAATGCCAGTTAGCATTAGAGCCAAATAACAATAATGATTAATTCATTGATAGAACATGGGTCAGTTATTGTTTGAGCCTTTGAATTGGGAAAATACACGTTTATTACACAGTATTTCTGGACTTATAAAATCATATTATTTTCTCCCCAAAGAAGATAATATCCTTCATACAATATCCAAATAAAAAATAATTGGAACTTTAATGGATAGTCACCCTGTGTAAGTACGTGTGGAAGAAAGGAGAGCCTCATAACTAATTGACTCCCTGCCCCAGGCACCCAAACGTCTTTCTGCAACTCTGGAATTGTCCCTCCAGGATACTACTGCCAAAATGATCAACACAAGGTCCCAAAATAACAATTTATTCTGCCCAAAGGACACTGTGCCCTCAGTCTCCTGGCCAGATGAATTGGCACAATTACAACCTTCTCTCTTGCTTTTCCCCTCAGGATATCCTGGGTGTCAGGGCTTTACATGTTGCGATGATTCGGAGCAAAAAATCCACTAAAAGGGAAGACAGTGCTACAAGCGGCTTCTTAGATTCTTAGGTCCAAACTGATGGAGCGAAACACAAATCCTCCATTGGTTTGTTTCCTTCAAAACTTCACTGCCCCTCAGGCACATCC
The DNA here is from genome assembly GCF_014108235.1 of Myotis myotis. Classification (NCBI taxonomy): domain Eukaryota; kingdom Metazoa; phylum Chordata; class Mammalia; order Chiroptera; family Vespertilionidae; genus Myotis; species Myotis myotis. Next base: position 170,261,038 of record NW_023416313.1, read on the forward strand.
ACAGATCAAGTGAAGAGCTAAATCCTTTTCTGACTCCTGACACAAATATATTGGCATCAACCAACAACGGCCCCAAATTAGCCAATTTCCAGCCTTCTTTTCCACCTGCCCCTCTGCCCCCAGCAGGAGTTAGTGACTTAAAGACCATTGTGCAAATGCCAATTTAGTCTGTTGGGCTACAGTGCTCTCTCTGATAAAGAGGAAAACACATTTATTTCTGCTTTAGGAAATAAACTCTGTTCAACGTGGTTTCTCAACGATTACCTCTTATTTGCTTTGCCTCTTTGGGCTTAAAAATCTCTTCTCTCAGTACTTTCCTTTGGTCCTAGCTGGTTTTTAAAAAATGTTATTTTTTCTCATTTTTCTTTCTTAGTCAGACTCACCGAGCATGCCCTTTTACTCAAAAGATCCCTTTAAATGTGAAAGAAAAAACAAACCCTTTTGTCAGGAAACCCCACAGTTTACCCTGGGGATGATCGGGAACAGGTGTGTCTGCTGCAAAAGCTTTTATCCATGTAAATAAGCTCAAGGTGGGGCTCTTACAAAGAGCTGGGGAAGTTGGGAGAGGAAGGCGGTCATTCCCTCAGAGGCTCAACATCTGTCCCCCTTGGCGCCCCCACTGCTGTGTTAGGAGTGACTCTTGCCCTGAACACAGGTAGGCACTTGACCAGAACTTCTGACCTTTAAGCACTTCCTACTAGAGAATAATTCACCACCAGTATTTAACTGCCAGTTAAAAAAGATAATGCTGTTATTTGGGTGGGGGGAGGGGTGTGGAGAAGGAAAGGGCCTGGGGGAGATCATGTCCAATGGAAATGAAAAAGAGAAGGTATTTACCTAAGAACTCCTCTGTAGTTCTGCGAGACTGAAATCTTATGTATGAAATTTTGCAGCAAAACACAGAAACAGGCGATCTCTGCGCACTGTCCATTTCCTCTCTGGGACACTTACTAAGAGGGGCTTAGCTTTCTATTGAACTTTAAATTTTAATGAGGATTAATTAGTTTGAAGAATCATCTTGACTGTCCATTTGCACATTTGTTCATTCATTTATTCAACATTAATTATTGAGTGCCAGCTACATGGCAGGTAATGGGGAAACAACGGTGAGCTGCACCAGGCACCTGAAGCTCTCCATGGAGAGGATGGAAGATGTTAATTAACTAACACATAAATAAACATGAAATGACCAAGCCCTCCAAGGAGAGGGACATGGGACAATGAAAACCTATTAGGGTGGTTTGCCTAGTCAGGGAATACTTACCTGGGGAAGTTGATTGAACTTGGATGTGAGGGAGCAGTAGTAACTCCAGGGAACTGAAAGTGCGGTTGGATTGGAGAGTGAGGATGGATGGGAAGTAAGATGATGCAGGGACAGATTACACAGATCCTCACTAAGGGTCCTATGAAGGCTTGGCTTTATCTAAGAGCAATGGAAGGTTTTACACAAGAGAAAGGATATATGATATGATATATGATATGATATGACATGTGATATGATGTGATATGACATAATAGCATGAGGTTGGATTTCTCTGCCTGTAGTGTGTCAGTGGTGACAAGAACAGAAGTATAGGCGAGCTATCAATAAACTGAAAGACACCAGAAAGCTGATTGGTGGAGGTTATTTTATTCAGAAACCTGTACACATTTATTAAATCAGTCTGTTCCTTATGAGGTAAGTCAGATCCTGATTTTTGTCTAACACACCATATAATTCTCCTAGTGGGGCCTGTTTACCTTTGCCCAGAACCCTCCTAATAGCCTGTTACCTCCGTTTATTCAACAGAGGATTTGGTTCTGCCACTTAGAAGCCAAAATCACTTAGCCAACCCATCGTAGAATCTTTGTAAAAAGGCTAATTATAGTCTACAAGCTTTCTTCATAGGGTTGATAATTATAACTATAATCTACAGTAATAGGTGTGAAAGTGCCTTGTACACTGGAATACATAAGATCAATGTAGGTAGGCATGATTGCAATACTCCTACTTACGTGTGATGTCCACCTTCTCTGGGAGTTAACAGAGTGTTGGTATGAATATTTTGGCAGGAAAAAAATTTATATGCTTTAATTAGGATACTCATGCTAGCCGGTGCAATAATTAGTTCAGAAATAAAAGACAAAAGAAAGGCGAAACTGGAGGGACAGTGAGGTGATGTGGTAGCCACTGCCTCAGGTCTTAGGATGCCAGGAGGATGTACTGCAATCCATTCACAACGGGGGGTGGGGGGGCTGGGGAGGGAAGGCATGTGTGACAGCAGCAGGTGGCATCACACCCTCAGAGTGCATTCATTCACAACTGTGAAGAGCCAGAAAGTCTCTGAGAACCAAGAGATGGCATCACTGCTCTCCTTGGGGGCAAGTGTCAGGGAAGAACCTCTAATCTCCTCAACAGAACAAACAGAGCTGTGCTTACTCTCCAACTTGTGTTTGTGCAGAATATACCCGACTCATATTCTAGGGAGGGGTAGGCAGGCATGAGCTTGTTGTGGGGCGTGGAGAAAAGAAGGAAGGTGTCGTCAGGAGCGTCCCCTTCATCTGTGAGCATTGCCTCTAATGCACTGAGAATCAGCTCTGCCTTCACGTCACCCAGGTCTCCTATTTCAAGTGGTATTGGGAAAATCCTCCCCAAATTGAAGCAGGGAATTCTAATGAATGATAATCCTGCCTAGATATTTCTGTTCTCTCCTGATTAGGTAGAACTCCCTGGGGAAGTTGGGAGGACCCAAACCATGCTTTAGGATGCTTCAGTTTAAGAGCAGAGCGGGCTCATAAGGTCTGAGAAGATAAGACCTGAGAATCTCACTTCTTGTCTCGTGAAGAACCTTTGGAATGTTTGTGACTATTTATATGGCAGGGGTGGGGCTGTTGCACATTCACCTTTGTAGGAGATGAGGTATGTGGTGGGGAGCTGAGAAATCTTCTAGATGGCCTATCAAATGCAATAAATATTTGCAGACATGTGTGTAGTTCAGGTGGGAGTACCATTTAATCAGTCATTCCAGAAATATTATTGAGTGTGACTATATGCCAGACACAGTTCCAGGTACTTGAAACACATCAGGGAACAAACAAGATGAACATTCCTGCCATTCTGGAATTTACGTTCTAGGAATGACAACCCACTTTATCTGCCATTGACTCTCACTGTTCATGAACTAATTTCATCTTTACAGCCCTGCAAGGTTGGCTCTGGTATTAACCTGTGTTACAGATGGGGAAATTGAGGCACAGGGAGGGTAAGCATGTTGCCCAAGGTCACCCTGCTAGTAAATTTCTGGAGTTCTCTTAACTATTGCATTACAGTGTTGTAAGAGCTGAAAGAGGAGAATTTCAAGGTGGTGTGTATGACAAGGAGGACTGGTAAGGAGTCAGCAATTACAAGGCTGCAGAGACCAGGTGTCTGAATCAGCTTTGGCTACAACAACAAAATTGATCTAAAAAAAGTGGGGGGGGCTTACACAACAGACAGTGATTTCTCACAGCTCTAGAGGCTGGAAGCCTGAGATCAGGGGGCCAGCATGGTCAGATTCTCTGAAGACAGCTGCCTTCTTGCCGCGTCCTCACATGGCCTCTCCTTGGCGGGTGTGCATGGAGAGAGAGAGATACCTCTCTCCCACTATTGCTCTTTCCCTCCCTCTGTGTTTTTTTTAACTACTTTATTGTGGTATGAATTACATACAAAAATGCTGTGTATATACATACTTAATGTTTACAACTCAATGAATTTGGAGGAAACTGTGAATGCATGAAACCATCACCACAATCTATGCCATAAACACATTGGTCACCTGCAAAAGTTTCCTCCCACTTTATCATTGATTTATTATTTTATGTGTGTTTAATAAGAACACAAGTAAAATAGTCAAACTCCTAGAACTAGAGAGTGGAATGATGGTTGCCAAGAGTAGGGGGAGGGAGCAATGGGGAGATATTTGTCAGTGTACAAAGCTTCAGTTATGCAAGATGAGTAAGTCTTAGAAGTCTACTGTAAGGGTAGTGCCTGCAGAGGATAATACTGAATTGTATATACTGAAAATTTTGCTAAGAGAGTAGATCTTATATTAAGTATTTACTTCTTCTTCTTATAAGACCACCAGTCCTATTAGACTAAGAACCACCCTTACTACCTTATTTCACCTTAATTATTTCTAAAGCCCTCGTTTCCAAATATAGTCACATTGGAGTTAGAGCCTCAACATATAAATTTGAGGGAGACAAAGTTCAGTCTATAGTACCAAGCAACATTAAGATTTTTTAAATTCTCTAGTAATTGTCCATGCTTGCTACATCCATATTTTCCTTTAAACCCCAGCTCCAACGTTCTCTGTACTGTATGGCACTGCCTGAGAGCTGCCCACACCTTAGCCTCAGTGCCTGGCCAAGTCCTGAAGGCTCTGCAACCTGGGACGGGGGCTCAGCCTGTGCTGGAGGCCCTGGAGGTAGAGATGGGGGCAGGCTCCCCCTGTACCTGAGGCCCCACAGGGGTGGGAGGGCAGGGCCTGGCAGAGCTTCCTGGGAGCTGGGAAACACCTTTTGCTCTAAGAAACTCAGTCTGGAAAGGAGATTCAGAGAAGGAAGGTTTGGGTGGAGAATTACTTGTCTAAGTCAGTTTAAGAAAAATCATTTATATTTATATTTATAAAGGAGAACTTCAGGGGAAACATGGTAGAGAATTGTTCATGATGGAATTAGTTATTTGGGGAAAATTAAACTGTTTCATGTAAATGGGAAAGCTAAACCTCCTTTTTTCATAGCTACCTTTTATGGATTTGCTTTTTTATATGCCTTCGTTCTCTCAGTCGTTTCTTCATGGTCTGCCATGAGCATGGCTCTGTAAGGGCTGAGGAAAATGTGTTTGAAATTAATGTGATAAGTTTCCGGAAAGTGACCTGCAAGATAGCTCTGGTTAAAATTATGAGACTGCATTGGTTGAATGGGTCATTAAGTACACTTTCATCTCTCCATCCCAACTATCTGATCTTCCAGATAGAGCCTTGCAGAGCTTGGATGCCTAGGAACTGACTCACCCCTCAGGTGACAAGAATAAGTGAGCATTGAGGCATTTTATCACTTGGATCTGCGTACCAACAGCTCTGTGGGAAAGGTAAATCAAAGCGAGAGCTAAATTCAACAGCTTATATTTGCACAAGTTAATGCGTTTCTCTTAAACCCATAATAAGTAACATAGAAACATGGGTTTGATACACGATGTCTATTATTAGTCAGCTAATATTTGTCTCCCAAAACTCTAATAGCTCATCTTTGCTTTTGAACACTCCCAGATCTTACATTTACTTGAGTAATTTATCTGCTCTTCGAGAATTCACATATGTTAAATAAATTAATCTTAACAATGACCTACTAAGTCAAAAATATTTCCGTATTACAAGCTCAGAGAAATGAGTGATGCACACCCGTTCCAAGTTCACTGTGCTTATATATGTCCATCAGACCTCCAGGGCTCAGCGAAGTATCTCCTACATAGTAGCTGCTTGGAATTTTTTGTGTGAAATTATTGAAAAGTAACAGAGCCAGATCTCAAACTCAGATTTTTGGTTTTCATGATAGCAAATGTCAGAATAACTTCTTATTTGGTAATATTGGAAAAATATTTCTCCCTGTTTGGCACTACTATTGAAGCCTGATAGACACACTTTGCAATATCCACTTGGATTTCTCTACCCTTCATAAAAGCATAACATAAGAAACAATCTTCACTGTAGAAGAATTGGGGAGTACACATGAGCAATAAGAATAACAACTAATGAATTCAAATCATTTGGAATCAGTCCACTCAGAAACACCTGTCTCTACTCTTACAGTTGACTTCTAGGACTTACTCCTCTTGCATAATAAAGTCTGTATTCTGTTTCCTAAGTAAAAGGGTGTCCTACCTCATACTGTTCAGTGGAAACAAGTTCAGGTGATTTGCTACTAACCATCAGCGTGCCTTTCTATACCTCCTTGTAAAAGGGAAGGTGATCACTCAGGTAGTAACTAGGGTCACTTCCAATCCAAGAATGCTATGTCTCAGTCAAAGAAGTTAAAAAGGCAACGTGTATAAGGTGTGTGTAGCTTACCTGCCAGCCTCCTCCGTGATAGGAAGGATGAGAGGGGTATGGGCTGGGGGTAGTTAGGTAAGCACTCCCCACCCCCATTACTAATCGCCTTATGGACTCAATACCAGTTGCTTCTCAGCTACCAATCACTGCTGGATAATAAGAAACTGAATTTCAGTGTTCTCCAGAGAAATATATATATATATATATATATATGCCTATATTATAAAAATAAATATATATTTACAATATATTTACATAGGAATTAGCTCACGTGATTATGGAGACTGAGAAGTCCCATTATCTGCTATCTGCCAGCTGGAACCCAGGAAAGCCAGTGGTGCAACTAAGTTTATCTGAAGACCTGAGAAGCAGGAGCACTGATGCTTGGGGCATGGGGGAGGTGTGAGGGGGAGGGGTGTGTAGATGTCCCAGCTCAGAGAGAAGACAAATTCACCCTTTCTTCACCTTTTTGTTTTATTCCTATACTCAGTGAGTTGGATGGTGCCCATCCACATTGGGGAGGGCCATATGCTTTACTCAGTTTGTGCATTTAAATGCTATTCCCTTGTGGATACACCCTCACAAACACACCGAGAAATAATGTTTTACCTGCTATCTGGGCATCACTTAGCCCAATCAAGATGATACATAATATTACCCCTCACAATAACACTGCTTCCTTGACTTTGGAGTCTGAGGGTGAGGACTCGAAAGTAATATTGGGAGAGGTACCTATTTCTCCCCCAAGATACAAATTTTCAAAGGACTTCTCTTGTTGAAATCACAATAACCCTAACTCTGACTGGTGGATAACTTTCCATTTGCCATTAAAGTATCTCAGAAAACCAGAGGGTAGGTTTCAGGTCACTCCAGATGAGATCCAGACCTTTAAGCAGCCACCTAACCCCCAGATCTTGCTGGTGACTTACCTACCAGAACGCACAATTTTCCCTGTTCTCTTTTTCCCTACAACTGAAGATCTAGACATCCTGCTTTATAGTTACTCGATCAAAATGTGTTCTTGTTTCTCTTTCTCTTTGGCTTTATTTGACATAAATGATAACTAAAAGGTTGATTTGATTGGTAAGAGGTATTAAGGAAAATGCTGTTCAGTCCAATGAATTTCACCATAAGTTGTTCCCTCAATTCTTTCCTCTCCTTTGTCCCCTAAAGTCACTGTAACATTGTGCTTAGCCTGACTGTGCCCCATGGCCCTTTTTCCTAAAAGCAATGGATGGATAGTTCTTGAGAGTCAGGGTGGGGGAGTTCTTTTCTAAAGGTACTGCCATCACTCTTACTTCACAAGAGATTTTATTTCTTATTCTTTTATTATGTTTAAGATCTATGGGTTGATTTTTGTGAGAGAGGTGTGGGAAGCATGGCAAATGTAGAGAGGATAAAAAGAGCAGCATGATATTATCTTCTACAGAAAAGTGCATTTTGGGTGTCAGGAGCTGACAGGGGGAAAGCACACAGACATTCATGGCAAAAGACTTGATGGAAGCTTAGGGGACTAATCCTGATGCTTACTTTATTTTCTTTTTAATGGGATGTCAGTTCTGAAGAATAAACAGTCTTTCCTGAATCCAGAGCTATAAGCACTTATTTGTCTAGATAAAGTACAGAAAAGAAATATTGTGTGCTGTGGCCCATAAGTCATCTTCAATAGCCTTTCAGGTAAACTACCAAGGATTTTTACTGTTCAACTCAGTGGAACACAAATTGGGAAACTGAGAGCTAACTGATGGCAGCCATTGCAGCAGTCCAGAGTTGACACCCGAAATTTCATCTTAATCTGAAATGGCAACATCAATTACCAGCAGAAGTACCACAGTAGGGATGCCCACGAAAGGGCAGCATGCATCAGACACTTCAAGAAAAGCAACTGTTGAGGGGCTTGGTCTAAATCATCCAGAGTTTTCCTTTTTAAAATTGTATCTGCTATAAAAATGGAAAGCAGTGATCAAGTTCTAATTCAAACAGAAAATCTGAAGAATGGTGGCCAGAACCAAATGTGTATGTGGACTTCAGGTTCTATTTTTGAGCTATTTTGTCAGTATCATCTGGAAAATGGAAACACACCTTGGCTGAACTCCTAAATGCTTCTGGTCTCATCTGATCTGGTTCATATTAATATGAGCGTTTTTTCCCTTTTTAGTGATCATTATTGTGCCAAACATAGTATCCAAGGGCTAGGGCCCTAGAGATGATGGTATAGTCTCTCTCCTCCTGGAGCTCATGGTTGACTGGAAAGATAATAAGTATATGACTATGACACAATAGATTCAGAGCCTTGTTAGTAGTTTGATTATAATCACCATTTAATTGGAGCCTTAAAGAATGTGTCATTAATTCTGCTTGGAGAGATAAAAAAAAATGATTCTTGAACTTTGACATCAGCCAAATTCTCTATCTTCTTAAGCCTTTCATCAGGGCCACATACCCCTGACAAGAGCAAAAATAGAGGCCCACATAGCACCGTCCAAGTGTTGAAAATTTATAAATCAAGCTAACAGACTGATAAATAGATGATGTTTTATCTTTGTACATTGAAAAAATATTACTGAATCACTACCTGAAAGACCAAGTTTGAATTTAGACTTCTGGAGTTCATGTAATGTCCTAGGGTGAGCAGGCCCAAGCTCCTGGCTCCTGTTTACATCCACCCATCTTCTCCCATCTTGGCTGTGTCCTGCATCATGGAGAGTCTCTGTGTTCCCTCGGAACCTGCAGATTGGTCAGTCCTGAGGCAGATGGAGTGGGGAAGGGTACACACAGGCCCAGGGATGGAGCTCAACGATGTTTGTGCGGGAGATTCTGGATCCTGGTACCTAGAGCACAGTCTCGAAGAAGCGCACAATCTCTGAGTGGGCACCTGTCCGTGATCCCGTGGACCCCTTGTCCATGTGTCAGGGTGTAGACACTGAAGGACAAAAGCAGAGTCCTCTGCTGTTTTGCCAAGAACAGGAACTCCGTGGCCAGGTCTGAGAGTGGTGCCCACTCTTCCCTTCCTGCTCTCGCCAACTAAAACCTAGCTCTTCCCTGAGAACACTGCTTCCCTGCAGCCCACTCAGCTGTGCCTGTGTTTAACCTTGCACTTCTTGAAGATGGGCTAGGTGTCTTCCTTGCTCCCTGTTGCCAGTTCCAGACCATTCTCTCTCCATCCACTCTCTTCCAAGTTTAAGCTCTTGGACTACGGCACCTGCCACCTCTCCTTGTGAGTGACATCTACAAACCCACAGTCACCCCCCCCCCCCCATTTCTTCAGGGTGTTTAGCATCTGGATGGCTACTGCTCTCTCCAACACAATCCGTGAAAGTTTTAGTGTTTCAGTGTCCCCCTAGGCCAGTGGTCGGCCAACTGCTGCTCGGCAAACTGCTGCTCGCGAGCCACATGCGGCTCTTTGGCCCCTTGAGTGTGGCTCTTCCACAAAATACCGACTTCTGCGCATGGGCCACGAAGTTTCAATGGCACTGTACATGGGCGCCCACACGTGGTATTTTGTGGAAGAGCCACACTCAAGGGGCCAAAGAGCCGCATGTGGCTCTCGAGCCGCGGTTTGCCGACCACGGCCCTAGGCAATCCTTCTCAGCTTCTTAACCTCTTGCCTTTCAATAATCTTGTCTGTTACTTTCCTTCAGCCAATCACTCCGATGGTCCATGCTAGATTTGTCATTTTCAACCACTGCATCCCCCAGAACATCAGTTTCAAGCAGACCTACTTTTTCTGGTCACTCCCTCTAACTTATTCCCATGAATCTTGAACCAATCAGGACCTTTAATCTACTGATCCTATCACCTTCACTTTGTTCTGTCCTTCGTCCATCTCATTTGTCATTTCCCTCTTTACCCTAAGTCAAGTTCCGCAGCCATTCTTGCTTTCACCCCAGTCTCCCATGTCCAACTTTCCCTTCCTCATGCCCCCTTAGAAATAAATCCCTAGCCCTCCTCTTGTTCTGAGGCTGCATGCACAAAATGGAAAGTCTGGGGACACATGAATTCAGACTGCCTTTAAATTCAATACAGCACAAGGGCTATGTAACAACCGTAATGACAAAAGAAAATGTAACAAGGTTTCCCCAATTTCCTACTCAGGAAAGTTGGAGAGTTAATACCAGAGCTATGCTGTCCATTGTAACATTCTAATACACATGATTCTAATGGAGAGTCCTTTCTTGCAAACGGTTCATATATTCCTCAAGTTTAAACAATGCTGGTATAATGGAGTTGGGGAACTAGCCTCAAGTCTTATCTATGCCTATTGCTAAATGCTCATTTATTCATTGATGTAGCCATTCAATCATTCCAACAAAACTTGTAAAAACCTATTTATATTTTAGTCTCGATGTGAGCTTACGTAACTCTCTTATACCTCTGAAACTCAGGACACTCATTTGTAAGATGGGGATGACAACTCCTATGCTGACAAGTTTACAAAGTGTACAGAGGACCAGGTGAGATAGTGTGAGAAGGAGCTGAACTACACATATAACTTTTTTTTTTGAAAAATGAGCATAAGGTCACCTTTCTGATTTAGACCCGGCCTAAGTACTGTGGGGATTATCTTGGCCCTACTCGGCAGAAGCACCTGTGATCTTCTGAGCCACGATTGAAAGTAGGAGCAGCACTCAGTCCTCACTCTGAGTGCTTTCAACACTGCATACGGGCTTCAATTTTACTTGAAAACTGTCAAATATCAATTGAGATGAGCCTGATTCCATTGATCTCTTCACCCAGTTAAATAGAAAAATATCAGTTTCAGAATCTATCACATGACAAAAAAGAAAAAAAGTCCTAATTGTGCATAAACAGGTCTGGACGGTAGCAGAGAAGGCTCAGTGAACTGCTCCCTGGCACAGACACTCGTCATCCGGCAAGCCCTGCCTCGTCATTGTGTCGGGCACACTCACGTGCACTTTGCACTGGGGCAGCATTCAGCGTGCAGTGTGACGATGCCTCCCACTTCTTCTCTCCATGCAAAGGGGCCTTATTTAAAAATTCCTTCTGGGTAGTTATAGACTCAATTGCTAGAGTAGCCAGGATATTAGCAGTGCATCTTTCTAGCCCACGGATGGCTTTAGGTGGTTGCACATTAATGAGAGAATAGAGATGTACAGGGTGGGACAAAAGTAGGTTTGCAGTTGTGAGCACACGAAACACAATTTATTCTTGTATTATTATGTATTGCATTATTTTCCCTATGAACAACTGTAAACCTACTTTTGCCCCACCCTGTATAATCACTTTGTCTTCTTTTCTGACTTCGTTTCTCACCAATGACCAAGCTCCTTCTTACATATAAACAGGCCATTTAGGAGGTAGGAGAAATATCCCATAATTATATTGAATAACTTTAACCCCGTTACCAAGTTTTTAGTGTTTCATGGAAAGTCAGAGAAAAAGAAATGTCTTGCAGGACTTGGACCAGGACGGGTCACAATATCACCAATCAAAAAGAACTTTCCTGACCCAATATTCATGAAAAGCCCTTTGAGTTGTAGCTGCTCTCCCCCTTGCATGTGACAAGCTTGTCTGCACTGAGCTTTAGAGTTCACAGAACATAGTTCTTGGCCCTTTCTCATTTCATCATCACAGCAACTCAGATAGGTTTATTATTCCAAAATTTATAAAGGGTCCTTCCAAAGGATGAATTGATCCTCAGGGGCTTAGTGACCTGCATTAGAATTCAGGCCTCCTGACTCCCAAGACCTTGCTGGTGACTTTTGGAGCCAGCTTGTGTGCTGGGAAAGGGGAGCTAGCACTGGGTGATAGACAACTTATCACAGCACCTTGGATGTGAGTCACCAATTTTGTTTATGGGAATTCACAAAGACATCCCCAAACTTCACAACTTATTTACTACAGCCCTGGCCATCATTTTAGCACTTTGTCTGCCTTGATAGGGTGCACTGCATATGTAGATACATTGCAAAACTTCTTCCAAGTTACTCTAATCCATCATATTAAACACCATGCCTTCCCACCCCTGGCATTGAACACTCCTATGGGGCTATTTTATAAACAATGTACTCTGAAGCTGCATTGTTAGAAAGCCAGTATTTGGGATGTAGAAGGGGATAGCACAATTCTATGCTGGTCTGGCCACTTCTCAAACATAACTTTCAGTTCAGGACATTGATGAAAAAATATAGTATATATTGTTAAAAAAAATGTCACATACATTGATCAAAGAAATATTGTCTGTGTCCAATAATTGTGTCTCTATCACTAGGAATTAGGGACTTAGGTTGGGGATGAAAAAAATGTAGGGAGAGCATGATTGCTTTCTTCACATTTGGAAAGTCTGTCCCAGCAGACAGATTAGTCTCCCTCTGTGCTGCCCTCTAGGGCAGTGGTTCTCAACCTTCCTAATGCCGCGACCCTTTAATACAGTTCCTCATGTTGTGGTGACCCCCAATTTCATTGTTACAAATTGAACATAATTAAAGCATAGTGATTAATCACAAAAACAATATGTAATTATATATGTGTTTTCTGATGGTCTTAGGCGACCCCTGTGAAAGGGTCGTTCGACCCCCAAAGGGGTCGCGACCCACAGGTTGAGAACCGCTGCTCTAGGGCCACAGGAGGATCAATGGGTGGAAGGTGAAGAGAGGCAGACTGAGGCTCCACAGAAGGAAGACTCATCTAAATTATTAGATCAGGTCACATTGGCATGAGCTGCCTTGGGAGGTAAGAGCTCCCTGGTACCAGAAGTGTACTGAGCTATGCTTTGGCAGAACAGTCACTGCAGGTGGTCCAGCACTAGAGAGCATTTAAAGAAATAACATCTCAGCTCCCTTTTACTCCAGATATTCTTGGGCCCTGGGTCTCACAGCGCAGGAGACTGCTTAGAACCCTCTCTCTTGTCTTCACACAACTGAAACCAGCTTCTTGAACACTTTCCCCAACAGGCAAACAGGAATATGTATATTGTTTTGGTACCCCTTTGGATTTATTCTCAATTCTTCCTTACTTTTTCCTCATTTAGGCAGAAAGTATTTACTCCATAGTGGAAATACGGACATACTTGAAATTCTTATAAACTCTGAAATTTAAAATAAATGTCAGTTGTCTCTTTTTTATGTTTTAGAGACATTTTTTTTAGAGCTATTTTAGGTTCACGGGGAAATTGAGGGTGAAGTAGAGAGATTTCCTATTTAGCCCCTGCCCCACCCAGACGCAGCCTCCCCATTATCAACATTCCAACCAGAGTGGTACATCTGTTGCAAGTGATGAACCTATCTTGACACATCATTCTCAGCCCAAGTGTATACTCTACATCGGGTCCACTCTTGGTGTTGTACGTTTTAAGGGTTTGGACAAATGTATAATGACATCTGTCCATTATTATAGTGTTTCTTTTTATAGAAAGCATAGTACCACTCTGGTGAAAGATGGGAAGGTTGCCCATATGTGAAGGCAGGGGTATATGGGAAATTTCTGTACCTTTCTCTGAATTTTACTGTTTCCTAAAATTTCTACCAAAAAAGCCAATATATATTAAAAACCAATAGTATTTATATAAAAAGACCTCAATCTGCCACCTTCCTGAGAAGGGCATTGTGCTGCTCTCCCATGAACTCTTTTGATCTTTTTATCAGCAAGAAAGAACTGGCGCACTCAAACTTCACAACTAAGTTGAGTGTAATATAGGAAATGTTTTAAAAATATGGACAGGGTTTAGGAACTAAATGGTGCAGATGGGTCTAATAGTATTGGTGAGATTACCACCTTGAAAAAGCAAGAGACAGGAGGGGGTCACCGTATGGGAAGAAATACTGCCTGGAGCTCTAGTTGGTTTGGATCAGTGGGTAGAGCATCAGCCCAAGGACAGAAGGCTCGAAGATTCTATTCCATTCAAGGGCACGTTTCTCAGTTGCAGGCTTGATCTGCGGCCGGTCTCTCTCACGTCCATGTTTCTCTCTCTCTGTCTCTCCCCCTCCCTTCTACTCTCTCTAAAAATCAATGGAAAAATATTCTCGGGTGAGGATGAACAAAGAAAAAAAAAATACTGCTTGGACCTGGGCCCCTGGTAGAGAGACCAAGCCAACCACCTTGACCTGGCAGGGATCGAGCTGAGGGGAACTTCCCTCATCCTCACTTTCCGTCCATCCTCTGTCACCTAATAGAATCTGTCACTGTAGAACCAACTGGAAGCCAGTGGGCAAGGGCGCTTGTTGATGCTGTCCACCTGGGTCAGTGTCGCAGGGCATAGAGAAGGATGGAGAAGGGTGCAGAGTGGACATGGAGAAGCCAGTGGAAAGTTTCCAGCTCTGCCCTCTTTCAGAGCAGGCACCTAGGTAGCCATTACTATCTGCTCTCCTTGTTGCCTGGAACGCATGTCCTTAGCCAAGCCTATTTAACTGATTAACACTTGCAGTTGGCTCTAAAGTGAGATTAAAAGCAGTCATTTTAAAAGAAAAATTCTATCTTCTATGAGAGCTAACAAATTTATCAATAGTAAATACTTACGTGGCAATAAAATACTTGAGTCCACCTATGAGATATATAAAATCTTCAGCTTCCGAAAATGCTTTATCAGAATCAAATGGCTCATTCTCTCAGGAAGCCATGGACATCTTACTGTTTTTTCCCCCCACAGCCATCTGGTACCGTCTTTGATGTGAAATCTGTGATCTCCCATCTAATTTCATTCTAAATATTCATATTCAATGAAACATTTCATCATCTTGTTTAGATAGTCAAAATATTCCCTTTTATTAGATGTACAGAACATAATTTCAATGTTAATATTTGTTGTAGAGCATCTAACAAGTTGCCAAGAGAATATATACACTTCGTTTATGGGATATGAAATACCACAGTGTTAGGAAATCAATGAGGTTATTACTGTAGAAAGGGAGATGGGCTAGCTGGCCATCCCAGATTCTGTGCACATACATCCCCCTCCTCACCCAGAAGAAATTATCAGAAAGCTAGTGAGTCTGGTGTTTAAACATAAATTCGCCTGTAATTTGGTGCTTTTCAATTGAGGTTTTCAGAGCTCAATTTCAGTTTCATCTCAAAGTGGAATTTCAGAGTTACTTGACAATAACAGGTTTGCTCTTGAAAAATGAAAGTGCAAAGAGAAATCTGGATCCCACACACCCCCACCCCCACTTACCCTGCTGCAGACTTTCAGCCTCTTCCAGAGTGAAGAGCGTGCTCAGTGTTGATGGAATCAGTGAGATACCTCGCGGGAAATACTTCAGTGCAACCCAATGTTTACTGCAGCAGACATGTCTGAAAATCGCTGAGAATTTCATAGCACGAAAAGCAAAAGCTTGGCGTAACCTTGTAGATTTACATATTTCATCTCCTGTAAAATCTAACATGTTTCTGGACTCAAACAAAATATATGTAAATAAGCCCTGATGGAGTCCCATATTTTGATTCTGAATTTCTTTAATTTTGTATATCGAAGGGTTTTCTATGACATGCATCCAACTGGAAAAGCTGAAAAGACAAGAGCAAAGGTGTGCTGTGCTGCCCTCAAAAAAGAGATCTAGGTGGTCTCTAGAAAAGAAATCATCTCCTTAGAGTTAGCATAAGTTCTCCATTTGAGGGACCGGGTTGGAAGAAGGTGGTTGAACTGAGTATTTGGAGACATTTTCTGAGATTGCTTAGATTCTGTTGGTGATACAAGAGGGATTAAAGGTACAAAACTGTAGCTAATAAAAACTAAAAATCAAATATTTTTATACTTTGGTATTCAATTATGCTTACATTTGATAGGAAATAAAACTATTGTTAGAATTCCTAAAAAATTGGGGGAAATACTAAAAGGAAAAATATAATTCATTGTCAGGAATTAGATATAAAGTTGGTAAAAAAAAATCTATCTTGTGGTCTTAGTTTAATCTGTTTTTAGATAGTACTGCTCCATTATTCTATACCAGTTACATTTAAGAATATAACGGGACTCAGTTCAGGTCATTAATATATGACTCTCTTACAATTTACTTTTTGATAACTATTGTGTAGTGAGAATATTTTTATTCAGATTCAACATGTTTTTTTTTTCTATAAAAATATTCTAAGTGGATAGATGCCTTTACTAGGTAAAGCTGGAACTTGTACAGATTAATCAAAAGGACATTTTCAGTACGAAACATGAAAAGCTACCCATTGGTCAAATAATTGGGGGTTAGGCAGAGGGAGAATCCAGAATATATTGCATTTGATCTCAATTGTATAAATATATCCTGAGAGACATCCTGCTTAGTTCTTTTGCAATAGAGTCAGTTTGGGAAGCAATATATAATTTTTACTGTTTTACTATATCATGTGCATTTTGTACATCTTACAGTGTTTGTTAATAAAAACAAAAATATGGAAAGGGTTTGTCAGAGTGTGAAAATGACAAATGATCATATATTTATGTTTCAGGTGGGAATGGAGGTAGAAAATAGTGTACAATGGTCATAGTTTCTCTTAAATTATTGTACCATTTAAGAAATAAGATCAGTCATTGCTTACTTCCCCAAAGTAGTCTCTCAATTAGTAGAACGAAAAAAGCAATAAAATAGTTAGCAATTAGCAAGAAACAGGATATAAATATTGTGCTTAGGCCAATGGTTTTAGCATTCCCTTTCAAAACCCTGTAGATGTACACAGAGCAGAGACTAAGCATTCTTTGTTCCCAAGGTCATACTTTCTTCCATGGGTGACCTTGGTCAAAACACCAAAACCTCATTATGTGTCAAGACACTGCTTTACCACTCCCCAGCAGTTTCCCGTCATTTGGGGATGCCAGTCTCATCACTCCAAATGGCATACAAAATACTTTACAACCTGACCTCTGCCTGCCTCTTCAGCCTCATATCCTGACACCCACACATCTACTCATCACCATAGTGTTTCACAATTAACTATTGAGGCTCCTGAGTGGACTCTTTCCTCAAGCCCCCATGCCTTTCTTTTCTCATTCAATAAATATTTGGGGGTGGGGATAGCCACACACCATACCAAAGGCAATTGCATAAATAGGGAGTAAGGCAACACGATCTAAGGCCTGGAATTTATGGTCTTGTGTTGTTAACAAAGAAAACACCCACTCTCTGCCAAAAATAAACAAACAAATAAATAAACAAACAAACAAACATAAATTAATTAATTACAGATGGTGCTAGGTGCTGGGAAGGAAAACAAAAACCCCAGTGTTAACAGAGACTGAATGGGGATGTGGGGGAGGAGGTGGTGATGTTTAAAGTGTACCAGGTGAACCTGGGGCCAAGATTCCTGAGAGAGAGGAAATAGCATGGGCAGGTTCTAAGTGTGAAAGACTTTCTCAGGTTCAGGTTCAATGACTTGAATAAAGGCCAGTGTAGCTATAGTTGGTGTGTGTGTGGTGGGGAGGGAAGGGGATGTGCAGAACAAAGTAAAGATGAAGGGGTAGCCAGTTGTCAGACTAAGCAGGGCCTTACAGCTCATAGCAAGGAGTTTTGTTTCAGTGAAATCAGAAATTATTGGTTGGATTTAAGCAAAGTTGGATCATGATTCAATTTATGTTTATAAACAAATGCTCTAGCTTCTGTATGACAAACAAATTAGAGAATGACAAGCGAGACAGTGAGTGGGACAGGTACTTAGGAGACTGTTCTGGAAGACCAGAAAAGGGAGCAGAGTGGATGCATTCAAGAATTCACAATGCAATTGAGGTTCCCTCTTTTCTGACTGATTTCTACTACCTTAAAGTCCCAGCCCAAGTATCACCTCCTTTACAAAGCTAATCCCTTACAAAGGGGATGGAAAGCCCTCAATCCCCACAGGGTTCGAGACCCCCTCCTGTTCTCTAAGCAGCCTGACACATGACTCCACAATGTGACATACTATAATATTGGCTGCTTTGCCTGCCACCTAAAAGACTGAACTTTTTTGAGACAATGGCTGTGTCTTGCCCATTCCTGCACTCTTGGCCCGAGCCCAGAGCCCCATGCATGAGGTGTCAAACGTGTGGGAATCCTGCTCTCTGGACTGTGGGTGAGCTCTTCCCGGGTCATGAAACACTGAGTGGGAGCCAGATCTAAGGGCTTGCAATTGATTCCGATCGTGAAAGGACTGTGGAGGAGCCACTGCATACCAAGAACACCTACAACTGTACGAAGTGACCAAGAAATCAGACAGGAAGCCAAATTGATTTTTCATGGCCATTTCAGGGGAAGGAGTTCTTGACTAAGGTGAACTCTCCAAAGTACTTCGGGTTCCCTTTAAATCCTGCTGCAACAATTGCAGTTCAGAATCTCTTGCTTGCAACACGTAGTTTAGCAGACACTGTCATTTTTGACAAGGGGTTTGCATTTATATCAGTCATGTGCCTGGAAACTGTTGGACAGAAATCATAGCCAAGCTGTCACCACAGCCTCCCATTACCTTCAAACAGATTCATTTTAATTCCTCTCCATAAAGATTCCTCTCCATAAAGACTTACGTGCCTCACACGAACCAGGGGTTGTGCCTGGCTGTTAGGACAGAGATGGATGTCAGGATATTTGTAAAGGGTATCTCTGTTCCTGAGGGACTCACCGTCCCATAGAGGAAACAACTAAAAGAGCATTGCAATTGAAAAAGCTGAGTTATAATGGGAATGTGTAACATATGTATATTCCTGGTGGAGAAAGCATAATAGTATAATTTATTCATTCTTCTGGGAAGAAGAGAGTATATATTTATTCAGAAAGAAGCTTAAGTTGAGCTGGATCCCTAGGAGTTAATCTCTGTGTGTGTGTGTCAACTTCTCAGAGGCAGGGAAGCCTAAGGCTTAAAGGCATTGGGTCCAGAGGTCAACTGTCTATGTTCACATCCATTCTGTTATGGCCTGTGTCCCAACTGCCAAATTATTGAACAACGCTTCACCTCGGATTCCTCAGCTGTTAATGGGCTAATAAGAGCTTGTGCCCCATCATGTTGCTGTGAGGATTAAATAAGTCTGTGCTTATGAACATGAACATGTTATTCCAGGCAGAGGAAATAGTATGAGCAAAGGTGATGGGCGTCCAAGGGATGTCAGGGAAGAACAAATCTCCGGTGTGAACAGGCTGCAGGGTGGGTTTGGAGAACATTGGAGGGGAGGTTGGAACATGGTTGTGGCCCAGATCCTGAAGAGCTTTGCAAACCACACCAAGACGTTTGGATTCTGTGCTACTGGGAATGAGGAACTGCCAAGGAGTTCAAACGGGGGGTAGTGTGATCAGGGAAAGAAAATGAGAGGCCGAGGGTACAGGCAGGAGGTGACAGTGTGATCCGTGAGAGAGGACTCAAAACCTGGACTAGGGGGAATGCTCACCCTATGGCCTGACCTGCGGAATTTAAGGTTTCCCAAATGTTTTCACCAAGAATTCTTTTCTCCTTATATAATCAAAAAATTTTTCAGGACTCAGTTTGGGGAATGCTGACATAACATCTCATTTTAAAAATGTTTTTATTTTATTTCTTTACATCCTTCTGCATCTCAAGTTGTTCATTTTTTATAACCCAGTGGGGAATCACAATCATGGACAAAAGTACTTGTAAGTTACCTGATGATGATCAGTTCAGCAGGTCAATAGATGAGTAAGTTTCCATGGAAACCCAGTTTATGCTGATTTTCACCTTAGCCAGCCCTCCGCCATATTGCTCTCCCCCTTTTACTGTGGGAGAAGCTTCATGAGAGAGCAGTGTAATAGCAGTAGTATTGGGAAATAGGAATATGTATTTGGCATATATTTTAGATTCAAAGGATAAAAATGATGCTCTGGAGTCTTAGAATGTCCTTCTCAATGCATTTGGCACCATTTTCTCTGAAGACAAAAATGACAAATTCTTGGGCTATACTAGGTATTATTCTAAGTGCTACATACATAAACATACACAAACACACACACTGTTTTATCTTTACAATAACCCTATAAGAAGCAACTGTTATTCTCTTTTTTTAAAATATATTTTTGATTTCAGAAAGAAATGAAGAGAGAGAGGGAGGGAGATAGAAACATCAATGATGAAAGAGAATCATTGATCAGCTGCCTCCTGCATGCCTTTTATGGGGTTTAGAGCCCCAAACTAAGGGCATGTGCCCTGACCAGGAATCAAACCATTACTTCCTGGTTCATAGGTTAACACTCAACTACTTAGCCACACCAGCCGGGCTATTATCTCTACTTTATGAATGAGGAAACTGAGTCACAGAGAAGACCAAAGTCACAAGGAGGGCTAGTGGCATCAGTGGTGTAAATAAATGTTGAAGGAATATGTGAGTGAATGAGTGATTGAGTGAACAGAATGAATGAACAAAAGATGGGTGGTAAACATTAGAAAAGGAAATTAAGCATTCAGGTTAGGGATAATGTTAGGAGCAAAAACAGGAAAAGTGGTCATTTGTTAACCTGGGCAATCCTCCAAAGAAATGACTCTTCAAACGAGAGAGTTTGAAGTAGAGGTAGTAAAGAAGAGTGAAATTTACTCAAGATTACAGTAAATATAGCACAATGGGAAAGTTAACACATATCTCTTCTGTCAAGATGATCAGCTCTTGTATTATTATTGGCTCTTATAAGTGACATTTGAAACAGATACCATTTCAACTGCAAAGAATTTACTGAGTGAGGCCCAAGAAATGTTTTCAATTTGCTGGATTCTGTGACCTCAAGAATAGAAATAGCATCTGTGTATCCACAGAAAGAGGTACAGAATGTGTCCTGTAGAAGGCTTGCTGACGGTTCTAAATAAGACATTAGTCCCTACCTGAACCTGTCAATAGCTCTCACTCAGCTTTTAGGTACCTAGCCCTGTGCTAGGCATCATCAGAGGACAAAGGCATAAATATCAGCAGTCAGTAAACATTCCCAGAGCATACACTAGTGCTAAATACTAGGGAACCCAAAAATAAATAAGATATAATCCCTAATCCCTACTCTCAAACACCTCCTAATCAACTGGGAGGGAGATGATATAAACACAGCTCTACATGCAGACTCCAGGTTTATAAACCTGCTGTTTCCATAAAACATACCTATAAAGGTATAATAGGAAAATATAGTTCATGAATTATATAATAAAGACCAAAGTGCAGAACAATATTGAGTAAGAATGGCTCACTACAGGTTCAGGACTAGAGAAATAATTTTTGATGGGTCCAGATTATTAAGCAATGGATGATGTAAAGAAGAGCATGCCAAGGAGGGGAAGCAGCAGCATCTAATGTGGATAAAAGATCAGGGAAACTGTAAAAGGTTTTTTTAAAAAGGCCTCTGGTCTTCCCCATTGGAGAAGGATTTAACTGACCTTGAATTACGAAATTACCCAGAGAGTATAATGCTAACCACAAACTATTATTTCTTCTGAAAGCAGAGGCCTCACTTAGATATTTCATGATTTCTCCCAATATTTCTGTTTTGGAGTTCTTCAGTCTTCAGAGCCCTAGAAACATTCTCTTCCATATACTTCCAATTCTTTTGTTTCCCAGGTTGGCCGCAAGGTGTTCTGAGTCATTTTTTCACACAACATAGATACTCTGCCTTCTTACTAGTTTAGAATTCTGTTCTTCTCTGACCCATCCTTGACCCCAGATGAAGCACAGCTGGGCACCTATCCAATTAAGCTCATCCTTATGCTAAGAGGTAGACACAGGCCCGCAGCCCCTTTGTGCTGCACTTTTATATGAGTGCAGCTCATGTGTCACAGCAGGCAACCTGGTACTGACATACAGCAAGCCCTGACTGCCATCAATCTACTTCCAGAACCATCTACCCAACCATCACAAGATATCACTTTGGGGCTGACATCTTTGGGGCCAGTCCCAGCCAGGAGATGTGAGTCACCCAAGGATGACAGTCTGATCAAAATGCATGATGGATAGGGCCTAACCATCATCCCATCACTCATGAGCAAGGAGGCAAAAATTGTCAAGGTAGGAGTGTCAGGTGTGGGGAAGGTAATTTCTGACATGTGATTAATGCCAAGGAGCCAGCAATCATCCAGGTACTGCCAAAAGAAATGGGCAGTTATATATATTTTTTCTATGACAGTGCCTCCCTTCCCCCACTCTTGACCTCTGGTTTTGTAGTGCTGCAGAAAAGGCTCATGGATGGATTTTTTTTCTTTCCCAGATTTTATATATTTATGCCCCTCAAAATCTAGAGCTTACATACACTCTACATACACACCTACACTAAATGTAACTCTAGTTGAAACCTCAGCCCCATCATCATTTGGAAAACAACTGCAATGTTCCCCAATTGATATTACTCTGATGGTCATTAAAAATGAAATAGCTCAGTCTGCCTGGGGCCAAAGTTGGTTTCATCCATGACCCTGAGCAAATGATTATACCTCTCTGTGTCTCAGCTTCCTCATCTATAAAATAAGATTGTTTAGAGGATTAAAAGAGGATTTCTCACCTTTGTGGTTATGGTAAATAATTAATAAATGCTAGGTAATGTCATTATTGTCCCTTGCTGTGCTTCTTATATGTGAGAGAAACATTCAAAAACTGCAAAGATTTTGTGGCACATAGGACATCTGAAAGAACAGGTAAAATGGGCAAGGGCAGAGAGCACTTTGAACACAAAATGGGTATGGGTCCTTTGAAATAGGACATAGAGCAAAATAGCAGAAAGTAGGGAACAAAAGCCACACTTAGGGTGAAGAAGGTCAAATATATGGTGATGAGAGGAAACTAGACTCAGCACACAATGCAATATACAGATGATGAATTATAGAATTGTACACCAGAAACTATATAATGTTATTGATTTTGCATTTTACATTTTGGTCTATAATCCATTTTGAGTTAATTTTTGTAAAGGGTATAAGGTCTGTGCCAGTTTTTTGGATATCCAGTTGTTCTAGCATCATTTGTTGAAGAAACTATTAGCTCCATTGTGTTCTCTTTGCTTCTTTGCAAAAATCAGTTGACTACATTTATAAGGGTCTACTTCTGGACTCTCTAGTCCAGTGATTTTCAGGGACACTGGTGTCCTGCAAGAATTCTTAAAACATGCAACACCTGACTAGTCAGGGGTACTGCCCTCTTTTCCCTTAGATTGTCAAATAAAAAAAAATTAGCAACAGCCAATACAACACGAATTATGTGGTGTGAATGAATCAAAATTATACCTATTTTTTGTCAGATCAGCAAAAAATATATTTTTTGGTGTGCCGCAGAATTTTACTAATTAGTTTATGTGTGCCATGGGATGAAAAAGGTTGAAAATAGCTGCTCTATTCTGTTCCATTGATCTATCTGTCCATTCTTTCACTAATACCATGCTGTCTTGGTTATTATAACTTTATAGTAAGTCAAAGTTTGGTAGTGTCAATCCTCCAATTTTGTTCATTTTTAATACTGTGTTGGCCACTTTGAGACTTTCACTCTCTATAAATTTTAGAATCAGTTTGTCAATATCCATAAAATAACTTGCTGGGATTTTGATTGAAATTGCTTTGGATCAATCAATCAAGTTGGAAGAATCAGCATCTTGACAATATTGGCTCTTCCTACCCATGAACATGAAATATTTTTCCTTTTAGTTTTCTTGATATTGTTCATTCCATTCTGTAGTTTTCCTTATATAGATTTTACACACGTTTTCTTAGATGTATACCTAAGTATTTCATATTTTGTGGTGCTAATGTAAATGATATTGAGGAGTTTTGATCTTAAAATCCACTTGTTCATTGCTGGTATATAGGAAAGCAATTGGCTTTTCTACATCAACCTTTTATCCTGCAACCTTAATATAATTACTTATTAGTTTCAGGAGTTTTTTTTTCTTTTCAGATTTTCTACACAGACAATAATATCATCTGCAAACAAAGACAGTTTTATGTCTTCCTTCTTAATCTGTATGCCTTATATTTCCTTTTCTTGTCTTATTGCATTAGTAAAGACTTCCAATATGTTGTTGAAAAGGAGTAGTGAGAGGGGACATTCTTGTATTGCACCTGATCTTAGTGGGAAAGCTTCATGTTTCCGCAATTAAGTATAATGTTAACTGTAGGTGTTTTTTAAAATATATATTCTTTATCAAGTTGAGAAATCTCCCTTCTATTAAATGGCTGTTGGATTTTGCAAATATTTTTCTGTATCTATTGATATGATGATGTTATTTATCTTTTTTAGTTTATTGATATGATGTATTACATTACTTGACTTTCAGATGTGGAACCAACTTTGCATAGGTGGGATAAATCCCATTTGGTTGTGGTGAATAATTATTTTTATAATTTCTTCTATTTGATTTGCTAATATTTTGTTGAGGATTTTTGCATCCTTCTTATCTTTGTTCTTGCATAGGTGAGGTTTTTTTCCCCCCCTGTGGCTTCTTTCAGGATTTTTCTTTATCCTTGATTTCCTGTCATTTGAAAGCCATATGCCTAGGTGTAGTTTTTGCCATTCATCCATCTTGGTGTTCTCTGAGCTTCCTGAATATCTTTGTTGTTTGACATTAATTTAGGAAAAATTTAAGTCATTATTGTTTCAAGTATTTCTTCTGTTCATTTACTCTTTCTTCTCCTTCTGATATTCTCGTTATGCACATGTTATACCTTTTGTAGTTGACCCACAGTCCTTGAGTATTCTTTGGTTCCCCTCCCCCGCCTCCCGCCCCCCAATATTTGTTCTCTCTGCTTTTCAGTTTTCAGGGATTCTATTGGCATATCCTGTAGCTCCAAGATTCTTTCCTCAGCCATTTCCAGTCTATTTATAAGCCTATTGAAGGTATTCTTCACTTCTGTTTCAGTATTTTTTTTGGTTCTTTCTTAGGATTTTTATCTCTGCTTATATTGGCCATCTATACATGTATACTATCTACTTGGACCTTTAAAGCCCTTAGCATATTAATCATAGTTGTTTTAAATTCCAGTCTGATATCTTTAACATCCTTGCCATGTCTGGTTCTGAGGTTGTTCTATCTCTTCAAAGCCTTTTTATGCTTTGTAATTTTTTTCTTGATAGTGAGACATGGTGTACTAGATAAAAGGAAGTAGTATCAATAGATCTTTAACAAGCGTGTGGGGGGACAGGAAGTATTCTAGAGTTCTATGATTAGGTCTCAGTCTTTCAGTGAGCCTATGCCCCCAGACTGTGAACTTTATGTGTGTCTCAGTCCCCTCCCTCACACCCTCCACTTATGTGAGACAAAATGGCTAGAAGGTCTGGAATTTGTATTTTTCTTTCTCAGGTCAGTTAGGGTCTTATCCAACCCCCGCAGATGAGGCTCTGGTGAACTTCCTCCTGGGGGCAGGCCTTGTTAAGAATGCTCAGGTGTATTTCAAAATAGTTTCTTTCCCCCTTTGCCTGAGAGAAATATGAAGGGATTGTGCTAAGTATCACCATATTGTGCGCCCCATCCCCTGGAGTTTTTAACTCTCAGACTTGTCCACACTGAGCCTCCAGCACTTCATCCATTATAGTTCAGGCTTCCCTCCCCCAGCACAGGGTCCCCCGGCAGCGTTCACCTCTGCTTCCATAAGTTGTGCTTGTATTTGCCGTCTCTCCAATCTCAGGAGCAGAGGCTCGCCCTGTTTTCTCTCCTAGAGTAGATCCAAGAAGAGTTGCTTATTTTTCAGTCTGTTCAGCTTTTGACTTGTGAGAACAAAATGGTGAATTCCAAGCTTCTTGCATTGGAACTGGAAACTAAAAGTTTCTTTTCCCTATTTTTCTAAAATTTATTACATATCACCCTAGCTATTCAATAGAAATCACTGCCTAATATTTAAGCCTTTCTTAATGACTCAGAGTCTTTACCAGAAGCATTAATTAATTCACAATTTATGAAATAACAGAAGACCTGCAGGCATAAAGGGCTCGTTTGCCTCTATATTAAGTGGTCTAGCTTTTCTACCTCCTCCCTTGCTCTTGGTGGCTAATAGGAAACCTGCCAGTAGCTTTTTCTACCCTCTCCTAACAGGAAGCTAAGTGGACAAAAGATTCCTTGGTAAAGAGTACCATCGGTACTCCTGTCTGCGATAACTTCTTGCCCTGCCCTTCTTTTTGAGGTAGACTCCATCGGGATACTTGCTGGATTTGTTTGATCTGAGTACTTTTGTGCCATATGGGTGGTGTTTCTGTTCTCTGAATTCTCTTCTCTCCAGGTTCCAGACTGTGAATCAGGCTCCATTCATGTCATACTCACTAACTTGTGAAAGTACTTACACTAAGCTGATATCAAAAATAGGTTGCTTGAGAATATCTCCAACCTATAGGATGATGCAGGTTTAGTTCAAATATCATCTCCTTCATGATACTTTCCACAATTCCTTTAGTCAAGTTCCTTCTCTAGATTCAAAGCATATTAATTTTATACTTATAATATTTGTTTTATTGTACCTTCAATAAATATTGTACCTGCAGTTCAATAGGTTATGTGTGCCTGTCTGCCTGTGCCCTACTCTATGCTACTACCAACACTGTACCCAGTCCCACTGTACCCCCCAACTCTAATTTTAAATACTAGAATCTGTTTAAATTCATAGCAAAAGCTCAATATTTGCTGCATGTGAACATTCTTATGAAATGTGATCAAACCTGCTAAGTCTGACTACCAATTCCGCCAAAAGCACAGTGACTGGGTAAAAAGTCTCTGGGCCGGAATACTCCGAGGCGTGTCTCAGTCCTGCTGTCTCAGACGGTTGAAATGAACCTTCGTCTTTGTGTATCTAACTGCCCTTCAGAATTCCCTCCACGTTTATCTACTTAATGTGCATCATATTACTAGGGCACTCGGCCCTGGCTACAAATCCTCCTCAGATAGGTTCCTTCGCTGTGTCCAGCACTCCTCACCCTAGTCGGATTCCCTTTTCTCTTCTGTAATTTTCTTCACTGATTCTGTCTCCTCCACGCGCTTTCATTCTCTAGCTTAGACGCCACAGGCCTCCCTTTGGCTCCTGGTTGCTTCCCTGGGGCTCCCTGCCCTCCTCAGGCCAGACATTTGGCTACCAGTTGTCTGCAGTCTCTCTACCTACCAACTGCCCCATGGGAGACTGATTGTATTGCTATATTTTTCTCTTCCTCACCCGATATATCACAAAAGAGTTATTTACTTGAACAGAAGGCTCATTCCCCCAGGAGACAGACCAGAAATTCTTTCCATGGCACTTCAGGTTCTCTCATTTTCCCTTCAGTAAAGCAGCAGGATCCTGAGCCTGGGTTTTAAAGACGTCACTTTCCATATGAGTTTCACTGGCCTTCGAGGTCTCTTTTTGACTGCTTTTTTTTTTTTGCTTTTTTTTCTTCTGTTATCCCTTCATTGACAGAGAAGCAAGTGATATTAATATTGTTCTACTTTCTGATAGCAATACCCTGGTTTCTACCTTTAATGACTTAATAATGGACTTCCGTTTTTGATCACGAGCAGTACCAAGATTTTTTTTCTGAATTCTATGTTCTGTTCCCATCCTCTCGGATTCATATCTACTGTGAACTTCAGTTTAGAGATGTAGTTTGCTTTTTATTATCAACCAACATAACAGCAATTCAATTAGTGTAGCTGTTTCAAAACCAATTTTTATTGATAGATAGATGGATGAAAAGACCACTAGCTAGCCAGCTAGATGCTTTTCTCTGAGGGTTTCTGAGCCTTGGGACTATTGATATTTTTGTTTAGATATTTCTTTGTTGTGGAGGCTTTTCTGTTTATTGCAGGATGTTTCACAGTTTCACTGGTCTCTCTTTACCCACTAGGTAGTAGTCTTTCCAACCCTAAACCCCCCAAGTTTTTTAATAAAAAATATCTTCAGATATAACCAAATGTTCCTGGGAGGCAAAATCGCCACCAGTTCAGAATCAGTGTTGTAAATCCATTTTACTCTAAATTATTACTAAATAATAATGAAAAAAGTGAATTTAATATACATTGAGTAAATACTGTAAGCCAGGTCCTTCGGAAAGCAACTTTCACATATGAACTTATTCTGCACTTACAAGACTTATGGGTTAAGTATGAGAAAAAAAATAGTATTTAGAATCAAATAGCTAGCAAATGGTAAAGCATTTTTTAAAACAGCCATTTCCCAAGCTCATGCCTTTGACAGTTATGTCATATATTTTACATCTTATCTTCTATGGCATAGCTATATCTATCTATGCACACCTTTCTCTTGGAGGAGGAAGGGTTTTTATTTTGCTAGCTCAGTAGTGCTAAGACTAAGAATGGTGCTTAGCCTATAATAGGTATCAAGGAATTCTAGTTGAACTGAATGTCTTTTTGATTGATCTTAGAAAAAACTATTGTCATACTTTGCACATAGTAGTTTCTTAATAAATATTTGCTAAATTAATATATTACACAGTCTAGAAAAACTAGGTAGCTTACCCTCTTGGTTTTCTACATTACTCTGTACTTCTACAATGAGGGCTAAGGGGATTGTAAGGGGTCAGGTTAAGATGGCATTTGTGTAACCTTTCTGAATTTTTTCCTTTCATTCACTTTTTTGTTGTTGTTATTCTCATCCGGTCTTGGTCAACAATCATAACCAGACTAATGTTGCATTATCTTCACACAGTACCATTTTCCGAGGAAGTAGAGCTCTTTACAAACACTATTCAATTTATCCTAAGTCTTTAGTGAGGAGAGTAGGGGATATTATTTTTTCCTTTTAGAAGACAGGGTTAATTGGAAGCATCAAGTAACTGACACACCCAAAGATTATTCAATCAAATTCCTGGCTCTAATTCATAGCATTACCATTACTAAAGTTAACTTCTCTATTAGGAAATAATGGAACCCTTACTGTCTAACTCCCCACCTTGATTTAATCAATCAACTGGACTGTTTCCTATAGACCAGACATTATGGAAATGAGGAAAAACACATTTATTTTGTGTCTACATTATTCTGGCTGCTCTGATAGGCACATTAAATTTATCAGCTCATTTCGGAATGAGTAGTAGTGTCTCCATTTTATAAAACGAGGCTGAGTGATATTAAGAAACCTGCTTCAAATATATAGCTAGAAAGTAGCAGAACCAGGTATTAAAACAGGATTTTTATTATTGTATTTTAGTTAATTTTCACATACTCTTCTATAAATAAGGAGCAGTCAGAACAAATCAGCACTTAGGGAAGGTTTCTTCAGTTCCCGACAGTTGCTCAAGTATCAGCCTTCCCACTACAGCTGAAAATGTGAAAATGGAAGTTTATATCTTTTGGATCCACAGGTCATATGTATGAAACTAGAGGGTGAGTCATGTAGGTTCTGGAGGGGCTAGAAAAGTGAAAATACTGACTCTGGCCTTCTCCCCAAGAATACTCAGGCTGTGGAATATTGCACGCACAGAGAGGGTTGCCACTATATTGCAGCGACTACTTTATTTCTTCACTAGATGAAGTGATCCCAGGATACCAGAGGACACTTTGGGATTCTTACAGATGAAAGGTGCTATATACATGTCAGATATTACTATACAGCACTTATAAAAATGGTTTCCACTTGCTGTTGTGAACTCACTGCTGAACAGCTTAGAGATGATAGTTATTACTGGTAATAGCAGTCAGAATAACGGTGTAAGTGGCACTCTTTGCGATACTTTGCTCCATATTTTATCGTTTTTTGCCCTGTAATCCAGAGTGCCTAGAACAGGATAGAAAGATATTTGCTGACAAGGCTTAAAAATAGAGAGACAACTATTTTTTTTTTTTTAAATTGTGGTCAAGGTCAACAAACAAGGTTAAGGAATTTTCATGAGTGCATCATAAACAAAGACCACAAAAAGTTTTAAAAATTGCTAAAATGTATCATTTTTGCTTTTAAGACTTACATTATCTTCTGAAAATACAGCCATTGTAATTGGAAATGTGCACATTTTATTGGTAGAAAATGCAGTATAATGCACTGTCTTTATATTTTCAATTTAATTTTTAAAATCTCCTTTTAGGACAATCACCTGGCCCTGAGTTATTTGGCTTGGTTAATTGTGCTATCCACCTGTGTTCACTGGCTTCCTATCTATTTATCAAGCATCTGTAAGAAGCCACTAAAGAGATATGCCCATCACTTTACCCTGGTGTCAGTGAACTCTTCACAATCAGCTATTGTTCAGCTGAGCAAACAGTGCTACCTTGGGAAGCAAACCATCCCAGTTCTTTTTATTTCAGTTTAGCTACAAGCTAGATTTCCACTCTAGTGTTAGAAAAGCCTCAGTATGACATAGAAATGAGAATTCTCTCTCTCTCTCTCTCTCTCTCTCTCTCTCTCTCTCTCTCTCTCTCTCTCTCAATTTGGCAATACAACTCTTCATATTCACATACACTGACTACAACTTTGCAACTACAAACCATTGTCATGTACATTAGCTTAATTCTCAAAATTTCTTGAGTTACACATGACTCACACTTTTCAGAGAAGGAAACTTAATTCAGAGAAGTTAAATGAAATACCTAAGAGTATATTGTCATTAAATCTAGTCAGAACAAGATATCAAATTCTGGTCACATTCTGTAAAAGACTCGATAGTAAATATTTTCAGCCTTGCAGGCCATAGGATTTCTATTGCAACTACTCCACACTGCCATTGTTGAGAGACAGCAGACATAGATAATATGTAAACAAATGTCTGTGTTCTAATAAAACTTTATTTACAAATCAGGCAGTGTCTGATCTGTAGTTTGCCAATCTCTGCTTTATATGTTTCCCCTGTAATTCTACTCCATTTGAGACTTATTTATGGACATTTTTTCAGGTTAACTGTTTACAAAGTTTATTAATAAAGATCAGAAAAGAAGAGAACATGTTTCCTGACCTAAGCTTCTAGGTTGACAAAATTTACTAGCATAATAGTCTATTAAGAGAGTAGAAATAGCACAGGACTTAACAGTGAAAAACTTGAATTTGAAATTGGTCTATCTATAACCTCAGAGATATGTGACCCTAAGCAAATTATTAATTGTTGGGGCCCAGCCCCAGCAGGTCCAGGGGTTCCCAAAGGTGTGGAAGAAGGAATGACATGGAGACAGCGTTCAGTTGATCAGCATAGCAAGGTTCTCCTGCCAGGTTCTATCCTTAGGTTCTCCCACCAGGTTCTCTAGCTAGGTTCTGTCTTTATTCTCCTGTTACATCTGTATTTATACCAGTTGATTTTAATCCTATCCATTCTATTCCAAAGGTTAGGGCGTTTGTTATCTCCATTCCAAGATCACTACTCTATTGTTCTGTTAAGCTACAAGGAAGTAACTGAAGGAGATTATCCTAAGTAAAGCTTATGTAGTTTAAGCATGATTGTTCGTAAAGTGATTAACTACCTGCCTGGCACTTAGTTAAGGGGTTTTACTGATTATTCCCTTCCTTAGTCCGGTTAGTCCCTAACTCCAGGGAAAAATCCCCACCTGGGGAAACAACTTTTCTTGGAGAGGTGACCTTGGTTAAAACACATAGCACTAAGTAGGGGAGCAAACATATTAAGAACAGTATGCCATATATGCCAGGTCCCTTGAAATATATGCTGTGCAGATGTTTCTTCCCTGCAGCGACTGTGTCAAGCAGCAAGGATGGACCGGCTTCTGGCAATTAATTTCTCTGAGATTCAGGCTAATGTGAATATTATTTTAATAGTCATTTCACAGGGTGTTCCTCAGGATTAAATATGCTGTATGTGTACACCAGTACCCACTGTGTAGTAAGCCCTTAATAAGACTTGTCAAGTTTCTGTTTAATATAATGATGACAGCTTTCTGTCTTCTAATCCTGGGGTATTGGCCAAGAAATATGAATGTGATACCAGTCAAGTAATTTCTTGCATATTTGTTGAGCTATTAGTTCAACAAATGGAATTTGGGGCTAATAAAAGGCAGCGTTTTATATAAATCTGGGGTTATGGATATTATTTTATTTCCACTACAATTGTGTGTTTTTTTTAGTTATTTATTTTAATCAGAGGTGTGGTAAATTTTGTGGTTGGTTCCTTCAACATCCCTTCTACTCTCAAATGATTAATAGGAGAATCCTGGTAATCTTATTTATCTTGTTGGTGATTGCTTTGGGAACACGCATATCTCACAGTCCTAGACATTGAGATAAGAGAGGAATTCTGCTGTTTGGAGGTTTCTGAAAAAGGAAACCTTTCTTCCTCCTAAGAAGGAGGTATTAATAAGGGACTCCATCTTTCTTCATCCGCACATCCTTCTTGCTGGAGGTTTTGTCTGGAATTGACATAGTCAGCTTGCAACTGTGAGGGGCTGTGGGGCAAAACTGACACGGAGGAAGGCAGAGCAGAGGAGGGAGAGAACTGGGACTTCTGATGACTCTGTTGAGCCTCTGAAACAACCAACCTGGGAACCTTATGTTAGATGACAAGATTACCTACAAGATTGCTTGCGCTCATTTGATTGCAGTGTTTGATTCCAAAAGTCCTGATACTTTGTCTAATATATTGGTTTTTTTTATCATTTTTATTTAACTTTATTTAAAGGCTAAGGATAAAAATGAGAAATGTTGGCTTGCTATCTTGATTCTGCCACTCTAGTCAACTGAATGATTTCCTGAGAATCATTTTACTTTTCTGAGTTTTGGTTTTCTATTCATGTAATGAGAGAGTTAGATCAAAAGCTTAAACTTTAAATATCTTTCCCCACTCTAATAATCTAGAAGTCCACCATAATGCACAGAATGCCTCTTCTCCCTGGCAACACATTTAGTCTGCACTCACACTGTCCAATATGTTAGCCATTAGCCACAAGTAGCTAGTCCATATTAAGATGTGCTAAAAGTATAAAATATGTGTAACGTTTTGAAGACTTGGTATAAAAAGTGGAATATAAAATATAATATCTTATTAATTATATTTATGTTTCTTACATGAAATGAGATTTTGAATACATAATTTAAATAAAATATTCTATTAAAATTAATTTCATTTATTTCTTTTTACTCATTAAGTACTGAAATCTTTTTTTTTTTTTAATAACTGAAATCTGTAGGAAAGGACAGCAGGCTGGTAACTCAGGCAGGGTTCCTAAGTTGCAGTGTTGGGGAGAATTTCTTCCACTTTGGGAAATCTCAGTCATTTCTCTTCAGGCCTTCACATGGTTAGATGGCATTCATCCACATTATGGAAGGTAAATGGCTTTACATACAGTCTCCTGATTTAAATGTTAAATGTATCTAAAAAATACTTTTACAGCAACACCTAGACCGGTGTTTGGCCAAATAACTGGTCACCATTGCCTAACCACATTAACATAAAATTACCCATCTCAACTTCCATAGCGTTTTTCTTCTACTTTAGAATTCACTTGCCTTCAGTATATGAAAAAATTTAATGTGATATTATGCTTATCAAGGGTTTGGGTTGTATAATGCTCTGTAGTTTCTTACCGCCCCTCATCTCCTTATTGTCAGCAGCATTCATTGTCTTAGGGGAAAAGTGATAAGATACATGAGAAAAATCACCCTTGGGTTTCAATAAGGCATTTGCATTTAAAAATCCGTAGCTCTACAATACCAGAGTATAATGTTTATGTCATAAATAATAAATCTGAGCAAATAGACAACAAGTCAGGCTGTCTTGTTGCAGAAGAGGTAAAGATCACATGGGGAGGGCAAAGAGAAGACAAATAAGCTTGATGTAGATGGATTTCTAAAAAACAATCCTGTGCCTCATCCACCACCTGTTTTTAGTTAGGGGTGGGGTGCAGAACAGAAATGTGAGATAGAATTCAAAATTCAGGCACAGTGGAGAGCTCTACCTGGATTTCTGGGCGGAGCTCAGGAGGACTGCAAGCCCACAGAATGTTCCAGCATGCGGCATGACACAGAAATGGTGGGGACAGCCATGCCCCATGTCTGTGAAGAGCAGGAGATTACAATATTTTTTGTTCACCTCGGCGTGGCTTGGAAGGGGCCTGAACGTGAGCCAGACTAGAGATGCTTGTTGCTAGAAAAGAGATTGGAGGCAGCTGAGATATTATGGATAGATGATCAAAGACCAGATAGGAATGAGGTAAAACATTTTCTCACTTCTAGATACTGGGTTTCTGAATATAGTATTGTGTGTCTATCTAGTATGGACAGATGATGACTGAATATTCCCCAGACACCCATACCCCTCTACTACTAGACTGATTTTACTAAAGTCAAAGGTGACAATATGTCTCCATTTGCCTAGGATATTCTTGATTATATTGTTGCCTTGTGCCTAATTGGTAAATATCAGCCCTTCTCCCTCTGGAAAGTGTCCTACTTGGCACTAAATACTATGTGGTCATCTACCTAAATCCTCAAAACTTAGATGCAACATGGGAGAGAAAGTGGGAAGCCTGAACTAGTTGAGATTAAGTTTATGCTACATGGAAAAGTAATGCGGAGAATCTAACATAGAAATTAAATTGATTTATAGAGAACATAAGATTGACTTTGGGCATACATGAGACTCTGTGCTGAAATGTAACTTTTCTAATTTAAAAGGCACCAGAACATCAGTTTACATCCTGAAATCCACTATGCTATGCACAAATCTTACCTGAATGTGTATAAAATTTCAATATTTTATATATTTAATTTCAGGTTCAAGTTCTTATAGTGTCTTTTTTTCTAACAGCAAATGTAAGCCTCACCAATTTATTATTGTAAATGGTGGAAAGCAAGGGATACTTTATGGAGGACTTCACAAGCCCAGCAAAGGGAGTTTGGACTGTATTCAAGAGAGTGAAGGAATGATTTGTGCTTTAACACATTAGCTTGGGCTACACTGTGGACAATGGGAGGAGGCTCAAGGAATAGCCAGTAAACTCCCAAGGGGATATGGATGGGAAATGAGTCTGAACTGAGGAAGTAACTGGGAATGCCTTGAGAACAGATTTGACAGCCATTTAGGAAACTGATGGAGGATATTTGGAGACCAATTTTATACTGGGAGTAAGGAACAGCGAAATCTGTGGAAGTAGGGAATGAGTTTAGCATGGGACACATTGACTTCAGTGTCCTGAGGGATGCTCAGTGGGAGACAGTGGTTTCACAGGTGCATTTTGGGGTTTAGAGATTGACATGAAGATGTGTATGAGGGACATGTGATTTGGAGGCACCAGACTGTAAGAGTTAGAGAAAGTAGTAAGCAAAACACACACACACACACACACACACACACACACACACACACACATATATATATATATAAATTTTAATAGTATATGTTATTTAAACCATGTATTTAAAATCTCATTTGAACATGTAAGCAATATAAAAATAATTAATAAGATGATGTTATATTTTATATTGCACTTTATCTTAGTCTCTCGCAAACTTAACACACATAAGCTTTATGTGAAAGTCAGACTAGATGGTATTATTGTAAAATAAATAAAACAACATAATAATTTATGAACTTTTGTTTAGAAATTTATGTAGAAATAATTTTTCCTTAGCCAGTGTTTCTTCAATGGAGGCAACTTTGTCCTTCCCTTCAGGGGACATTTAACAATGTCTGGACACATTTTTGGTTGTCATAACTAAAAGGGGGTATGGGAACTCTTACTGGCATCTGGTGCCAGTAAATATCCTACAGTTCATAGGATGACACCCCTCAAACAAAGAATTATGTAGCCCAAAATGTCAATAGTGCCGAGGGTGAGAAACCTCTGCTTTAGACAGTTGAGCTAACAATTTTGTTGAAAGAGCTGAAATCATCCTTAAATTGTTTTTCTGATCAAGAAACACCACAGAAAAACTGATGTAATGCATGACAGAATCTTGATATTCTGGCTGGGAAGTCCATTTCAGTTAGATTTTCTAACTCAACAGCCAACTTATCTGGTCAGAAACCCTTGTGTATACAGGAGCTCTCTGGGTACACACCACATTGAGGTCTACAAGAGAGAAAGTACAGCCCTTTCACCCACTGAACCCCACAACGAAGGTTAGCAGTTGATGCAAAGGTAAGTTCTATCACATGGGAACAGATGGGACATCATCTTTGACTAAAGTCATCTGAGAAATAGAGGGTTGAGAATGACCATTAAATTTGGCTACTACATTGTCAGATATGAGGACAGAAGATGGTGACAGTGGTCAGCACCATAGTAAGATAGTGGATAAAAGCACAGGTTGTTGAGTTCAACTGTCTGGGCTTGCAAGACTCTTTTTTCTATGATTCATTAGTTGGGTGATCTTAAGCATAGTCTTTTTCCGTGCAAAATGGGAATAAAAATAATGCCCGCTTCAAAGAGTTATGTGTGAGAGTGAGTCCAATATCACACACAAAGCTGGCGAAGTGATTGGCCCATGGTAATAACTTGCTTTGGGAGCTGGTGGGATGTGCTATCAATGGAGCAAAAGAAGACTAGTCCCAGTCCATTGCTTCCAAAGTGACCCTCCATTTAAGGGCTTCCGGGTCATTGATAGTATTAATGCTGGAATTCTGACAACACCTATTGTTTCATTTTAAATCAAACCAATAATTTGCTGATAAATATTTGTTGAAAGTTGATTCCACTAGTTTCTACCATAAGGAATGGGCATAAATAAATTCGATTTATGCTTTTCAAATTGTAGTTCTTATACCCCTAACGAAAAAGTGGGAACCACAGATAAAATGGGGCAGTTATAAAAGACTCAGTGATTTCAAAGAGACTAAATGCAGAGCCTGCATGCATATAAACCACAGCTATATTTAAATTCTTTTTTTTTTTATTGCTCACTAGCTGTGTGATCTTTGGAAAATTACTTAGCCTTCCTGTGTTTCTGTTTTTCTTATCTATAAATTAAGGATACCAACTACCTCATAAAATGGCTATAAAGATTGAATAAGAAACTCTGTGTAAAGTATTAGGCAAAACACAACCAGAAAATATTTAGTAAATGTTAGCTATTTAAATTTTAAGCATGTAGCAACCATATATGTATATGCATGCAAAATTTAAGTGACTCTTTAAAGATCAGCTATGAGATGCCAGAGAAATTTCACATGTACAGTGCGCTATTGTAAGGCCACTTTTGTATACTATTTGGCTTTTCTTCTATGAACACTTGGGTAAATTTTTGAGAAGCATACAGTGTGTCCTAGGCTTCTGGACAGCTATCCAGGCCTAGAATATTTTCTAGGCCAATACTCTTAGATGCTATCCACAATAACCTAATGATAGCTTCATACTCAATATCATCTTCAACTGTTCAGTGTCACTATTTCACCCTCATTAATCACACACTGCACTCATTAATCACATTACAAAGGAGGGTCATTAACAACTGAGGCCAGGTGTGGAGGAGATCCCTGCCTGGAAGCCAGGCCTGCTAGATCACTCTGCAAAGTGGGTCACACCAACTGCGGTAGGACAGCATCAAATGGGTGACATTGTTGTGGAGCTGAGAGGAACCGCAGGACCCAGGTAACTTCTTGAGCTATGATCTTCAATAACCAGAGACCTCAGACAGGGCAAGCAGAGGGAGACACTCAAAGATTCCAGGTAGCTAACTCTTTGGTAAATAAATTTAGTATGCCAACACTGGCTGTTGCAAAATTTATAAAGTTGGAATTTACTCACTATTTTAGGTTAATCGAGTTCTCTTCTCTGTCTGTCTCTCTCTTCATTCTCTCTATATAATATGTAGATTCTATATGTAGTCATTCTATTGAATTATAGGAGATAAGGATTTAGCTTTCCTTTTTCCCATTCCCCACTCTCCTCACAATTCTCTCATCCTCCTGATACTTTTATTATCTCTTATTTTGTTAGAGTATTAATTACTTTCTAAAAATTATTGTATTATTCACAGTTGGACCATATAATGCACTATGATTACATTTCTTCTCGCTCTCTTTATTTGCTTAGTTTTCTGTCATACACAATACCTGTCACTAATTCATTACCAATCCCAGCAACAGCACTCTGAAATGACTCTCAGTACAGCCAGACTTATTAGGTAATCTCCCAGTTTCATTGTTATCCTGGAGACCTCTCTCCTGGAATCCTCTACTCTTTGCTACAACTGGCCCTGTATACAGCAGTAGACGTGCAATCTAGCTTCGCCATTCTCTGGGGAATTTTTCTACTTTCCTATGTTGTGTGTGCTGCTCTTTCTTGCTTTACTCCATCTTGAAATTGGATCATACCTCCCAGTAGTTTTATAAGAAAGAGTAAAGGATATAGATTGGCTATGTATAAAATTCCAGAGTGGAAATGGTTTTCATTAGGATGTTTAAGTCATTGCTCCATTTTCTTCTATCATCCTTAATTGCAATTGAGAAGTAAATGCCATTCTGATTCCCTATTATTCTTACTGGGCAAAAGTTCACTTTCTCTTTCTCAAGTTTTTAAGACCATCTCCTTGTCTCTAGTGTTATGAACTTTCACTAAAATGTGCCTCGATGTAGGTCTTTTTCATAAATTTTCCTGAGCACAACATCAGTTCTTTTAATATGGAATTTGTTTTTATCACTTCTGGAAAGTTGCCAGATTTTATTTTCCATAATATCTCCCCTCTAGAGGTTTTCTCTTTCTAGAAGTCTCATTAATGTTATTTTTAATATTGGACTTTCTGTAATTGAATTTATCTTTAAAATTTTTATTGTTTCTCCTATTTTCTACTTTCTGGGAGATTTCTGCAATTATATCTCCAAACTTTCTTTTCTGAAAAAGAAATTGCTAGCCTTTGAGTATGTGTATATATGTTTTGTTTACTGCTGTATTCTCAATGGTTATATTAATGCCTGGCACATAATAGAAATTGAAGAAAAAAAGATGTGATGGATTGAATAAATTAATGCTACCCATATTTTTAACTTTATGAATGTTCTTCGTTGTAGCCTATTTTTGTTTCTTTAAGATAATTTTTTATCTTATCTCCATGATTATATTAATATACATGTTTTAGAATTTTCTTATAAGAAACTATGTATATTGCCTTTATTTTGTTCGCTTTCTTTCATATTGGAAGCTTTCTTCATATATTTGTTGATATTTGGCTTTCCAACTGGCGAAGCATAAGAATACTTTGTGTTCCTGGGCAGGCTAGAGAGCTGGGCTGCTCTATCCGGTTATCTGGCTATGAGTTTGATTGGAGGAGCCTGTGTGGTCAGCATCTGTAGATCTATTTTTCTCAGGGTGATTTTTTAAAATTTAATGTGGTAAAGTACACATAGTGTCAAATGTAGTACTATCTTAACCATTTTTAAGTGTACAGTTCACTAGTGTTAAGTGTATTCTCATTGTACAGATTTCAGAATGTTTTCATCTTGCAAAATAAAACTTTTTCCCTATTAACAAAAACTCCCCATTCCTCCTTTTCCTCTTCCTCCCCCACTTTCCTGTAACCACTATTTCATTTTTTTGTCTCTTTGAATCTGAGTGCTCTAGGTTCCTCATATAAGTAGAATCATGCAACATCTGTCATTTTGTGACTGGCTTATTTTATTTAGCATAATATTTTCAAGGTTCATCTATGTTGTAGCATGTATTCCAATTGTCTTTTCTTTTTAAGGCTAAATAATTTTTCACTGAATTAATATACCACATGTTGTTTACCCATTCATCTGTTGATGGGCACTTGGGTTTGATTATTGTGAATAATACTGCTATGAACATGAATGTACAAATATCTCTTTAGGATCCTGCTTTCAAATATTCTTTTGGAAATATACCCAGAAGTAGAATTGCTGGGTTATAATTCTGTTTTTCACTTTTTGAGGCGTCACCATACTATTTTCCATAGCATCTGTCTCATTTTACATCCCCACAGTGCACAGGGGTTCCAGTTTCTTGACATCCCACCAAGGCTAGTGATTTTTATGGTGCTGTTTTGTTAATAGTAGCTATCCTACAGAGAGTGGGGTGGTATCTCATTGTGGTTTACATTTGTATTTCCTTAATGATTAATGATATTGAGCATCTTTTCATGAGCTTGCTGACCTCAGTCTTTTTTTTAATCAGAAAAAAATTATATGCCTTTTGTCCAGAGTTAATAAGAACGGTTATCAACATGTTGGAAGCAAAGCAGAAGGGAGTTAGAGTGGGAGTGTGGCCATCAGTGTGCAGATTTTTATCCATCCTTCATTTTCAGGATGATGCCCCAAATCTTACCTGGTACTGGTTTCCTGAGTCCAGAATCCCTCCTGTTCGCCTGTCCAGGGAGGGAACCTCCAGACATCAGTTGGGTAGGGAAATGGAGGTGGGAATCAACGATATTAATTTTTTATTTTAAACTAGAGGCCCGGTGCATGAAATTTGTGCATGGGAGGGAGGTACTTTCAGCCCAGCCTGCACCCTCTCGCAATCCAGGACCCGTTGCGGGATCCCCTATGGGATCAGGCCTAAACTGGCAGTCGGACATCCCTCTCACAATCTGGGACTGCTGGCTCCTAACCACAGGCCTGCCTGCCTACCTGATCGCCCCTAACCATTCACCTGCCTGCCTGATCACCCCTAACCACTCGCCTGCCTGCCTGATTGCCCCTAACCACTTCTGCCTGCCTGCCTCATTGCCCCTAACCACTTGCCTGCCTGCCTTATCACCCCTAACCACTCTGCCTGCCTGCCTGATTGCCCCTAACTGCTCACCTGCCTGCCTGATCTCCCCTATCTGCCTCTTCCTTGGCCCCCACTGCCGCTTTGTCCAGAAGGACATCTGGAATGACATCCAGCAGGTCGTTCGGCGGTCTGGTCCACTTAGCATATTATGCTTTTGTTATTATAGTTTTCCTGTTTCAGTAACACCTATACCCCAACTTAAAGAGATCACAATTGACTCTAATTTCTTAGGCTTAAGGAGCTCTGTAACACCAATCAGTTCATTTCTTGGCATTATACCCTATGGCATTTATTTGCTTTCCAGTTTTTAAGTTTTTGCTGTTTTTATTCCTTTTCCCATTCTCTATTTTGTCTGGGTTTATGTCTTTTATCCCATTGTTTCATTGGAACTTCAGAAGAGAGTGGAGATGAATATGTCTTTAATTTTCCACTTAAATTGAAAACCTCCATAGTCATTGACATTGTCCTTTTTATTTATCTCCTCCTTCCCCCTTTCCCTCCCCTCCTCTTCCTCTCTACTTCCTCCCCCTCTCCTACCTCTCCCTCCTCTTCCTCCTCCTCCTTCTCCTCCTCCTTCTCCTTCTCCATCTCTTCCTCCTCCTCCTTCTTTCTAACCAATGTTCTTTCTCTCCACTTAGAGAGAGGGAAAAGAAGGGGACAGAAGCAGAGGCAGATATTTTACCAGGATGTATTAAAATAAAAATAAAGATGAGCATCCCTCTTCAGATGTTTGATGCCCCTGATTCCACAGTCACCCCCCACTATAACCCTTTCTTGACTTAGATTTTTCCACTCAGTGCATCCATTTCCAGATTTTTGTCTAATAGGAAAACATTTCTTGAAACATACCATCCTCAGTGGGAAGACAGAATGGGATATACACTGCTTTACACACAGTTTCTCAGGAACTCACTCATAGACTTTCTAAGTTTCAGGGTACCTCTTTAGAACCTATGATTTTGGCTTGGTCTCTTTCATCACACTCATATAAAGCTATAGAAACATGCTTTTTAGGGTCATCTGATAATATGAAGAATGATAAAAATCTAGAGGGAAGCTATCTGTCATTTTTTATAACAGAACCTGTCCCAATCTGACATAAAACGTTCCCAGCAAATTATCTTTCAGGACCCAGAATTAAAGCTGTTTACTATTTATTATTACCCACTGAGCTAGTGAAAGCCTTGTCTTTTAAATAAACTGTTGAAAACTTTGAAACTAGCTCTTGATCCTGGGAGTACTCAGCTAACATGAAACATTTTAAATGAAGAAACTTTTATTAAAAAAACCTACTTAGCTTGTTTATGACAAACTGCTCTTTCTAATCTGAGTGAAAAATTTGCTCAACCACTGAAGTGCCATATGGTGGTCTATAATTAAGATTATAATCAGGTATTTCTTGTATGTGTAGTAATTTCAATTATTTGTGATATTATATTCAATAATAATAGTACACAATATGGTGTTTGAGAAATTAGAATAATTAGTCCCAATGTATAGATGAGAAAATTGAGGTTCAGGGTATTCCATGAAACTACTTTTCTTTTAAATACACACACACACACACACACACACACACACACACACAAACACACTAGAGGCCTGTGCATGAAATTCGTGCACTGGGGGCGGGGGGGAGGGTCCTTCAGCTCGGCCTGTGTCCTCTCCAATCCGGGACCCCTGCCTGCCTGATCACCCCTAACCACCTCTGCCTGCCAACCTGATCCCCCTAACTGCTCTCCCCTGCTGGCCTGATCCCCCTAAGTGCCCTAACTGCTCTGCCTTGGCCCCCGCCACCATGGCTTTGTCCAGAAGGACGTCCAGTAGGATGTCTGGAAGATGTCCAGTCTAATAAGCATATTACCCTTTTAGTAGTATAGATTTTTTATTTTCACCTACAGTTGATGTAAAATGTTATATGAGTTGCAGGTGTACAATCCATGGTTAGACATTTATATAACTTATGAGGTTATCTCCCTGATAAATCTGATACCATTTATAGTAATTACAATATTATTGGTTATGCTGTACTTTACATCCTCATGACTGTTCTGTAACTACAAATTTGTACTTCTTAATACCTTCACTTCCCCCCTCTTCCCTCAAATACCTCTTCCATCTGGCAACCGTCAAAATGTTTCTGTATCTATGAGTATGTTTCTGTTATGCTTGTCCATTTCTCTTGTTTTCACTCAGCACAATGCTCTTTAGGTCCATTCATATTGTTGCAGATGGCAAGATTTTATTCTTTTTTATGGCTGAGTCATATTCCATTGTATATACTCAATCTGTGATTGCTTTCCTATCTTGACTATTGTAAACAATGCTGCAATGAACATGTGAATGATAGATATGCATTTATTGTCATTTTATTGTTCATACCTTTTGTCTTTTTTCTTCTTCTTCTTCTTCTTAAAGATCACTTAACATGTCTGTAATACCGATTTGAGGGTGATAAATTCCTTTAGCTTTCCCTGTCTGGGTAGCTAATTTATATGTCCTTCAATTCTAAATTATGGCTTTGCTGGCTAGAATAATCTTGGTTGTAGGTCCTTGC
Organism: Myotis myotis; assembly: GCF_014108235.1. NCBI lineage: Eukaryota > Metazoa > Chordata > Mammalia > Chiroptera > Vespertilionidae > Myotis > Myotis myotis. The sequence continues at coordinate 170,304,096 of NW_023416313.1, forward strand.
TTTTCATTACTTTGGATATTTCTTGCCAATCCCTTCTGGCATATAGAATTCCTGTTGAGAAATCAGCTGATAGTCTTATGTGAGTTCCCTTGTAGGTAACTGTTTTTCTCTTGCTGCTTTTAAAATTCTCTATTTGTCTTTCATCTTTGCCATTTTAATTATGATGTGTCTTGGTGTGGGCATCTTTGGGTTCCACTTGTTTGGAACACTTGTGCTTCCCTAACTTGTATGTCTGTTTCTTTCACCAGGTTAGGGGCGTTTCCAATCATTTTTTCAGATAAGTTTTCCATTCCCTGTTTTCTCTCTTCACCTTGCAGCATCCCCATGATGTGGATATTGGTATGATTGACTTTGTCCTAGAGCAGCAGTGCTCAACCTGTGGGTCACGACCCCTTTGGGGGTTGAACGACCCTTTCACAGGGGTCGCCTAAGACCATCGGAAAACACATATATAATTACATATTTTTGTGATTAATCACTATGCTTTAATTATGTTCAATTTATAACAGTGAAATTGGGGGTCACCACAACATGAGGAACTGTATTAAAGGGTTGCGGCATTAGGAATGTTGAGAACACTGTCCTAGAGGCTCCTTAAATTATCCTAATTTTTTTTAAATTATTTTTTCTTTTTGCTGTTCTGATTCGGTGTTTTCTGCCTCTTTATCTTCCAACTTGCTGGCTTGATCCTCTGCTTTGTCTACTCTAATGTTGATTTCCTGTAAAGTATTCTTCATTTTAATTAGTGTATTCTTAATTTCTGACTCACTCAGCCACAATCCCTGCTGGCTTTCACAGCCAGAAGTCTGGCTGTGAAACCCTAGATTTCTGGCACTGGAACCCTGGGCTGGGATACCAGGTGTGGGTCTGGGACTGCTTAGGGGGACCTCTGCAGCCTAATGTTTAACAACCACACATGGGTGTGGGACCAGCCTGTTCTGTGCCTCTGCCCCTCCTATCAGTCTGTCTGTGGCTTCTTCTTTATATCCTTAGCTATAGGACTTCCATTCAGCTTTGATTTCATGCAGTTCTGAATGATGTTTGTACTGTAGTTTAATTGTAATTTTGATGTGGTTGTGAGAGAATGCAAATACCATGTTTACCTGTGCTGCCATCTTGACCAGAAGCTTGAAATTGCTTTTTTAATGCCAAATAGCTAGTAAGAAAGTGAAGGAGTGTAGACACGATGACTGTATTTTAGACCCTGTCTTCAATGCCTCCTAGAATGCGAACAATATATAGATATTAGGGGAAGGTGATCAAGGACATGAAGGACAAAAGAAGTGAGGAGTATTAAAAACTAGAGTGAAAGATATTAGATAGAATCCTCACCTTCCCCAAACCATTCAATGACCTCTCCAGACCTAGGAATTTAATTATCTTCTTCACCTGTGCATCAGGGTGCCTATCCTGCCTGTCTTGACTGTCAGGTGTCTTGGGCCTCTCTGCTTGGACTTCATTTGATTTGCACATAGCAGTAACTTGAATGCAGTCACCTCTAGTTAGGACAATCAGAGAAAATGGCTTCATTTGGAAGACTAAAGGAAAATTTGTCCACATTTACTAAATACTCTGCTCCTTGGTTGTTGACAAAGAATAAAGGGACAGACTTTTACTATTTCCCAGGTGGTAGTGGTTTGAAGCAGTTTTCTTCCTTTTTCATCAGAAAAAAGGCTTTAGCCTGAGAAACGATAAGAACTAAGATCCTAGTAAATAAAGAAACAGAAACCTAATATTACCAACGTGTACGAGAGCAGAATATGACTTCTGTATTAAGGGGAATGATGAATGTTTTCACATCATGGGAACCACTTTAGCACAACCTTAAAATAGTGCTTTAGAGATATGTGAGGACATAGAGAAATTTGTCTGTACACTTTAAGCCTTTTCTCTTCCACAAAGACTTTTTGTAAGAATATGCTTTGGGCAAGAGCTAAGAGAATCTAAAAGAACATTTCTAGCCTTGAGTGTTGCTGCCACCTACATGGCAGGGAGACTACACACAAAGCCCAACACCTTTCTGGACAGGAATGCATTGCAGTATATATACGTTCTATGAAGACATACTTTAGAAATCCCCAAATTCGTTTCTTTAATTTGACTATGCCAATGACAATCGAAATAATAGTATTTGTTATTTTCACCTCATTTTCTGTCTCAAGTTCTTGCAGAATTGTACCAAATGGTTTTGCTATGATTGGTGGGAATACACTGATTATTTGAAATAGAAGTTGATCCAATAAAATCTTCCTTCTCATAAAAACAGCCCTAAGTGTAACTTGATCCCTGTGGCTGTAACTGTCTCCGGAACAGGATGAAAACTCCTAATGTCACTGGGCTATAGGGTTTTTGTTGTTGTGGTTTGCTTTCCTGGCAGACTCTACCATACAAAAGGAAAATTAAAGAATGTTTCTTCAGTTAATTATAACTATCAATTGATGTAAATGGAGATAATATAAATGTAAGAATTCTTTTGATGTAGGTAAGCGTGGTTACTTCTGATAGGAAATGTGATGGCCACTGCAGAATTATCAGGACATCTCTTTAAAGTCTAAAGGAAACTTGTAATATGTCACGAACACATCATAGACTGTCCTCTTATCTGAGATGGCATCATTTGAGACCACCAAGCTCAGTTACGGAGGCTGTGTGAAAACAACTTTCTCCCTAGAAAACACACGAGCAAGATCGAAAAGCTGATTGATGACTTCATAGATAATAGCAATTAAAATGATTGTTAAGTGAATAGATGATAGGTTTTGTGAGCTTGGACCAACCAATTATTGCTGTTACATAATGTTATGAATATTGGCAGTTTGCAGGCATATGGCACTTTGAAGATTTAGGCACAGTATTGTACTAAATCTGTATTAATTATTAAAAACCTTGTATCCTTGAGTAAGAAAAAAAAAATCACTGCTGCGTTTACAATCAGCCATGTGCTGAAGGATCCCTAAAGGATCCCTAAAATTCCGGATAGAAAAATACGCTTTGTGCACTGAAAACAAAAGGCACTTGGAGAAACAGTGTCAAAAGAAAGAACCATATATTTCCCCTGGACTCCAACAGAAGCCATGCCAAACATGTGCAGTGGTCTGTGGCTTTAGTTTTCACAGGGTATTAAAAATGATTCTTTACCATTTGTATCATTGTAATCATGCTCATAATGATGCAATGGTAAGTCTACTTACTTACCTGCAGTCTGCTTTTTGAGATAAAGGTAAATTTTTCCCAGATTTAATAAATAGGGTCTAAGACTAGGGAGTGGCAAAAAACTCATTAATCAAGATATATTTAAATGCAATATTAATGAAAATCAATTGAATGAAAAAAAAATGATGTCAAAATTCTAAATAAAGATGGGATCTGAGAAGCTGGGAATGAAGGTGCGAGGAGTAAGGAGTTATGCCAGGACAGGCCTTTCCCGAGCTCTGCCCTGGGAAACTGTTCAATTCCAGTTTATGTATTTTCCTGCATGCCATCTGTTGTGTCCTTGTGGATGAAGTCACAGTGAAGTGGCCTGGGAACCACTCACTGTACATGAAGCCATGGGGAACTTCATCAGAAAGATAGCTACTCAAGGAAGTTTTAACTTTGCAATTTTTTGGTTACAGCTACTTTTGAAAGTATTTTACAATGCTGACTATGTACACATTTACCAAGCAATGACTTCCTTACGTGATGAGATAAAACTTTGGGCAGTTTACACGTAAAACAACATTTTGTGGAGAATCAAAGGGTATAGAGCACTGCTTTTAAATAACCATATAATCAAAATGTCTGCAATATAAAAATTGCATGAACGGTCCATTCTGTAAAAATAAGGCTTTAAAAATCAATTGGATTAATGCATTCTGAGCCTTCACTTTAAACACATGGCATAAAACTCAGTTTTTAAAAATTCAATTATTATAATGTGCCCTCTAAAGATTGAAGAGAAACATTATTTTTTGAGTAATTACTCACTTGAGTAATTATAAAAGGTTTAAAAAAGGAGCAGAACATTGGAGAAAAATGCACAAGGAAATAAAAATTGCCCCCAAATACCCCCAACTCGGTAGAATGGTACTATTTAGCAAAGTGTTTTCTTATCATGTTTCTAATGTGACTTGTTCAAAGTAGCCTTAACTTATTTTCTAAAATAGCAACAGAATGTTTCAGGCCTAAGGCCACCTCTGTAGTTGTACGTGATAATGCTATACATTTCACCTTCTATTTGAAGGACTTGACAGTGTTCAGCTTGCCTCCCATGGCCCATCCTGCGGAGTGCCTTCGCACAGACCCTGTGCGGAGCTCCCTATGTGGACGGGGAAGTGAGGCTCTGAGAAGCACAGCAGGGACACGCTGCCCGGGCACGTGGCAGTGAAACCTACGTTCTTTCCAGACTCTGTCCTCCTTGGGATAGCCCGGGTATAAGTCAACAATGAAGAACAGAATTCCTACCAGCGAATTGGAAAAGATGATATTCCTTGGAGGGAAATATATAATCATAAATATCACCAAGATTATTGTCAGAAAAAAAGCACAAGATAATTTTTAATGAATTATTACAATGACAAGGAAGACTCTGGATACAAACACGTTTGCTCACAAATACAATTCAACCACTGGTTACTTAAGGTGAGGCTATCAAAAAGGACAGACACGAAATTAACTTTTGAGCTGTTAGCTGTGGTTAGGGTTGCCACGTGGTTGATCCAAATAATTGTCTGAAAACTTGCTAGTTTAAGTTCTCCTTACCACAGAAATTACTGAAATGTTGAATGTAAGTCAATATTTAAAAAATCATTTTTAAAGAGACTAAATTTTATTAATAACTTGCACATGGATATTAGGGAGTATTATATAAAGTCACATTTTTAGGAATTAAAATGTTTGATAGTTGTTGGTGTTGGCCTCCAGAATTCATACTGATAAACTATTTTAATTAGACATGTAATATGAATTATTAATTTTAGCATCTAAAAATGATGCCAAAAATCTTAAAAATCTCATTTAGTAATGTCAGGATTATGTCAGTTCTAATTTCCTATGGCTAGGGACATCATAAAATATTCATCAAGGTTTCAGTATGGTTTCCTTAGACCTAAAACAATGCTAAATTTGGCAATGGTTTAAATTTATTTTTATTCTTCTTTGAAAAGAGAATAATACACAATACAGCAAATAGATCAGATCACCAAGGGCCTTAATACATGAGCACTTTATGTCTGTTCCTATTTATATTGCTTTGCATATTTTAGTTTAAGAATTCTTGCTAGTCAAGCTTCTTTCTGGGAAAAAAGACTTGCAAGAGTTTATACTCCATAAGGATCAATTATGATGTGCTATAAGTATGGTCCCCTTCCCAAATTCACATCTGTATGGCCAACAAGATCAACCTTTGGCTAGAGACATTAGGTTCTATGTTATTAGAAATCCAACTTAACTGCACAAGTTTGGTCCCGATTATACTCCGTTACACTTATTTGGGCTAATTGATGACTAACTGAAACTGGCTATTTGTTGACAACATTTCATCCTTAGGGATTAGATTTACTGCAGGGTGATTGATCTGATTTAAAACTTCTACTAAAACAAAACGTCCTAACCTAACAAATCAAACAAATTTGGTAAAGTTTTGATTAAATACATTGAAGCAACATTAAATTTAAAAGCATTGTGCGTTACACTGTTTAAAAGCATTGTGGTTTTAATGTTGCTTATTATATAATTCAGGAACTGAAAATACGGAAGAAAATCTAAAATGGTGTTTAAATCTATGTCTGTGGGCTGACATTTCTTGTTGAAAATATTAAAATAAAAGTAAGAAATAGGAGTATAGAATGAATTAGACAACGGTTTTCTAAAATTAGATAAATTTGGATATTTTCTATCAGTAATTACACTTTCAATATACTCTGGCTAAAGTATTAGCAAATCTACTACAACCAAATATCTTGATCAATAACAACATAGCATACATACAACGATAAACAAATGGCATGTTTTGGATCTCTTAATATGTCCAAATGCAATTCCTATAGATGATATTTCATTTAGCACAGCTTGCAGAAGCACATCTTTGCTATCCATGAACGATGCCTTGGCTCACCTAAAAAGAAAACAGATTATCTTGCATTACATGATGAAATAAAGAAAGGGGTGTGGAAGGGGGGAAGAGAGGGAAGGATGAAAGGAAAGAAAGAATGAGAAAAGAAATAAAGGAAGATAAGAGGAAAGGAAGGAAGGAAAAAAAAGGAATTACCTATAATTTCTGCATTTTTTCTATTTATATTAAATATATTAGTATAATAAAATATTGTTATCTTATAAACCAGGTATATTTTAATTACACACATTATTAATATAGGTTGTTTTTTCATTGCCAAAAAGCTGAAGGTTTTCAACAAGATGAAACAGATTAGAAATTAGCATTTTTTCTTAAATTTCAAGGAGCTGAATTATTTTTAGAAAAGCCCACAATTGCAGTTTTAGGGTCAAATGTTTAAATGTTAGTTGCAATATGATTTGAATTATAGAATAAAAGAAAAACATTTATTTCTCGGACTACTTAGATGATTGTTATTGCAGTCTAAAATATATCACTTGCTTTCAATTACTTTGATTATCAAACTAATTGGAGCATGGTGCCTGAGTTAACTACTTCTAAACACATTTATATCAGTGACGTGACCATACATACTAACTCCCACTCCTACTGCAAAAACTCAAAAACCTGATTATTTGGTTTAGTTAAACCATATTCTATATTGTATAATATATGTTACATAAGATAATATATTTGCCAAGAAGTTTTACATTATTTAAAAGTTATTAGGTAATGCTTTAAATGTTTCCCTTTGGGTAAATAAAATTTTGATATTTTAAGCACAACTAGAAAGAGTTTGTGTTTTTTACTACTGAAATTTTTTTTACTCCTTCTAGAACATTTTTTTTTTTTAGCAGCAACCATAAGAAGTGTGTTCTCGATGGCTATGATTGATGGGCTGCTCACACATTCCACATTTTTTCTGCTTCATGCATCATCATCAGCCATCTCCAACACTCCAGTCCTGAATCTGTCCTACTTTCTGTTACCTGATTTTTGCTGGTGATTCATGAGCCAGAATAGTAAAAGAAAATAAAAATCCACCTTAGCACTTCACAATGCAGTATCTCCTGGAAACTATGAGAAATCTAGTTTTGTTCATCAGATTCATGCAAATGCTATATTGACTGACAATGATGTATATAAATCTACACATATAATGTGCTATATAAGAAATCACTAAAATGTTCTATTAATGGCAGAATGCATGCTGATTATAAATTACTTCAGAATGACGTGAAAATTCTTGCCTGAATGCTTTCTTGGTACTTTCTCTATTGTCACTACTATTTTCAGCTGAAGCTATATTTATGTGTACTATCCCTAAGTGCACCAGGAAGTAAAATTCTTCATTTTCCAAGCCAATAGGGTGATAAAAGCTCAAGGTCCCTCATTAACACTTAGATAAACATTGTGAATGTCACACTAAATTTTTTATCATCATGAGTGCAAAGATGAGCAGCAAGAAGACTTTTAAATCCTAGAGAATGGGAACCGAGCTTTAATCACTCCATGAAACAGAAAACAAGAAGTTAACCAGCAAAGGACTAAACTGAACTATTTTGGGGATAGCATCTTTCAGATTCAGAAGTAACCAGGCCTTAAAGAGCCAAAGAAAGAAAGCCTAACGGCCCTAAAACCTCAAAAAAAAAAGGGAGCTGTAAGTTCACGATGTGGTCTCGATGCTTCTATTACCAGACATCCAAGTTATTCCCACAGGTTTCAGGGATGTATAAACGCCAGTGAAGGAGAAAGTAGACTTCACAGACTCTAAGGCAGAAACTTCAATCTGGGATTCACCTGTGAGGCAAAACTCTTTGCTAAGGAATTATTCCAAAGGAAAGACACAGCGGAGGGAGACCTTAACCTATCAGACAAGACCTCCAGGTTCACTAGCAGAGTCAGAGTAACAAGAACGCCCTGGTCTAAAGTTGCTTTGCCAACCTTAATGGCCTGACTGCAGTCACTCACCTGGGTATACAGCTTGACCCAATCAAGACATCACAATGGCATGATGAATCAGGTAGAGCGCTCTGCAGACCAGCTGAACAACCACCCACCACACCTCTAAATCGTGACCTACACGCACACTCCAGCCCATTTACCAACGGTCATCCCACTCTCCCCAGCACCAGAGAGCAGTGATGTCCATGGAAAAGTAACACTCTACGGATGAAGTTCAAAACCCATTGTATTCAAATATGGTCCGTTCACGAAGGCGATCTTACTGTCTTATATAAATTCTAAAAATTTGGTTTTAGTAGTAACATTTTAAATGTTCTATCAATATTTTAAAAACTTCGACTTTACCTTTTAAAAAAGCTATTTTAGTTTTTCTATCTTCAATGCCCCTTTGCACTCTGCATGTGCCAATGAGTTGGTAGCAGCCATATGAAGCTAGAAGAACTAAAGTGAAATGTTTAGAGGATTTACAAAGAAAAGACTTTATGTGAAAAGAACAATATATGAGATAATATTCTTCAACTGTTGCTTGAATGGGAAAATGATTTTTTGTTTGTTTACATTTTCTATATGCTGTCCCAACAATGGGTCTATTCATTAAAAAATGATGTAATAAATATGTTAGTCATTTAGAATCGCATAGATAAAACTATATAAGGTCACTATCCATTAAAGCTTAAAGACTGACCACATTCAATTTTATAACTGGGGGATTTTGCACGTAAATGAAAATGTTAAAAGAAATTTTAAATTATTGATAATATTCTAGGTGAAATGGTAGGAATGATGCATTCATGATTTAAATTCACTTCCTTCTATACAAGGAATAACAAATATATGAATGTAATTATAAGCTTAGCTACTGAAGCACATGTATTGGTTTGAAGACACCTTACCAAAGCTTATCACTTAAAACCCCCCAATTTCTTTTCCTTCTAACAAAAGTGGCTAAACACCCTCTTACGTGGTAAATAGAGCTAACTAGGTCACTAAAGTAATATTTCTAGTTTTGGAGTCCTTATATTTGAATGATTTAATAGTTTGAATATTTGAATGACTTAATAGTTTGAAGTTAATTTTTGGACATTGAGAAGTAGACAGTCATATTTACACAGGTCAAGAAAGTCCCTCTATGCCACCAATTTCACATATCTCCCTCCATGTTCAGTTTTAAGAATTTTGCTTCTCCGATGCTCATACTTCAAAAAAAGAAGCACTCTTTCATCAAAATCTTTCTTACTAAACAAGCACCTCTGTCAGAAGTGTCTTAATTTCTTATCACAGAATTTTATCCACACAAGGAGCAATAAATAATTCATGCCATTGCCTCTTTGTTGTGTGTCCCTGAACTGCACGGAGCTGGAAGGCTGACAGCTGTGTCAGGACAAGCGCCAAAGATCTGACATGACAAGTGACTAACAAGTTTCTTTCAGTTCATAGTGAAAGAAGACAATGGCCCAAAGTGCAGAAAGGAATCCTGAAACAAAACAAAACTGCGTCTTTCTTTTTACCTAAGTGTTTGCAATGAGCTTATTTCCAACCCACAAGCCCTGGTCATTTTATAGGACTGCCCAGCCCCCTTTATTCCTCACACTTGCTTGGCCATTTACGCCTGGCCACGGATCAATATGAGAAATTCTTGGAGAAATACGATGTCTCCATGACAACCAAGCCACAAATTCTCAGTGGAAGGCAGTGAGACCAGGAGTGAACTCTCCAGAGGTTTCCAGGCCTATAAGGCAAGATGTCTTAAAATGCAGGAGTGGACAGAGGAAAAAGCCAGAGTAATTCATTCTTTATTACCAGTTTAATGATGTCTGATGTAGAGACAGTACTCACTTTTTAAGTTAAGATTCTTTATCAGCACCCATATTTTCTAATTAATCTTTCTGTTTTTTGATACCTCCTTTTGTTGATATCAATCAGATTTGACTAGGTTATATTTGAATCTCACTACAATTTCATACAGAGGGATGGAAATTTATGCGATGTTGGAAATGGTATAAAGTGAATCTATTCTTGCCAAAGCAATGAACCCTTAGGTAAAGATATGCCTCATGGATTTAACTGCCTGACAAATGGTTGATAGACAACCAATTATTAAGACAGTTTAAAAATTTGAGTCAAAACAAAAAGTTTATTTTAAATTAATTTTTATTTTGGAAATTTAATGCTACCCCTATCTTCTCCCTTTTAGAATAGGATAGAGCTACACTTGTCTTTTAGATATGGCAGGGGACGGGTTTACTGTACTGATGAGAAATTTCTGTCATTGCTAAAGATGCCATTTCTCTGTTTGCGGGAGAGCAGAAGTGCGGCTGAGAGCAGACACAGGGCAGCAGTCCATCTTTTGAGGAATCTTCGTGCAGTGGAGGGACTGAAATACAATGCCATCGCCACTGGGCCTATTGGGGTTCCGAGATGACTTAGGGGACCTGACATAGATTGCAGGCTGCACCTTTCGCTGAAAATTAAATCTCAGTAGCTCTCCTCGGGGAAGGATCAGGGGACTGTTTGCAGCTGCCCCCTGTCAGCGAAAGCTACAAGATTTGGAAATCTCTTAACTAAGCTGACAGGCCACAGAGAGGATGAATCAAAAATCTGATACATGGATCAGCACACAAAGATGGGAGAGGAGAGAGGGTACCCAGGAGCCAGAGAAAATAGGAAAGAAAAATGTTAGTGGAGGAAGATAGTTAACTCTTTCATTCATGATAATAAGGTACATTTTAGCACCTGATGGCTTTGTAGTGTTCCAGGAATGCCCTTCTACTTTCACAGAGATTTTTCTCTTTTTAGTTCATTAGTTGTTAAGACTAGGCATGCTTCAAAAGATAACAAAAATGGAAACAAAAATCTATGCTACAGTGTTCTGGTCTTATTTTTCCAATACATTTCTGCCTATTCTTTCTACGAAGAAAATACAAACATAAGTAAGTTGGACATTGGGTAAATTTTATTGCATGGGGAAGGATTATTATTTTCTTTTCTTTCTTTCTAAACAGTTGACAACATCCTTTAGTCCATTACTGTTATGCTAAAATCCTCTCATGCCAGGTACAGTCCTGTTTGTATTTAGAAAGGTAAATAGATTGTAATCATGACAATTTGCGTCTCTTTTGTCCCTAATTCTCCCTTTCCACTCGATCCTATTATTTGAAATATTTAAAATATTGCCATTTCTTCAGTTTCCAATCTCTGCCTCTATTAACCAGTTTAGCCTAAAATTGATGATAATGAACTAATAGTGTCAGCTTCCTTTTCAGTCATAAAGCCTTTGTACTTCCTCCAACTGAATTCTTGATGAAAGAGGAAAAGATAACAGCTCCACACCGTGACCCCTGGAGGTGACCATTAATTTGACAGTGCAGCTGCTAAGAGAAAACAGCATTACAATGTCCTGTCTCCCCACCCCCTTCCAAGGACCCCAAAGCTGTGTCAAATTTATCATTTTATACTTGACTATTTTTAAATGGCTTTCACCTGGACTCTCAGACTCTTTCACGACACATCTGTCAGGCACGTCCTCGGTGTCTTGGAAGTTTGCCGAGTTTGAGTCGCTGTCATGCTTGACCAGACTGGCTGAAGCTATTAGAAAGAGAGAGAGCGAGAGAGAAAAGAAAGAGTGATGCAAAAGTAATAATAAACACCATTAAAACATTTCCTTTCAGTTCCACAGTGATTTCCAGGGACACATGATGTAAACACAAACAATAAATTGAAATAAAATGTATCCTCTAAGTATGTATTGGCAGACATGTAATTAGTTGAAAAATCTATAGATGAGACTTTATCTTAGAAGAAAAATAAGTTCATGGCATCAGCTTAAAAGCTACAAAGTAACAAAGTGATCCCTTCGAAGTAGAAATCGTATTTTTAATGCATAAATCTAAAACAATATAGTCAATTAATGGCAATAGGACACAGAGAGGGACATCAGGCTAGTCAATTAGAAAGACCAGTGCTTAGCTGGTGGAATGGTTCCCTTTGTCGCACAAATCACCGCTGATGAACATTTTTCATACATTGTTGTTCTCCATCAAATTAAAAAACTACGGTACCAATTATCTTTAAAAAAGCCCTATAAAATAATTTTTAAAATATAGAATGAATACACTGCACATGATAATGAAGAGGGCTGGTATTCTCCATGGGAGGTCTCCAGGAAACTTGTCATGAGACGTTATTTTCTGAGTAGGAATTATGAACAGAAACAGAAGCTATCACAGGAACCTAAAATTTCCTATAAGCACATTACAACCACTGGTTTCATTAGGGAAAACATAGACTCAAGTTTCCACATTTTCCCACAGGTTGTAATACTTGGTCTAAATTATCTCCATAAGAAACATGTTTCCATATTACATTTGTTCTCTGAATCGTATCTCAGGAAAAGTGGACATGTCTTCATGAGGAAAACCCAGTGAATAATAAAACAAAGCAAGCCTACAATAATATAAATTGTCACACTTCTCTGAAGTCAAACAACATACATATGTATATTTTTACTACATTGGAATTTTATCTCTTACAAATGGCTGCGGCAAGCACGACCACTGCTTCCTCAGGTCTTGATAGCACACGAGACATTTATAAGCAATAAATGCAATAAAGAAAATATATATTTATAACCCACACATGAAATAACACGTTTGTTGGCACAGGGGACACTGTTCCCAAACCTCCGTTAGGAGATGAGAGCAAGTGCAGAGGCTGAGGCCAGGCTACTTCACACATTCCATGAGTGGCACAGGGAATGGCCAGGCCCAAAGCAGTTTAGTAGTGCTCTGTTTGTTTGTTTTTGTGTGGTGTATGCATTGTGTTGGCGATCGCAGCCTGAGGCTCACATATGCACGCTTTAAAGGAGACTAGTAACATACTTCTGATCCACAGAGTCCGGTCCCCCCGTTTCAGCACCCCTCAGAACGGACAGTACTCTGTTCTGTGCAAGTGCCAGCAGAGTTTGGATTCACCGCATCTCTAAAACCTTTTGTTTGAGAACAAATTATGAGGAAAACATATAAATTCTGATTTTAAATGAATAAAACTTTTTCATGTTGTACATTTGAATTTTTTGAAAAAAAAAAAGAAAGAAAGTAGGTGGCCTGTTTTATTCACCTCTGTATATCATGGGCCATAGAAGGTATTCTTGAAGGATTTGCAAAATGAATGAATGAAGCAGAGGTACCCTGCTAACTGTCCTCCTGATCCGAGAGGATATGTGCTTTAAACTACTGTCAACTGTCTCTTGTTTAGGCCCACTTGGTATGAAGGATGCTTATTTGAAAAATGGTGGTCTGGGTTAGTCTGTGACTTGAAAGGAGCAACACGACACACATGACCTAAGGCGTTATTGGTGTAGATGCCTTTAATTTCCCCCAGTTTAGATCATAGTTACAGATTATTTTTGAATCCAAAGGTTTTTGTGAACTGTTTCAGTGGGATAATTAAATGCATCAAAATTGCAGAACAATATGACATTGGTCAAGATTTCTTGGCCTGTTTTAATAATTTTTATCTCTGTGTATCTTGCTAATTTTCTGAAATACTGATATTAGTATTTATAATAGGGAATTAATCATATAAGGAAATCTATTGCGAATGGCTAATGAGGTAGAACCTGTGTTTATTTGGGCAAATGCATAGCCCTTATCACCTCATACACTGTTCTTTCATAATTTAAAATGTTCACCTATTCATTCATTCTTTCATTTATTCATTCAGCCCATAAAACTCTGTTCTCTTCTAGAGGAAGAGAGCATGGTATTAGAACAGCAAAGTAAATACCTGCAAACACTTTTAGTGGCAATCAAGTGGCCCAGGATGAACTGACATCTCAAGAAAGCCCGGAAGTTTTTAGCTTCATTACACTCACGGGTGGGAGCCATGCAGCTATTTTTTTCTTCACCACTGATGTTGAAGGGTGTGGTTTGTGTGGGGGGGTAGGAGAATGGAGAATGGAGAAAGCAATTCTTCAGATATTTTGCTTCATTACACTTTAGCTTCAAATATGAGATGGTACGAGATTTGCCATTTTTACTGGATAGTTTATAGAGGTTCCAATTAAATTTACTGCAGAAGAAATACCTACACTCTGTCAATGGGGAACAACAGGTATTGGAAAGGTTAATTACCACCATTCTACTTTTTTTTTGAGAGACTAATCTTTGCAATTGTTCTTTTGGGTGTTTCCTGTGATATTTCATCATTAAACTCTGACATGATGTGTGACCAAGGCTTCTCTAATGAATCATTTCCAAAATGATGAAATCAACAACTATTGATTTAGTGCTTATTATGGATAGAGCTCCTTGCTAGACAATATGAGGGGTAAAAAAATGAAAGCACTTTTTATGTGCCCTCATACAACTTGTGATCTAGTTGAGGTATAATGAAAAGTAACTAGTAGGAGCATTAGAGAGAATATTTCAAGAGTGATATGGTTTTAAGGAATGGAGAGGTAATATCCCTGCAAGAGGGTAGTCTGAAAGTAAAATTTGAATTAGATCTTCTTGATAGGAAAAACGGTGAGCCAAATGGGAGTTCATTCAGGCAAAAGAAAAAGTTGTGTACCTGGCTGGGTATGACCAAAGAAGCATATTAGCTTAGTTCACAAATATACTTGTTAACAAAATGTTGCTGCCTATTTTTGTATGTATTTTTAGTGAATTCTTTGAGCTTTTTCTGAACTGCTGTTGTGGCTAATTCTTCTCACCTGTAGAAGTTAGTTATGGACAGGTTTTTCCTAGCCCTAGATAGTCAATAATTTGATCTTTACTGATGGTGGGCCCATTTATCACAGTAAGTTGTCCTTTCACTATACATATTGACTTTTATTTATCAATACCAAAGTCCATTTGTAGCTCATCACTAAAGTTCTTGGATATTTTCAGTAGTTTTTGAAGATGCATTTTAGTGCTTGGCAAAGAGATACTTTTGACATCAATATAGTTCAAATGGTTGCTAGGCTCATCCTTAACTTAAAATCAACTGTTTATTTCCTCTGTAATGGATTCTGAAATAGTCTGCATTTGGGAGGCAAGGGTCAAAAAAAATGAACTCTTCTTGACAGTTCTACTACTAAAGATGTAAGGCTCTTCCATTTACTCATCACACACCTCAAAATATTGACAACTAAAAGGCCAGTGTTCTAAATATCTTTGTGATATCTTTGGTAGCTATAGAGAGGGAGAAGTCCATGTACTTTGTATGGATGTGTTTGATTAGGGTGTGTGTTTAATGAGTATAATTCTAGATCCTAAACAAATGAATGGTTCAACTGTAGACAATATCAGATCAGTAAATTTTAAAATTGATTTTAGAGGAAGGGAGAGGGAGAGGGTGAGATAGAAACATTGATCAACTGCCTCCTGCAGGCCCCCTACTGGGGATCGAGCTTGAGTACCAGTCAGCAACCTGGGCATGTGCCCAGGATTTGAACTGGTGACCTCTTGGGGCATGGGATTATGCTCCCAACTGAGCCATACTGACTGGGCTGAAATCAGTAATTATTAAACCAAATTTAAGAATACCTAACAAACTCTGGTCAGTTTGCTCAAAGGTTAGAGCTTCTGCCTGTGGACCTAAGGGTTGAAGGTTCCATTCCCATTCAATGGTATGTACCTGCGTTCCGTCTAGGCTTGGGTCAAGCACATGCGGTAGACAACCAACTGATGTGTCTCTCTCACACACTGATGTTTCTCTCTCTCTTTTTCTTTTTCTCTCTCCCTCTCTTTTCTCCTTTCCACTGTCTTTAAAAATCAATAGGATTTATATATATGGAAACCCAGAAGATTGCATAGCAAAGGCTCTATAGAACAATTTACTATAAAAATGTGATGACAGGGTCAACAGTATTTATGTTCCTTCACTTCTCTCTGGTCTCTATTTTGATTTTGGTTAACCCCTAAAAATTCCCTTTCCTTTTCAACTCATTTGCAAATAGATGGTATTAACTTGTAAAGGTGGCTAGGCCTGGGCAGCAAACAACTCCAAGAAATATGCCCTCACCCCCACAAGAGGATGAATGAGCATTGACAAAAATCTCCATCTCCTTCACAAATAGTAACTTGTCTTTCCAAGCTAGGCCAGTATGTAGTATATGTAGAGCCCTTGTTAAAAATCCATATCATTTACAGTGTGAATAAAATCTGCAGTCCAAATAATGTTTTCAATACAATGACTTATATATGATTTAAAAATAGATCCCATTCATCACATGTATGGACTTTTTTGAAGTGTTGTAGATACTGATAGGAAAATCATTAATATAAACATATAACAGTTTGAAATATTGGTCAACTAAACAGAATAAATCACTGTATCACTGTAGTAGCAGATAAAACTCAGACAAAAATCTTAATCACACTTAAAAATAATGTAGAGTTTTCAGAGGTCAAGAAAGACTAAAAGACTGGTCAGATTTGTGGATGAGCAGGGGAAAGAAATAAATCAAAGTCCTGAGTTCAGTGTCTACTAGCTCAATATGGTGGCCAAGAGGATCACTTCCTTGGTTGATAATTTAGGTCTCTTCCTAATCTTAAGGAGTCAGTATGAAATCAACTAAAAAAAAAAATCTTTCCAGAGGCTTACAAGAAAAAGAAAAAAATTACATTAAGTTCAAGTAGAAGTTAATACTAATGCAATACTCACAGATCACAAAAATTTTAAGTTAGATGGAGGTATAAACAGTAAAAATACTTTTTAAGTGATAATACAAATTTATAAACAAAGGAGATGTCATTTGAATGGTCCCCTAATTGACTTTATTTTCCAGAATAGTTCTGTCTGGACAGATGTCTTATCAGGAAAACAAATCTAGCTAAAGAACTGTATACGTATTACCCCTACTTTAAAAATATCTATACTGAGATAATAAAGTGATAGGATCTCTTGATTCTATTTGAATAGCAGTAGCCACATCAGGTTACTTTCAGTCTTCAGCATAGATTAGAAACAGGAAAAATCATATAGAGATCCCTAGAATTAATAAAATATCTAAGGCTTCTTTATAACTAATAATTATTTTATGAACAAGTTCAGCAAGATGAATTAACATTAGACTTGTAAGCTTTTGCTATCTTCCTGCAATTATAATATATGGGATATTTTCTGGATGACATTTTCTAGTATAAATTGCTTTAAGGATGACAGTTTTTTTAATTGGTAAAGAAATAAACTTTCCAAAATACTGTGAAGAATAACTACTATTTTGGTATCCTTACTAGGTGTATAGAATTGAAATTATTGTATTCAAATAATTTGGGACTGGATCAAATTATTGACTATATATAGTCTGAGGAAAAAAAATGTCTGTCTATAGCCAGTGTCTATAGGTGAGATGAATGGGTAGATCACCCAAATAATTTAGGAGAAGATAAATGTGAATGGGAAAGAGGCATTAATTATTTACTAAATCTTTTAAAACATAGCTTATGCCTCTCAGGTAAAGAAATTTCCTCCATTATCCAGGGTGTTTGAACAATGGACTGCTTTGGTAAGGCCGATAAACAAGCAAGTGCATCTCTAGCCTAAGGCAGGTACTCGGGGTACTTATGAAATAGCTGAGTGAAACTACTAACAAGGATGCCTAAGAATTTAAAAAGCAACGATTAATTTCACTTGTAATTTAAGGGAGAACTCTTAAGGTCAGGCCTAGGTTATAGTTCAAACATATCCAAACATCCCCCCAAATCTATTATTAATTTCAACAGTCTACAAAATGAGGGAGATCCTGTCTGCCTTATTTCTGAATGGAAAATATAATTCCTCATTTTTTAGCACCTAAATATATGTATTAATTTAAACAAAAATGAGAATCAATAATTTTAGTATAAAGAGGAACTTCTGAGTTCCTGGGTGTATGCGTGTATGGGGGAGTGGTTGGTTTTATTGGAAGAAAGCTCAATTAACAGGACCCAGAAGATTTTTTTTTTTAATTCCACCTGTACTCATAACAGTATGACCTTGAACACGTCATTTCACTTTCCTGGAATCTATACTAATAAAAGGGTAATATGCTAATTAGACTGGATAGACTGGACATCTTCCGTTGTCCAGTCCTCCTTCAGGACAAAGCCACAGTGACAGGGGCCAAGGCAGAGGTGCTTAGGGGCAATCAGGCCAGCAGGGGAGGGCAGTTAGAGGTGATCAGGCCAGCAGGCAGGGGGCTTAGGGGCAATCAGGCAGGCAGGCAGAGGGGTTAGGGGTGATCAGGCAGGCAGGCAGGCAGAGGTGTTAGGGGAGATCAGGCAGGCAGGCAGAGTGGTTAGGGGTGATCATGCAGGCAGGCAGGTGAGTGGTTAGGGGCGATCAGGCAGGCAGGCAGGCAGGTGAGTGGTTAGGGGTGATCAGGAAGGCAGGCAGGCAGGTGAGTGGTTAGGGGCAATCAGGCAGGCAGGCAGGTGAGTGGTTAGGGGCGATCAGGCAGGCAGGCAGGTGAGTGGTTAGGGGCGATCAGGAAGGCAGGCAGGCAGGTGAGTGGTTAGGAGCCAGCAGACCCGGATTGCAAGAGGGCTGTCCCAGATTGGAGAGTTGGAGAGGGTGCAGGCCAACCTCAGGGACAACCCCCCTTCCCATGCATGAATTTCATGCACCAGGCCTCTAGTTTCATTAATAAAATGAGACAGTTGGACAGCACAATCTCCTTGACATTTTCTGGCCCTGAGACATATATTCTGTGAGCTCAGAATCCAACACCAACCAGCCATTCAATATATCACTGAACAGGATACTAGGAGCATAAATGGCTACTACACTACCCTTGTAGTAAATAATGAGAACTTCTGAGGAACTTTCTGAATTAAGTGAGATTGTTACTTTATTACAAGTGGCAGTGTCCAATCTCATTGAGGGACAGAAGATATCAGGGCAGCTTCAGAGAGATACTTGGGTAGTTGCAATGCCAGTGTGAGGCAGCCCTATGAAAAGATGACCAAGAAGGGACTGAGGCTACTACTCCTGAGAACAAACAAAGTGAATCTTTAGAAGAGAAAAGCATCCACTAGATGTTTGCCGATGGTGCAAACAAAATCTTTAAAACCAAATCTTACTTTTCTTAGAATCATGTTTATGCAATTAATTCCTTTAAACAAACCCTCTCTTCATCCATCAATTAGGCAAATATGTCCTTCAGTACAAGATAAATCATTCTAAACTAAATTAATTGGGTCTATGTAATAATTACAAGAAACACAATTGCCATGGACAAGCTCGCTCTGGCCTGGATGTGAGGTGGTCTGGGTTAGGTTAGGCTGTGTGTGCACTAAAGTCATTTGAAGTCTGGGTCCATCCTGTCTTCAGAGCTCCAGGCATGAAGAAGTTCTTAATTGCTCTAGCTGGTTTGGTTTAGTGGATAGGGCATAGGCCCGTGGACTGAAGGGTCCCAGGTTCGATTCTGGCAAAGGGCATATGCCTGGGTTGTGGGCTCAATCCCCAGTGGGGAGCATGCATACAGCAGCTGATCAATGATTCTCTCTCATCATTGATGTTCCTATCTCTCTCTCTCTCCCTTCCTCTCTGAAATCAATAAAAGTATACATTTTTTAAAAAGTTCTCAATTATTGTTTGTTGAGTAAATGGACAGGTTCATGGAGAGGTGTGGTGCTCCTGAGGGATTGTAGTTTCCTCAGT
Organism: Myotis myotis; assembly: GCF_014108235.1. Classification (NCBI taxonomy): domain Eukaryota; kingdom Metazoa; phylum Chordata; class Mammalia; order Chiroptera; family Vespertilionidae; genus Myotis; species Myotis myotis. The sequence continues at coordinate 170,323,780 of NW_023416313.1, forward strand.
CAAATCTCTTAAAGGAAAATCAGTGGAACTCTTTCCATTCTATCCTCTACAATAAACCCTAATATGCAAATCGACCTAAAGGTGGAACAACCCGTAGCTATGACACACACTGACCACCAGATGCTCAATGAAAGAGCTGTCCCCTGGTGGTCAGTGCGCTCCCCAGCTCAGCCAGAAGCTGGGCTCACAAGTGGCAAGCACAGCAGCAGTGGTGGGAGCCTCTCTCACCTCCACAGCAGTGCTAAGGACCCCTCAGGGGATGTTTACCTGCCAGCTTAGGCCCGTTCCCCCTGGGCAGGTGGACATCCCCCGAGGGGTCCTGAACTGCGAGAGGGCACAGGCCAGGCTGAGGGAACCACCCCCCAGTACACAAATGTCATGCACCGGGCCTCTAGTTTATGTGCAAGGATGGAACCCATGATGTCATTTGTCTAAGTCAAGCCTGGCATGAAAACCAACTCTAATCAAGTTCTTTAAACTCTCCAACTGAAACAGACTATTGAGACATATTGGGTGGAGGATGGAGAGAGTATGACATTGGAAACATGTAAGTTGAGAAGTAGGAAGGGAGAATAACAGGGAATGATGCAATTATTTCTCCTCCTTCTGCTGCATTTCCTCACCCCCCGCCCCACTAAAAGGGAATTGCTTGAATTTCTGCATGTGCCCTTTAGAGTACCACTTCATGGGCAAGAGGTGCTCTAAGGAGAGGTGATCAGTGGAAGAGCACCCCTTCCCCTTTTAAACATCAAATCAAAATAATTTCCACTACTTTAGTCCCTGAGCATTTTCTACATTAGTCCTTTATTTTATTCTGAGTAAATTCAGAGTGGAAATAACTCAGGAAAACATTACTTAACATCATTTTTCTACTTAGCTATAATTTGGTAGAGAATTTCTAGGTGTAAGAAATAAACTGGTCAAATCAGCAAGCTTAAATGTTTTCTCATTTAAGCCATAGAGAGAATTATTCAAGACAAAGGGACTCAAGAACATCTTATCTGAAAGGACCTCTTCATTACTATAAGGAAGTATAGGTGATGAATGAGTTCTAAGAATGCATGGAAATTAACTCCCACACTCTTCATGTAGTTGAGGTTTTCTGCAAAAGTCATTTGACTTTTCTCATAAGGGCCAAATCCTATGGTAAATACAGAAATGCATTACTGTTCAGAAATCCAAGAAGTTGAGAGCAGGAACGTATTCCAAAGAAGAAAACAAGTAGATCCCCATGTATTGACAAATTGAAGAATGGTAAGTAAAGGGAGAATCCTAAGAAGAATTTATAGCAAACTTCCCAGCTTGCATTTAAAAATTTAGAAGAAAGTTGGGAAAACAAAAGAGATCCTTCAATCAAAAGAGGATCAAGCTAGCATTGAGATTAGAGATAAAGATGATTTATGTAGAAACTTAAGATAAGGATTCACAGCATAGGGCAGTTTAAACCACAGCAAAGTTTACGGTTTTCCATAAGAAAAAAATACCAAACGTTTTCCTCTTGAATTGGAGGCACTACCATTGGAATTCTTAAGAGCAGCAACTTATCCAGAGGCTGAACCTAGGATGACATCATCAGTGTGGGGAGAATGGTTGGCAGGTAGTCTCAGATTCCCAGCGGATAGCTGTCTCTATCTCAAGGGAAAACCTTTGTCTCAGATGGTTAGTCCAGTGTCAGAGCACTTTTATCTCCTAGATAGAAAATGGAAAATAAGAAAATCAAATTATCTAGAGTCTACCTTCATCTTCTAGTTCTTTGTCAACATTAAGAAGGATGCAAGGAGGAATAGGTCTAAGTTACCATATTGTGTATCATTACTCTGAATTGATTTATTTTTATTTGAATAACATCAAAAGGGTATGTTAGCATACTTGAGAACTTGCTGAAATGGAATGGAAGACATGTTTGGATGCTAATACTGGGACTTACCACTGTATTATAATGTACTCTGCAGCAAGCATCACTCTCTTGCACACCTCATCCAACATATGCACTGGTGCCAAACATAGAAAGCACAGGTGGTCTCTCGGAATTGATTGTTTCTTATGGTCACACATATAAAGTGCAGCCATTCGTTTCAAAATACTAATTTTGCTGGGGGATAAATAATTAAAAGATGCCTTCTCAAATCCTTATGCTGTGTCACTGTATTATCGTCAATAATTGTACTAATATCTCTAAGAGATGTGAAGTGGGTGTGGGGTGTGTGTGTGGGGGGGAAGTGACAGACATCTGTAATGGTGTCAACAATAAGTAAATTTTAAAAAGAGATGGTTTCCCAAAATATAGAAATGACCTTGGTAAGTAGTAGAGTCTCATTTGGATACTAGATAAACCAGTGCATCTATAAATAAAGGATAAAAGAAACACACTTAAAGAAAGCAAACTTTTAAGAACAATTAGGATATGAATAAAGGGAAATGAGCAACTATAACAAGACTTTCACAAAACTAGGTTCAATACAAAAGAGAATCATAGAGAAATAAGGAATAGAAAACAAAAACTAAGAGACAGATATTTTTACTATTTATGTTTTTAATCCTTTCCTGAGGGTATGTTTATTTATTTTAGAGAGAGAACGGAAGGGAGAGAGAAAAACATCGATGTGACAGAGAAACATCAATTGGTTGCCTCCGTATGTGTCCTGCAGCCTTCTGGTGTACAGGATGACGCTCCAACCAACTGAGCCACCTGGCCAGGGCCAATATTTTCAGATAAGACAGAATAAAATAGTCTCCTAGATTAGTGTAAAACATGCCTCTTAATAAATTTTCACAAATCTTTTGCAAGGATACATGGTGAAATCTCCAGGATTTATGAGGACATGAAGGGTTCCTGAATTGTGAAATGTTAGACTGATGAGCGTAACTACAGAAGGAATTTCTAAATCCAAATCAGTGAGAATACCTGCTATATACACATTTCAGTATAGCAAATCTTAGGAAACATTAAAAGAAAACATGATCCAAAGTATATGTAATAAGAACATGTCTCTTAGCTACCATTTGCTATGACTCAAGGACATTAGCCAATGTAAAAATGTAGGCAAATGGTTAAGAGAAGGCTGGCACTTTAGGAAGGGGATGATCAACACAAAAAAACAACCACAAGAAAACCAACAAGTGAGCCCAGGATGCCTCCACCCCCGGAATCCTGTGTGTGTCTCCAGTGATGGTAGCCAATACAGGATACAATGGAATTTAAGGCCAACTACAGGTCTGGGAGGAAGTAGGGGTTGGGAGGAGATTTAATATAGTACCAGAATATCTCTGGAAGAAATTAGGAAGACCAAGACTCCATTACAAAGAAGAATGTACCTGATATTTATAAAATTGCCAAGAAGTTATATATACCTATGCTATGACTGCCATTTTCTAACCTTTAGTTCCTCCAACCCCTCTCACCCTGTTTTCCATTACCAGAGTCACTCCTCTATTTGAATAGCCTGATAAGACATATCTTTCTCTCCAGTAATTCTTTAAACAGACAAGTCATATCCCTAAAACCAAGGTTTAATCACAAGTAGCTTTTATTTAGAAAAACCTACAATCACTTCTACTGTCAGCAATGAGAGATTCTGGAGCCATGGAATTGAGGGCCTTTTATAATATACTCTCAACTGATATCTAGAGGTTTCTCGCTGGATGCTACTCCCATCCCCCTCCCCCTTTTAAATTCTGATATCATATCCTGTAGCTGGATGAGATTGCTCATTGTCCCCTAGGTGTGCTATTTATATTCCACATCGGTGCTTTTGTGAGGATCACCAGTTTGATATATCCTCTCTCACCCCCGTCTCCAAATCTTTGCTTGCCAAAATACTCCTCCTTATTCAAGACTCAACTCGAATGCTACCTTTTCCTAAAGTTTTCATCAACCTACAAGTTACCTTTATTTTTTCTTCTCTATTCTGTGTTTCTTAGCAGTTTATTTGGCCTGCGTTATTATTCTTATCCCATTCTTTGATTATTGTGTCTGATTTCTTTCTCATTGAGCTACATTAATAAAGAAGAAAGATATTTTAGGCACATCTTGAAATTTTGAAGCTGATGTTGTGAGGACAACTTTACTTCATTACAATCAAACCTTTCGTGCCACAATCAAAAGACTGAACTGGAAGAATCATAGGCGTGACTCAGTGTGTCAATTTCTGTCATCTGTAGCTTGTCTCAGATAGCTGGAAATTCATAGGCGGTATGCAAACAAACATGGTGAGTCTCATGCCCAGAGGACAGCTTCCGTATGGTAAGGACGGCAATTGCTATGGAAGTCTTTCTCTGTATTGAATGAGATTATGCAGACATTGTGAACCATGTTGAGCAAGATTTCTAGCTAGGTCAAAGCATCATTATAACACTACTTTCCCTCCCTGCAAAGAATTTTGTAAACTAAGAGTCCTACATTGTAAAATATTATACCTGTGCCTTACAACAGAAGAGAAAATTCACTGATTTTCACTCTCTTTTCTTTTCCCTCATAAATCATGAAGTTAAATTTACCCTAGGGATTTCATTTCTCTGAACTCAATGTACAGGCATAAAACAAATTTTGTTCTCACAGGACATCCCATTTTTGTTTCATTAGTTCAAGGAAAGGGTCACTCAATTTTTAAAGCTTTTGATTTGATCTTTGCTATGATTCATGCCATCTAGCATCCATAGACTTACTATACACTGAAATGTATCTTATATATAAAATGTGTCTCCATGGACCTGGTAATGGTTGTACCTTCACATAAAATACGCAAAAGCTACCTTACAGACACAGGAGTCTGGGAGAGGGGACCAGAAAGAGAAAGCACACTTATTTGTTGAATAAACAATTTTTGTTTTGCCCAAGTTCTTATTCTAAGATAGATTTTTTTTCCTTTTTATGAAAGGCAAAATGCTTCCATGGAGATAGAGGTGAAAATGCTCTTATACATTTTCCCCAATAATGAGGCTTACATTTATTCTATTTTATATATTTTTATTCTATGCCTAACCATCTCACTGGTGATAAAAAAAAATGCTTTATTAATGTAATAAAGGAAAAAAGAAATAATGATAAATTTGTTCTAATTTAACTAGATAAAATGAATTCTTGTGGTCTTAATGGAAGAATAGATTATGTTCTCTAAAGAAATATTGAATTATAGAAACATGATTTTTATTTAATAGAACCATTTACACTTACCATTTAATAATATTAAATAATAATTCTTATGGATCTAGTGGTTCATATGCTTTTTTTGTTCCTTCATTCTTTCTAGGCATCAGTTACATGATTTTAAAAGGTTCTCTCATTCTATTGCTATCGAGGGGCTTTTCCAATGTCCTCCAATAGCCAAAATTTGATTTCCCATGCGGGGCATCTAAAGGGAACCACGATCATAGGCTTTGCATAGAACCTCCATCTAGTCATGAATGAAAAATCATACAGATTTATTCCTTAAAAACAAACAAACAAACAAAAAATGAGAGAGATTTGGAAGGAACTTGTTTTGACTAATGATGGTAATTATTTTGTTTAAAAATCCCACAGGTCTTAGGAGGCTCAGCCCAACACAGTAAGTTGGAGTACACAAAATGGCAGCTTGAGCAAGGGGGAAGCCGGTCTTCCCAGGGCATTTCTCCTCGATTTTTCCCAGGAAAGAAGTCCAACTTCGAGCCATTCAGTACAGTCAGAGTAGGGAGGTAAACAAAAATGCTTTCCATTTCACTGACAAATCTAAAACACAGGTCAAATTGGCCTTCCGCCAAGAATAAGCAGCCCCGACATTGTCCCCATTCTGTGGAATAGAATCTCAGAGATTCCGGCTCACACGTGGCAGAAGGCCCTGGCCGCCAGTCAGCCAGCTAGTTATCCGCGGAAGTGGCTCAAGGCTGACACTCAGATTAACTGGTTCACACTAATTTACTTCACACAGATTCCATTTATCTCCTAGAAGATCCCCTGGCAGCAGCTTATAATGGCATATCCTAGGATGCCTGCCTGCATGCGTTTTTAAAGCAGCAGTGCTTGATGAATCTGAGTCCAGAAAACAGTTCACAGATTGAGGAGTAGGTGCAATCAGAAAACATCCAGAGGCACAGCTGGGACTTGGTAGCTTGCTTGACTGGTCTGAGCAGCTGAGCATTAACTGTCTGCTTTTGTGTGGACTGCTCACTGCCTTTGGGACAAATCAGAGAGCCACTCCCATTTTCCTTCACTACTCCCCCTCCAAAGGAAATGAGAAAGTGCATCACCCTCCAAGTAGCATGTGCAGCTGTAGGGAAAGCTAATTTGACCATTTAACCTTTACTCTTTAAATTCAGTGATATTGCTGATCTCGGTAAAACTGCAGCTGATAGTTCTAAGGTTAACATGCTGGATAATTGGACTAGGCAAATGTAGCTAGAAAAAAATAAGTAAAAGTGAACTCCCAATTATTTTATTTACTTTCATCAGTGAGTCCAAAGAGCTGGCTAAGATGCCATGATTGTGGGGCTAGGTGGTTACCACCTTGATGCCTGCTCTCCCTGTCTACCATTGGGCTTGGGAAACATACAAAAGGGCTCCATATTGGTGTCAAATGAATAAATGGGTGGATGAGTGCACAACCAAGTCACTATTCTTTATTTGACATTTTAGAAGTGTGGGGAACCACTCACTGTTTTTAAATTAAGGTGTAAAATACTGGGAATCCTAATGGTAACATGGTCAGTATCCAGCGTCAGAAGGAATTGAGAAGATCTAATGGCAGGGAGGCAAACAGAATTAAACAATAACCATTTAGTGGCAAATCTACCAAAGCAGTAGCAAAGCACATTTAGTATTTAGAAGGTTAAACACGGCTGCCATAGCTGGTTGATGGAAAAAAGTAGGATTAAGGCTTTTGCATGAGACTTGACATGATCGTGTTGTCTGCCTGCTGCCATAAGCTTTGAAAAACAGCTGGGATCACCTTCTTATAAGCTCCAACTCAAAGATGTTTAAGCAGCCCCAAATCCAATTAAACAGGGGTAAATAGGAGGAAGAATTTTACTGAGCACAATCATCACATTTTTTCTTAATGCAAAACAGCATAAGTGCAGGTTAGACAGCGCCTTAATCTCACATTAAATCTCATAGATTGCTGATTTATACAAAGTGTGGCAGTCCCTGCTTTCTATATTGGTGTGCTTAATTTTAGGTCATTATCCTTTATTATGTGACTTGTAATCCTTAAAGCCCATGATTGTGTCTGGGTATTTGGCAAGGATTGTACTTGGCAATACACAGCTTCTGCTTCTAAGAGTGATGATTTAATTGAAAGATATAGTATGATTAGATGTTGAATTACATACATTGCCTTTCTTTTGTAATTGGCTAGTTTCTTGTAAGTATTTCCTTCAACAAACATGGTTTAAGATCACTATTCACTTTTAGGGCTGGGGGGGTGGGGAGTGGAGACAGCTTTCATAACCTGAAGGCAAATAGCTTATTGTTATGGAAATTTATCCCTATTGAAGAGACAATTCAAATAAAATCCTGGCTCATCCACAAACAGGGTAGTTTTATTCAGGTTGTTATTTTTTTGTCTCAGTTTTCGTATCAACATAATAATAGTAGTAATAATGATTGATAGTAATAGATGCATAGAATTGTTGTACAATTAAATGAGTTAAAACACAAAAAGTGCTTAGACTAGTGGCTAGAATCAGAAGGCCTGAATAAATTTAATATTATTACTTGTATTTAGCCCTAGCAGGTTTGGCTCAGTGGATAGAGTGTTGGACTGCAGACCAAAGGATCCTGGGTTAGATTCTGATCAGGGACACTTCCCTTGGTTGCAGGCTCCTCCCAGACCCTGGCCTTAGTAGGGGTGTGTGCAGGAGTCAACCATATGTGTCATGTTGATATTTCTCTCTGACTTTCCCTCTCTCATCCACTTTCTCTAAAAATCAACGGAAAAATATCCTCAGGTGAGGATTACCTAAAAGTATTATTACTTTTATTTATATGACTTTGCCTAGAAATATGTGTAAATGGCAAAATGTCCAGCCTTCAGATTAAGGCACTTTGTTTTTATTGTATTTAAAATTTCTCTGACCTAAGAATAAAAAATTCAAATACTTATGTAATTTTGAATTTCACTTTAAATTGTAGAAATCTAGAAGAGAATGGTAGTGGTTTATTAAAAAATAGTTTAAGGAGGCATGTGGGTTTGTATCCATTTGATAAAATCCTGCACCAGGTCATTTGTAATATGCTAAATATAGAAAGCAGTAATACCTACTGGTTTCTGATAGTGCAAGCAAACTAAGTACATATCTTTTACCATCACTTATGCGTGATCTTTGATTGCCAGTCATTCTACTGGTTTCCATTCATGTATTATGAGCTAGTATTGAAACTGAAAGTCTAATCCAGCTCAGCCCCATCAAAGGCAAAACCATTAATGGAGGGTAGTCATTGGATGGATTCCAAAACTAAAACACAGACAGAGTGGCTTGTCACTGACTTTCCATTCTCTGGTTTCTAGGATAGAGAGCACCGTATCAAATAATAACAAGAAAACCTTTGCCTGAACATCAAGTTAAACAAGATCAAAAGCATGCTTACACCCACCTTAATTAAGCACAAAGTTGAAAAACCTATTCATTTCAGCTCCATATTATGTTTCATAAACATAAATCCCAAGTTAAGATTGCCTTATATCCACCTTTGGCCATAACTAAAAACTCATCTATTTTGACCAGGTTTTTTACTGCTGCTTCTCTTGCCCCTGTATGTACAGGAGACAAAAAAGTTTGATCAAATCACTACATGGTTGATACCTTTGTAACAGCAGCTGAAATAACCGTATCAGAGAGTTGGTGTTTGGAAACATCTTAGCAAGTACATTAGACGTTAAGTAGTGCCTTCCTTTTGGTCTTTTACAACACATACTTCATGAAATCTCATTAGCATGAACTTACTGATTATAGCACTATTACAAATTTGAACAGTTTCAAAATAGAATAAGAAGTGGGTCAAGTTACTCATAAGGGAAAGAAAATAAGATTGTCATAAGATTTTGATGACAACAGTTTACCACAGAAAATGAAGGAGTAACGTGCTTTAAAAATTCAGGAAAAGAAAAAATTTGAGCTAAGATTTTCTATCCAGCAAAATTGACCTTTAGATATAAAGGCAAGCTGATATGAGCATGCAATAACTTAAGGAATATGATTTTAATAAACCTTTCCTAAGAGCCTACTAGAGAATGAGCTTTAGACAACCAGCAGACTTAAAGAGACACTTGTGTAAGAACAAGCAGTAAGCATTAAATACAGGGGTGAGTAAAAGTAGGTTTACCTAATACAAATACATAATATAATAATTAATAAATAATAATGATACAAGAATAAATTCTGTATTTCACAACTCACAACTGTACACCTACTTTTGCCCACCCCTGTATACATTTACCTGTAGGACTAAGTCTAAATGATATCCATAGAAACATGACTATCTGCTCTGACAATGCAGGGACAGAACTGTGGAAAAACTGGGAGGGATTAGAAGGATACAGAGAGTGCATAGAAAGCAAGATAAACTCACTGATTACAAGTATTACCTGGGATTAAATATTATTTCAAATTAGATGCTGGGAGAGAGGGAGCTGATGTGTTACTAGCAAAGTTATTTCAATATTGCTCATAGCTGAGAACCAATCGGCAATGGCAAATTATGTATTTGTAAAGGTATTAGCCTAAAGGTAAGCATTAGAACAAAAATAAACTTTCCCAATAGTCTCCCATTCTTCCCCCCAAAAAAGGCAGAGAAGAGATTTTGAGAAACTGACCATATAGTGAAAGAAGGCATACATTTTAATATACATATTTATATGAAACATCAATAAATGTTAATACTGTAAACTTTATTAAGCTCTTAGAAGGAAAAATGATCATATTAGCTAAAAAAGTAAAATCTAACACTATGTTGTATAGAAGAGACCCACTAAAAACAGAGATTAAGAAATATTAAAAATAATATTAAAATATTAAATAATAAAATATTAAAAATAAAAGAATGGGCAGAATATAAATAAATAAAAAGAAAGCAGTGGTCACAATATTTTTGAACATGGTGGAATGGAAATCATTCCATTAATTAAGCACTAAGTAAGGACACAATGAAGGGCATTTTATGATGCTCAGGGCTACAATTCACAATGAAGTTATTTCAACTACTGATATAACTCACATTAATATAATACAGTCATTTAATAAAAAAGATACTAGGAAGTACAGAAAGAAAAAATTAATAATAGATAACTTTAACACATCTTTCTCAACCTGAGATAGTTTGTGGAAACAAAATATTGACATGTACACAGAAAACTCACACAACTAAATCAAGAAGGTAGATCTAATAATCAAACTCTGAATGCCAATAATAGAACACATTGTTTTTAAGTGCACATAGAACATTCAGGAAAATTGGCCATATCTTAAACTCCAAAGTAAACCCACCAATAGTCCAAGAAAGAGAATTAGCATAGACAATTATCTGATCACAATGCAATAGTAGAAATTAATAATATCAAAAACCAAAATGATCTTTTTTACCTAGAAATTTTAAAACTTTCAAAATACTATACTGAGTAACTCTTGGCTTTAAATGGAAATTCAATACAAAACTGAAGAACTTTTACAAAATTACAATAATGAAAGTCTAACATAACAGAATCAGTGAAATTAATCCAGCTAGGAAAGAACATTTTATAAGATTAAAAATCTAATTAATAAAAATGAAAATGAATTAAATACCCAACTCAAAAAGGTAAAGAACAATAAAGTAAACCAAAAGAAACTAAGAGGAAAGAAATACATAAAATGAGTTAGAAAACGGAAGAAAAAACACAGAGATCCAAAAGTTATTAAACACACACACACACACACACATACACACCCCACAAACAAAAAACCAATAGCCCTGGCAGGTGTAGCTCAGGTGGTTGGGCATCCTCCTGAGCACTCAAAGGTTTGATTCCTGGTCAGGGCACAAGCCCAGGTTGTAGACTCAATCCCGGGTGGAGGGTATGCAGGAGGCAGCCGGTTGATGTTTTGCTTTTACATCAATGTCTCTCTGTCTCTGTCTCTGTCTCTGTCTCTGTCTCTGTCTCTCTGTCTCTGTCTCTGTCTCTGTCTCTCTGTCTCTCTCTCTCTCTCTCTCTTCTTCTCTAAAAATTAATAAAATATTTTAAAAAATAAAAAATAATCAATAAAACCAACAAGCCACCAGCAAATCTAATTAAGAAGTAAAGGAAAATTCATACATGCACAAAATCCAAAAAAAGAGAGGGAAATAGCTATCAATAGGGAGAGTTTTAAAAAGTCATGAGATGACAGTGTTCAAATCTGTACAAATTAATCTGAAAAGCAGATTAAGCAATTTTTTGGAAACTTTGGGCAAATGAACAATTACCATAGCAGAAATGGGAAAGAAAACTCATTTGAAAAAATTTAATACTCCGCTGTGATAAAATATATATGCCTCAACCCCAACGCCAGCATCCTACCTAATATAGAAATTTTGACTTTCTCACCAAAGTAAGAAAAACAGCAGGATGCCTACTATTTCCAACTACTATGTAACATTGTGTTTGAAGTATTCATTAATGCAGTTAGCCAAACAAAAATAATGAGAGTCCTGGTAACTGAAAAGGAAGTAACGAAGCAATTTTTTATTATAAGATACAGTTATGTATCTTGAAAACCCAAAGAATCTATGAAAAACACATTTCAAGCAAAAAGAGAATTTAGTAAAGTAGCATGGCCTATAAATCAATAGTCTTCAAAAATTCAAACAAAACCAGTTAGAAGATATAATGAAAAATAAGGCTGCATTTACAGTAATTTTAATAAATAATAAGAAATATCCAAGATTTATATGAGGGAACTCTAAAGTACTCTTAAAACGCACAAAAATAGATTTGAACAAATGGCAAGATATACCTTATTCTTGTAAGGAAAAACTTGGAGTAACTAACTAAATTATTTAACTCTCTGAATCTAGTCCTATAGCCTAATATCATTAGAAAACAATCAAAATTATAAAAAACAAGTCCAGTGATGTTAAAAGATAAGGAAGAGCATGGCCTTATCTGAACTCATGATTCAATAGACTACACCCGGTCTCCTAAGAATTGTAATTATCACATGAGAAGACAAACAAAAAATATTTTCATTGTAAAATTTTTAAACATAAAATTTAAACAAAGGAGTGGTTATTTTCATTAAAACATCTAGAAATTATTTGTTAGAAATGAGTTGCACAAATCGTTCATGCTCTGGTATTGCAGAATAACTGAAGCATTATATCATATCATTAATTCCATGAACAATGAGTGGTGGCTGGGTATCAGCTGCTATGTGAGGTGTCAGGTACACAGTGGTGATCAATTTCTACAATTCACTGAAAATCTTTGTACTTCAGTGGTAATATCTGTATTTCAGGTTTTGGTGGTAGACACTAAAAATCAACCATTAATAAGAAGAATGTTCAATAAAGGGTAAAGGGGCAGGCTGAAAAGCCAGGCCCAGAAAAGACAGGAACAGGGAGCATCCAAAATTTCCTTGTAGAAAGAATGCCTTAGTCTCTATTAGATGCCATGCCTGGAATAAATGAACTTCATCCACTGGTTCTGCCCTTGCCTTGCTCAGTGTAAAGTTTTGAGCCTCGGAAAATTAATTGATTGGTTGAGCTACAGGCACCTGCTACCCATTGGCCATACTGGGGGAAAAGATGGAAGAATTAATCTGGCGGTAGATGCTTCAGGCATGCCTATGGCGTCTGAAGTGGAAGGACAAATGAATTTATTGTCCCTGCAGAAATGCACAGAAGAAAACGAGATGCTCTTGGGGCAGCAATGAATGTTAGGCAGCTAAAAAGAACAGAGGCCACTGATTTCCCAAGGTTGACATGATAAGCTGCATGCCTTCTTTGTAATTGACCACTTGGGTTTGTTTGCTGTGTAAGTCTATACTGAATGTGAATTAATCTTTTCCAATGAATGACAAATGTAAAATTGGTCATAGGACACTCATCAACTTAGCTCACTCCCTATAGTAATTTAGAACTACATGCTGACCATCTCCTACCTAAATGTTCCTTTCTTTAAAGTACCATATTCCTGACCTTCCTTCTAAATGTACCTATGATATAGTATCTTAAATAGGTAAGACTTCCCAAATAGAAGAGAAATGGCCAGTGCCACCTTGCTCCTGCGGATTAAGCAGAGTAAACCTGGTGTGAGAACTTGAACTCTTAATATGCAACATGGTTAGTTTCCATTGCACACTGGGCTTGGAATTCCTGTCGTGCCTCCGACCATGGGCAGAATTTCAGCTGACTTCAAAGAAAGCGATTTTGAGAAGAGTGAGTTAGTTACCAAAAGGAGAAAGCCAGGTATTAATCTTTGATCAGCCCCATTTACTAATTTATAAAGGCATTGGGAATTGGAGTGGGGTGAAAAAGTAAGCTCGGAAGGAAATATTTGTAGTGAATGCTAATGATTTCTCCAACCATGTCATGAACTGTGCTTCTTTTTTGGGGAGGGGGCAAGATGCATAGCTTGACTGTAAAACATTACATATTATTTGGTAGTTTATAAGTGATTATCAGATAAAAAAAAAAAAAACACAGTTCTGGCCACTGAAAATGGAAGAGCCATTTGCTAGAAGGGACTTACTCAAAGTTGTTACAGAAGACATTTGTGGAATTCAAAGTCCACAGGAGATATTAGCATAGTCAGCAGTGCAAATAGTGCTTACATGTTTGTGTTCATCATCTTAACTGACATAGAGAAGGCTGGGAAGGACAGGCAACTGAATTCTGGGGCAACTTAAGGAAGAAAGAGAACCCAGGCTGTGCCCCGAGCATAAAGAACACAAACACAAACAGCTACGCACCGTGTGTGGCAGTAAGTATGAACAGCAGCGCATTCTTTATTCTTAGGGATTTTAATTTTGTTCACCATTTAGATAGGCATGGTTGGTGTCCTTATAGATCTTATAGTTTACCAGGGAAGAGACACTGAACAAGGAATTGCAATCATGCACATGTGATGAAGGTCATGCTGGGGGACTAGGGTGCTTTTGGAGCATTCAGCAAGAGGACGTTAGAGCACTTCGTTTCTTGACAGAAGTAGAATATAGCAGATAGACTGTTTAAACATTGTTACGTCAATTTTCAGAAGATTTGATTGTGTACACACACACACACACACACACACACACACACACACATTCTTTATATACATAATTAGAGGCCCGATGTATGAAATTCATGCAAGAGTAGGCTATCCTTCCCCAGGCTGCCAGCACCAGCTTCCCTCCTGCACCCGGGACCCTGGCTTCCCTCGCAGCCCTGGCTTCACCTGGAAGGTCATCCAGAAGGATGTCCGGTCTAATTAGCATATTACACTTTTATTATTATAGATGTCCTTTAACCCTTAATACAACCCTGCCAAGTAGCTCCACATTTCCCCATTTATCAGGGACGGAGGAAATTAAAACTTCAGGTAGTTAAAGGAGCATGCCCTAACACAAAATCAATGCCAACACGGTAAAAAGGGATCTGGTTTCAAAAACAAGCTGATTTGAAAAGTTTATTATTATTATTTTTTTAAAGATATGGAGGCCATAGGCTGACAAAGAAAGGAAAGAAATGATCTTGTCAGGATTCATATTAGCCTAGTGCACCTAGCAATGTAAGCCACGAAAGCAGAGAACAGCACAGCCCACCTGCCTCGTGGGGCGGGAATTGTGTGCTCCTATCCTAACTATGGCCCAATTGGAAATCAGGAGGCCTTAGAACAAGCATGTGTTTCAGGTAGTCAGTGGGAAAAGATGAGATGAGGAAGGAAGTCCACTTAAGTCTTCATTGCTTCTAGGGACTTCTTAGGCACCACATATCTGGTCCTCAAAGTGTGGTCTCTGGACCAGCAGCATCAACATCACCTGGGAACTTGAGAGACATGCACATCTCGCACCTGACCCCAGACCTACTGAATCAACAACTCAGGGTGTGGTCCCAGAATCTATTTTAACAAGCCTTTCTGAATCTGGCAACCCCAGAGTAACTTCCACTGGAGGTCTCATTATTTTTAAGTGCTCCTCTGGCTTTGTATACATGAGTGTGAAGAGATATGCAGGCAGAGATTTCCTTAAAAGCCTGGTTTGTGTTTTGTTTCTACATTACCAATACTCGAAGAATCCAGTGATCTGCATTTCTGTTTTAGCATAAAAAACACTGAGTTAGGAGGAGCTAGTGACTCCTATCCAAGTGAATGAGGTAGGGGATTAAGAGAGATCATGGGAAGATTATTTTTGGTAATGTAATAATTGAATGACAGAGTTCTAACCACCCTGACAAGGCTACTTGAATTCTGATTTGAGGTTTAGACATACCCTTCATCTCCCAGTGTCACACTCTCCTCCACAGCAAATGTTGGTACTTCCACAAAAGCAATGGTGAGAAGATTGGCATAAACACCAGAGGCTTCATACCTACTATACATTAGAATCACTTGGCATAATTTATGAATATGCCCTATGACTGGTCCAACTCACAATTAAATCAGAATGGGGGTAGGGATGGGGTTGTAAAGCTCAGGTGACTCCAGTTAGTAGCCAGCATTGGTAACTATTGAACTGTGCAAATCCATATGATTAAATTAGATGATCTATTTAAAGTGCCTGCCCTAGTTGGTTTGTTAGTGGATAGAGCGTCAACCTGCAGACTGAGGGTCCCCAGTTCAATTCTGGTCAAGGGCACATGCCTGGGTTGTGGGCTCTATCCCACAAGAGGCAGCCAATAAATGATTCTCTCTCATCATTGATGTTTCCGTTTCTCTCTCCCTCTCCCTTCCTCTCTGAAATCAATAAAAATATATTTTCAAATAATAATAAATAAAGTGCCTGCCATAGTATAGGACATATAGAGCAGGTGCTTAGCAAATGTTCCCTCCTAAATCTTTTCCATGCTCAACAAAAAAGTTGTAGGAATAAAAGGTACTAATTTATACCTTTTTCTAAGCAGCTAGAGTCCATATACCTCTCTCTCCACTTCCTGAACTCACATAACACTTTGCCTTTCCCAAAAGTTTTACATAACTAATTATATAACTATTACATTTCTTATTCTCCTACCTGTATGTTGTTTACTCAACCTACATGTAAACTCCTTGAAGGCAAAGAGTCTATTGTTATAATTCCCTCTTTTTAGGACCTGATGCTCATGATCATTCTGTTCTCTCCCTGCTCTTTCCAGTGCCTACAACAGGTAACCACAGAGCTCCTGACCCCAGAACCTGCTTGTTCCTACTGAATATACTCTAGCCTGAATCATGATTTATTACCCATACTGGAGGCTCAGTGCACCAAATTCGTGCATGGGTAGGGTATGTAGGCCTGTCCGGCGATTAGGGCCGATGGGGGCCTTTCAGCTGCTGGCTGGGGCTTTCCTTCACTCCACGCCACCCCCTGGTGGTCAGTGCACATCATAGTGAGCAATCGAACTCCCAGTGTCCTGGTTGAACTCCTGAGGGGACAGTTTGCATGTTTGCCTTTTATATATATACAAGATTTCTGCCTTATTCTTGCACTCAACTCCATAATATATTCCCAAAGTCACATACTTAAACCCTGGCCCTACACTTAGGCCCTAGGATTTCCCAGAGTTATCTGTTTCATCCGTCATAATTTGCTTTTCCCTTCATTCATGCAGATACTTTTTATTCAAGAAGATTCCAAGTTACCTTCATGACTGCTGGTGTTCTTAGTGACACAAGCTCCACAAATCAGAGTTTCAATTAAACCAGAAAAATCCAAGTTTAATTAAACACAATCATTGTTCATTGAATACTGTTTGGCGGCAAGCACTGTGATAAGTGCTGAGGAAGTAGGCATGATGAGACATAATTTATGTCCCACAGTTGCTTCCCCCTCGCAAGGGTCTTGACCAGGATTAGCAAATTTTTTCTTAAAAGGCCAGATATTAAATATTTTAGACTTGTGGACTATATAGTTCCTATTGTAACTACACAACTCTGCAGTTGTAGCAAAAAGCAGCCACAAAAAATACATGAAGGAAAAGGAACCCTCATTGGCTGCTGGTGGGAATGTAGACTCATACAGACCTATAGAAAACAGTTTGGTGGTTCCTCAAAAAATTAAGAATGAGTTACTATATGATCCTCTCCTGAGTATCTACCCAAAAAACTTGAAAACATATATTTGCAAAGATATATACACCCCTGTGTTCATTGTAGCATTATTCATGGTGGTCAAGACATGGAGACAATCAAATTGTCCTCTGATACAGGATTGGATAAAGAACATGTGGTACATATACACAATGGGATACTACTTAGACATAAGAAAAGATGAAATATTGCCACTTGTGATAATATGAATAGACCTTGAGAATATTATACTAAGAGAAATAAGTCAGTCAGAAAAAGCTAGGAACCATTTGATTTCACTCAAACGTGGAATATAAAACTAAAATTCATAGACACAGACAACAGTATGGTGGTTACCAGAAGGAAAGGTTGGAGGGGTACTGAGGGGTAAATGGGGCCACATATATGGTGATGGAGATGGTTTGACTGTTGGGGGGTGGGAAAACAATGCAAAATACAGATTATGTATCATAAAAATGTACACTTAAAACCTATGTAATACTATTAACCAATGTCACCCCAATAAATTTAATAATACTGAAAAAGAAAAACTGAAGTAATTTGTGGTGGTTGTATTCCAATAAATTTTATTTTCAAAAACAGACAGCAGGTTGGATTTGGCCCACAGGCTGTAGTTTGCAAACTCCTGGTCTTGATAATTTCTGGCTGACTCATCTAACCACCAGCTGAGCCCAAGTTTCCACAGCACAATGATGGTGTTAATATTAATAGAGAGCTCGTCATACCTCTACTTATTACGCATTAAAGTAAACTTACTGCCTTTTCATTTAAAGCCCCATCCAACTACCACCCTAGTCCAGCAGAGAAAAAGATGTTTTGATCTCCTCCATAGGGAATGGTTAAGAAAATGGATAGAGACTTTCTTTATACACACTGTCTTATCAGATAAATAGGACTCCATTCTAGACGTGCTATAAATCAAAAAGTAGAAAGAATTAAATCACCATTAATTTAAGGAATATATATTGGGCACCTACTAAGAGAGAAGTCCTGGAATACAGGTCTTGAAGATGGAATAGCAAACAAAACACACATGATCTCCATCACATAAAGATTAGAAACTTACTAGGAGACATATAATACATACATAAACATTAAAAGTAGAAATAGTTACTAATTACACATGAAAAGAAGTGATCTGAAAGGAAGTCACAGGGTGTTGAGAATGAATAATGGAGGGAACATAATGAAGTCTGGAGCTCAGGCTTCCCCAAGAAAACAACTTTTACAGTAAGGCCTGAAAGATGGGTAGAAATGGGTGAAGATGGGAAAGATCACAGGATGAATGGATGCCTTCCTGAGGCAGGAAGGAGCTTGGCCCAGCCTAGGGCCTGGAGTGAGGCCAGAAGGACTGGAATAAGGAAACTGGGGGAAGCACCTGGCAAGAGACTGAAGCTGGAGAGGTGAAGGTCAAACCATAGCCTAATAGAACTTGTTGAGGGTTTTATATTATATCCTACTTCCAATGAGAAGACACTGAAATAATTGATGAGGGAATGGCATGATTAGACTTACATTTTTAAAAGATCATTCTGATTGTTGTGTAAAAAATGGCTTAGAAAGAAAATTTGATCAAACTCACTCTGTACCTTCCTCCTTTAGCACCTTCTCTGGAGAAAGTGCCTTGGAGCAACTATGTACACAGTAAGGAGATGGGTAAAGGGAGAAATTCATATCTCTCTTCTCCAGGTATAACTGGAAACATTTATTACCATAAATTTGCTTCCCTGTGCAAACACACAATCATATTGCTATATACGAATTCCATTTATAAATCCTAGAGTCACCATATAAAACAATTAAGATTCGACCATAAGATGCTCTGGATGAAGAAAGCAGGGGACCAGAGGCAGAAACTCCTTCAAAGAGGACTCTGCTAAAGAAAGGCATTAATTAGGGTGGTAACAATAGACGTAGGGTGATAATTCTGATAAGGAGGGAGAGGCATCTTAAAATAGACAGATACACACACACACACACACACACACACACACACACACACACTCACACTCACAGACATTCAAACACTATTTGCTGGGCAGGAAGCTCCTGACCCTGCCTGGCAGTTGGTCTCCATTTAGTTCATGGTCCTGTGAGATGAGGGTGAGGAAGGAAGGGAAGTGGCCATTCGGCCATCTGCTGCTGAGCAGATTCAGAGAATGGAAGGAGTGTGGTTGTTTGGAATGCCCCATAACTGTCACCTGACATTTTAGACTATCCCCAATGAATTTTTCTACATCTATCTCTGCCTTTGTGTGTGTACTATTATGTACAAATATTCCAAAACACAGAGTCAATATCAGGGAATTTCATTTGGGTGATAAAGCTATACATCTAAGGTTAGAGTTCTGGCGTCAGCTGTATAGTATATCAGTGCCTCACTGGGCTCATGAATGCCACATATTCTCCACTATTTGTTTAAGCCAGAGTTATTCATCATATACAGTGTCACAAAGCACATGGTCACATCTCATATGTCTGTTTCAAGGGCAGGACCAATATGACCTTTGACTTTTTGTTCTACAAAAGATAAAATCATTCCTTAGAAACATTGTCTATTTGCACAGCTACCAAATCTGCTATTAAACGGAGTCTCAATTTTCTGCAATATTGCTTGTTAAATGTTTATAGCTAATTTTATAGGCTAGACTAGGTGTCTGAATATTTTCTAATCTCTTAATGGTTTCGCTTTCCTTATGTTTTATGAAATGAAACACTGGAAATAACAAGGTGGTTTAGAAAACTCTTTCTTGGCTGAAAAACCTGTATAATATAGAAGAATACTCACAAATATATTCTGCATTGGAAGACATGTTAAGACATTTGTTTCTCACTTATTTTTCTTTCCATCGCAAATATTAACCAGTAAATACCTAATGCCAGTTGATTCACCCACTTTTGCTTTGGAAACCTACGGCTACTCAAATTCAGGGAGAGTCAGCAGGGTGAGTCTTTGTTTCTCTGGAGTACAGAAGCCCTACACAAAGTGATGGAATTCCAAATGTGGATTGAAAGGTTCAAATCACAGCCAAGAAAATGACTTCGACCACTGTCAACAGTCAATATCATTTAAATCTCTAGAAATCTTACTTAAAAAGAAAAACTAAAACTAATGGCAGTCTTTTGAGACCTTCTCACGGAATATTACAGGATTAGATAGGGGAGGAGAAAATCCTATTGCCCAGTAGAAGGTAGAAGTAATTTTATTACCTGGCAAAATAGTGGCTTTATCATTAAAAAATTCAGCCAACGAGAATACAACGTCCTTTGACCTAGTAGATAAAAGGTCAGAAAGCAATTTTGAATAATAAATGAGACCTGTTGACCTAGTGACCCAAATCTGGCAGGGTCAGTGTTCCCCCTTTCACCAGATGCTGATGGCAGACACATACTCACAGACAGCTCAGCTAATGAGCCATCTCAGTCCAGGCTGTAGGTGCTGCAGTATTGCAGGGTTCTGTAGCACAAGAGAGAATCGCTTTTTAAAGCTGTTGTGTCATGTAAAAAGATATCATAGAAATAGTTCTATTGTTCTTTTAAGGAGGATCCTTTCCTGCCTCCTCATGCTTCTACTTAGCTGTAAAATTTAGCAGATACCTAAGCATTGGTCAAGGTTTATATTCTAATTTATTTTCTTATTTTAACTATGGGAAAAAAAGAGCTCCTTTTATTATATTTATTTCAGTTATGTTATTAAGGTGTTTGCATGAGGATTTTCTGAAGATCAGAATGAGCCTACTTATCTTTAAAGATGTGACCTTTTGCCCTTCGTTTTATAGCAAATAATCTTCATGTTTAGATATTTAGCAGTTAAGCTAGATGAATATTTCTGATATAGTAATTAAAAATTTTAAGTTTGTTTATATGACAAAGTGATCTAATATAGAAATTTAAAAAATTTCAACAAAAATAAAAACATAAATATGGCTTCAAACTAAACAAGCCATCCTTATGATATTAATCTTTTAAAATTTCATTATTGCTTTTGGGAAAAACAGATGTTATAAAGTCAACTTAGTAAATGTTTATAATATTTTAATGAATATCACTTTGACATCTTTGATTAAGACAATGCACAGTACATTTAATTTGTGTTTACTTGGTATTCTTTTAAATAAAAAAATGTCAGGAGTCTGGCCAAATTCTAGTTTAGCTAATTACATTTTTCTTGCTAAGCCCCCTTTCAGCTTTCAACGGAAAACGATATTCTTTTCCACTCTTCATATAAAACTCTTGCCAATGTGTGAATTGCAGAAGGATCACTTAGTAAAATATCATTATCTCTCCTTGCAGTAATATAATATAGGAGTGTAGGGGATTTTTAAACCAATAGTTTGTTGTTTATTATAAATTAAAAACAAACAAACCTGAACAATGGAGGATTTGGAGAAAAGCCAATCACATATTCATCACAATTCCCTGTATCTTCAAAGCACAGAAGGCAAATGGCAGCCAAAGCTAGTAGTTGTTCAGTTTGTTTCAAGTTTACTCAGATTGACTCACTGAACTGAATAAATGCACATTGAACATTTTTGGTGTGCAGAGTCTTAATAAGCATTATTGCAGCATGTGAAAACATTTTGTCTTTTGCATACTGAGCTTTTCTACCAACTCACACACTTTCAAGTAAAAGCACTTGACCTGGATTTATGGTGAGGTCACCTTCTAGTTAATTTATAGAATAGTACTGCACCTGCTGAACTGCGACACAGGAGAAGAAATGAGTGAATTCACAGGCTTGAGGAGAATAAAATGACTCCTCATGGGTAGTGTGGAGCATTTCTTTGTCCCACCAGAGCATTTCACATTTCTTTTCATTTTGGCCTCACTAAAACCTGATGTGGAACATATGCAGTTATGTGCTGGCAAATTTTTAACAATCTGCTCTAAAAAAGTAAAAAAAAACACCCCAAATCCAAAAATCTTAATTTATACCAATTGCTGATTTTCATGGTGCAGATACTCCCACCATAACCAGTCCAAGCTACCAGTGATGCCTGGAAGAGATGTGTACAACGGGCCTCCTGACCTGGTGCTGGCCGGCCCCATCACACCACTGGATCCAGGGCAGGTATCAGTATCCTCCTTTTAAAATTGAGAGAACTGATGCAGAGAGATTAAGGCACTGATCAGAGATAAAGAGGTAAAGAACAGCAGGGTTAATACTAGATGTATTTCACTACCAGTTTCTGAGCTTTTCTCCATTTCTGTACATTTGGGGGGGTGGGGGGAGAAGGAAGAAGCATTAAGTGCCAGAAGAGTAAGAGAACTGTACACTGATGCAGGAAAGCACGTACCCTCCATAGAGACGAGAGAGGCAGGACAGCCACATGGAGATCTCACATGCAAAGGACAGGAAAGTAGGAGATAAAGACTCATACACAGAGGAAATAATGGTAGAGAGAGCTGGACAAGGATAGGAAGGTAGCGGGAGAAACACAGAGAAATAAATAAATAAATATATATATATATATCCTAGGAACTATGCTAAAATTGCCAAGGCATTTTGAGTTAAGGTTTTTAAAATTTTTTTCCCACATGAAGAGTGAACTACTAGCATCTAATAGTGACACTGCAGGAGGAGCGTGATGGTGCTCCCGGCACCTCTGGCGAAAGACAGGAGGAGCGCGATCGTGCTCCGGGGCACTCTAGGGGTTAAAAGGGGGGTGGGAGTGGCCGGAGAGAGGTCAATGGAGGAAAAAAATATTGTAATAGCTATGTATGGGCGGGGCGGGGGGGGTACTTGAAATATTAGGAGGACCACTCTGTAAAGTATATGATTGTCTAACCACTGTGTTGTGCACCTGAAACTAATACAGAATGATATTGAATGTGAACTATAATGGGGAAAAAAAGATGGAAAATTGTATGTTATATGTTTTTCATCATAATAAAAAAAAGTCTTATGTCAGGGAAAGACACCCCTGGCCTTTGACTTAATTTCATCTAGGTAATAAGGCAGATTAAATATAATATCCTGATTTATTCCTATAATTAGTAAAAGGCAAAGTGTAGCTGAAGGTCGTCATCTATAATATATTAAAATGTCACAAGTGTAGGGCTATCATTCCATAACATTTCATCTTTCTCTCTCTTTTTGGATGTATATTCATTTTTCCCTTTTGGCTCATTTCCCTCTTTCCCATTTTTATTTCTCCTCTCCTTCATGCTGTAATAAACATATTTCTTATTTGTGATATTCTTTCCAGTTTTTGAATCCCTATTAATATAATAACTAACCACCTATGTTTCATTCCCCCACTCTTCCACCCTATCACTCACAATGTAAGTAAATTAAAATAAGGTTTGGTTTATTTGTTTTATAATCAGACCACTTATTTGATTCTTTTGCTGGCTACCTGCTTTGCAACTAACAACAACAAAATGTTTCCTGACTCTTCATGATAGCATTACTTTGCAAAGAAGATGGGGTGTTTACATCTACTACCTAAATATTCTTATAGCACCCCTTCAGAAAAATGATCTATTACTTATTTTCTTTATACAAAATACAGTAGACAAAGGAAATAAGGTAATTTTCTTTTAAAAATAGCAAAATGAACTCAGGATTGAATCCATACTTATAAATTATTATTTTAGGTTATTTTTCACTATGATACACTATTTCAAAATCAAAATATACACTAAAAATTTAAACACCTTTTCTTTAAAGATAAATGTTTGGGTAAAAATATATTCCACCATTTCTCTATAGAGCAAACACATAATAATGCTACCCTTTACTTGCCAATGTAAATGTTTAACAGAGGTATAATAAAGAGGCAAATGGGTGAATGGGACCCATCTCTTGGAGAAAACATTTTACAAGCAATAAAATAATAAGATTGAATAGATTAACATTAGTATGAGGATATGGATCATGATGATGAAACTTTACAGCATTAAAATATGTAGAGTATTCTTTTTAGAACTAAAGATTCACGTTTCCTCATTTATTTTAGTTTCCATTATGTTGCAAGGAAGTCACTTTTTTCTCTAATCTGTGAGTTCACAGAATTCACTTAAATGTTTCGAGAAGCGCTGCTCCTCGTAGGGTCTGGGAATCAGCAGGGTGACATTCGCCGTGCTCCTGTGCATGGATGGATGGAACTGACTCATCAACTGTCACCTATGTCACCCAAATCATCCATGTGAAGCAGGCTGACTGGGCACCGTGCTGGCAATTATCTGGTGAACCCAGCCAGTAAGCTGCCTAGACTGATAAAAGTTCAAAGAATAAACATAACTGCATTGGGAAACTGTGGAGAATCCTTTCTGATGGTTCAAAATGCAATATCTTGACTGAATTCATTCACAACAGCAGGCCAATCAAGCCATCTAAAATCAGACAAAAGTACAGAATGCTATTACAGGTGTTTTAATACCTACTTTAAAACATAGCATAAATCTTATCTTTATAAAATGTAAATTACTGGTATAAGTCATGGTGAGTACATGTATAAAAGTTACTCGCTAATGTCACAACATATACATTACACGTACAACATAATGCACACATACACTTATATTGCACACGCATTCACAATAACCTGAATGAAGAATTCAGGTTAATAGGGCAATCACGAAAGAGTTTCGCTCT
Source organism: Myotis myotis (assembly GCF_014108235.1). Lineage (NCBI taxonomy): Eukaryota > Metazoa > Chordata > Mammalia > Chiroptera > Vespertilionidae > Myotis > Myotis myotis. The sequence continues at coordinate 170,348,575 of NW_023416313.1, forward strand.
GTATAGGTAAAAGAGGAGACGTCTGACTTCAACAACTAAACAATGGGTATTGCCAAGGTTGTCTCAGGCAGAATAAGAAGCTGCACTCTGAAAGGTAATTTACTTTATTAGCGCTTAGTATATCAGGCTATCCAGAGAGTGTAGATGCCAAGAGGCAGGGGCACAACAATCAGATCAAAATGAACAATTATAATGTCATTACACTGAATTTTCTAAGGTTAGCAAGTTCTTTCCTCTTTTCTAAATGAAGAGAGCCATACTGTGTTCAGCATTTATTACATTCTCTTGAAATGTCAGGCAGTCTTGGGGAAACAAGTTGACTGTCCCTTTAATATGATATAAGGGGCCCTGAAAGGAAGGAGCACTATATGGAAACTTATTTTGGGTGAGCTTCCGTGTTGCTTAGACATGGAGATGATGAAGAGTTTCACCTCACATGCCACATCCAAGAAAAGGGTAGCGACGGCTTGGAGGGAATGTCCAGAAGATTTCTAATGTTGTATGTGGACCTAACAAAAGCAGTGCCCTGATCAGCGAGCAATGTGTGCGTAAGCTAGGAATGGAGAGGAAGCTCATAGGCACCTGTGTGATCATGTGTAATGAGATCTGGGCTGAGGTCAAGAGATAGCTAGCCCCATGAGCTTGGGAAAGTGGCCATCAACCATCATGAAGCTAATTTCTTTAACTCTTAATAAAGGGGGTGCTACTAAATAATGTTCAAGGTTCTCATTAGCCCTAAGATAATTTACTAGTACCTAATATTTATACAATGATATTACAATTCAAAAACATTTTACATATATTAATTTCTTGTATTCTTATTATTCATCTATATATATAAAAAGCTAGCGACCGGAACACCTTAACTATCAGAATGCCCAGTTGCTATGATGCCCACTGTGGCCAGTGAACCCCCGATCGAGGGTGGGCAGGTGGCCAACCTCCCCCCACCCCTCCACGGCCCTCCCCAGCCAGCCCCGCCCCTGATTGGCCTGCCCCACACCAATAGGGGGCAGGGCCAGCCAGCCAACCTCCTGCAGCCCCTCCCCCAACCCAGGCCCACCCCAGATCGGGCCTGATCAGGGTGGGCCAGTGACCAACCTCCTGCAGCCCCTTCCCCTGGCCAACCCCACCCCCAATGGGCCCCTGCCACCCCGATCAGCCCGCAGCCCCTCCCCCTGGCCGGCCCTGCCCCTGATTGTCCCCCTCTCCCCCAATAGGGGGCAGGGTCAGCTGGCCAACATCCTGCAGCCCCTTCCCCCCACTCGGCCCCACCCCAGATTGGGCCTGATCAGGGCGGGCAGGTGGCCAACCTCCTGCAGTTTCCTCCTCTTGACAGGCCTGGACCCGATCCACCCAGACTGGGGCCAGGCCAGCTGGGCCCCACCCATGCACGAATTGGTACACTGGGCCTCTAGTATATAGATAAAGAAACTAAAGCTCAAGAGGCTACCAAAGTGAGATACATATCGATGGTTCTGGGATTCAGACTTAGTTTTCATCCAGTGAACACATTGCCTCATACATATACAAGTGTACATTTCTATGGACATGTCAATTGTATTTCCTACTCCAGCACCTCTCCTGGCTTCTCCCTCCTGGAGCCGCAGGGGAGAGATCCCAAATCTATCATGGCTGCCTTTCCTGCTTAGCCCAGACCTCAATACATCACTGCTGGAGCCACTGCTTGTTGATGGGCTTCCACCTCAGAAGGGACCAGACCCATGGACTTCCCTGCAATGCTAACGATCTCTAGCCGGAGCCCAGCCTGGAACCCCAGGAGAGAGGGAAGCAGCAGATGTTTTTTTCCCCTCAAGATCCTGCTGTCTGCGTTGTGGGGCATAAAAACCAATGAGCTGAGACATAATGTTGTCACTGGGAAGCATTAAAGGAAGCAGTTTATGTTTGCTGAGATTAGCTTGAACAAAATAGACAATGGTGTATAGGAACCTGAAAAAGAAAATGCTTCTAGTACCTTCATTGCTGTACTTGGAATGTATGAAATAGTGGGTGGGAATAGCTTCTTCCCCGCTGATGATAAAATAGTGGTGATGGTAGAACCATGGCACAGTGGGGTAGAGCTCAGGGCAAGATCCCAATCCATTGTCTTCCCAAGGACACTGACTAACATGGCTCCACTTCTACCATAAATGTGACCTGGAATCTATTGCTCTTTCCATAATAGGAATTCATAAACTCTAATATTGTTTGGATGTATTTTGATAGCAAACTATTATCCTATACTAGTCCTTAATTGTCCACATTTTAAACATTTAATTCCAGATTACCTCTTCCTATCACCTAGCAGGTTTTTGGGATTGTTCTAACAGACACTAATTGTTCAAGCAAACCAAACTACAAGTATAACATAGTAGTCTTGACGTCAAAAAAAAAAGAGAAGAAAAAAGAATAATAATAAAACCTGATTATAAATTTCACATACCAAATTTCATTAGACAACTGAAACTTCATTGAATATTATTTCATATATACTACCCTTTGTCTTTGATCTTTAGGGAAATGGCTTAGGGATGGAGTGAAGGAGAAACAAGGATTATTTGATTACCCCTCAAAATGATGATTTAGCAATTCAACATCCATTAAAGTATGTTTAATGCAATGTCGATTGATTTCCTAATTTATAAATTCAAAAAAGTTAAAGACCACAAACTAGGTTGCTCTATAAAAGAGGACCCTGTAATGCATTCCAAAACCTTATGCAGATGACTTTTTTATTTTATGTGCAACTGCTTTCTTCTAGTGGAGCCAATGAGTGTGGCTGGCTTATTCTGATTCACAGCAGGAAATGTTACTTGCCTTTTGATTTCATTAGTGTGATAGGTTTTTTTTAATAGTGAAGCAAGAAACCAGTTTCAGAATTAAAGTCTCAATAAAATATTTTGCCTTTCAAATCAAATGGGGTATTCTGCTTTTTAACTTACTCTATTTGCATACTATATATATATATATATATATATATATATATATATATATATACACACATATTTTACTTAAATTCACTTTCTTGGTGAGTTAGAATCTTATGTATGGAGACAAGCAGTTATCCGTTTGGTTTATCAATGTATGAACTAAACCCAGAATTAGTCAAAAGAAATATAATTCAAAAGCAACAGCAACCTTAAGTGGGTATTTACTCATAACTTGCCAGTATATTTTCCCCTTGATTATCAGCACTATTTTTTTAGGATTGAAAGACATGGACTCTGCTCCTGTAGGGGCTAGTAGAAAGCAAAAGGAGTTTTCATTCCCAATATGAACAACCTTTCATGAGGTAATTGTATGGATTTTTTTTTCCAGAAGTACAATGAAAGAGTAAGAAAAAACATGCAGATTTTCCTCTCTTTTAAAATATGTGTCTTAAAGATTAGGTGACGATCAGCCTCCCCAATAGACTCTTATTTTTCCTTACAGTATCTGCAGGAAAAGCTCATTTGCAGACAGCTGCAGTATGAGCTTCCGTTCCTTGCCCTGTCATTGACCTCCAACCTGATCTCAAAGAACCACCTTCTTTCAAAGTGAGAAGTTATTCATTTACCATAAGAGCTCAATTCTGAGCCTCTTTAGCAGGAACTGGCAGTTGTGCCCAAATAAGAAGGTTCTGTGATCCTGACGACTGTCCTTACACAAGAGGACAAAACCACTAGGAAACTTCCGTTCCCATAGCCACAGTAGGTGGCCATAAAGTTGGTGTTGAAAACGATGGCTGATGTGCAGCGATCACAAAAAGAGAAAGAGAAATCATTAGGAGTTTGCACTCGCTCTGCTTATATGCCAGGGTTTGCCAATTATGTTCTCTTCACTTGACAGCTTATTCATTGAGCAAGAGCTGCTACATTAATAGTTCCCCGACAGTCTTCTGTGTGCAACTTTAAAATAAAACTACTCCACGAAGAGAAGTGATAAACATAAATGGTAAGCCTATTGGATAATCATTACAAATAAATAAAAAGCCTTTGATACAAGCAATTAGTCACGAGCATTACAAGTGGAAATGCAGTCCCGTGTTAAAGAGACAGTTTAGAAGCGCGTGGCACATTTATCACAGCTCCACAGACAAGTTATTGAGCTGTCTGTGAAAAAACAGAGCCAAACAGGAAAGCTTTCAACAGCGAGCAGCGGTTGAGGTCCTTGATTGATAGAGCTAGATGATGCAAAGCTGTCCGATGGCTTTCTGCAAAATAAAATGAAGGAACCCAAGGTCTTCCATGGTGCTCTCTGACCACAGATGAACAGCTACTTCATTATGGCCCAGATTGAGGTTACACCTTGCTCCATAGTCTGCCACTTTCTGATGCACACTGTTGACTTGACTAACCAGCCATTGTGTTTAACATAAGGGGGTCTCCCATCTTCAGTTTTTTTAAAAAGGTTTATTATAAAGGGCAGAAGATGGCACTGGCTAAAAGCTGTGATTCTGCATGTCCTTACCAACAGCTCTTCTAATGGCCATGGTGTAAAGGAAGAGTATTATGGTGGGTTTCCCGAGTTCATCCACTTTTTTCTTCATTGGCATGTTGTAATTCCAAAGAGACACAGCAAGGAAGTACTCCTGGCCCAGCGTGCCAGGTGATTTTTCTCCCTCAAGAATCAAGGTGCTGCCTTTATTTATTTTTGAGGATACTGTATTTATTCTTATTTTCATTTTATGTTTTAAAATAGGGAATGAGTTTTAATTAGGGAAAGGGCAGTGTTGGGAGGATTGTTTAAGAGAAGGCCATCAACTTTTCAGGCGCCTTTAGTAGGTTTTTGTAGCTGACATTTTGCTAAGGCATTTAACAGGAAATAATAAAATGCTTTAATCTTAGTTTCTAGCTTGATTTTGCCAACTAAATTTATTAATCTCAAAATAACCACTCTGTATTCTTCTAGAATTTTCTTGTGTGTGTGTGTGAGTGAGAGAGAGAGAGAGAGAGAGAGAGAGAGAGAGAGAGAGAGAGAGAGAGAGAGAGAGAAGAGAATATGGAGAAAGAAGAAACTTGCTCTAGAATAATTTTTTAAAGATTATATTGTTCCAACTATCTCTTTATACATCATTCCCAGAGTTTACTCTCTAAAGCAGTGGTTCTCAACCTTCTGGCCCTTTAAATACAGTTCCTCATGTTGTGACCCAACCATAAATTATTTTCATTGCTACTTTATAACTGTAATGTTGCTACTGTTATGAATTGTAATGTAAATGTCTGATATGCAGGATGGTTTTAGGCGACCCCTGTGAAAGGGTCTTTCCACCGCCAAAGGGGTCAGACCCACAGGTTGAGAACCTCTGCTCCAAAGGTATTATTACCATATTGCTTTGTTTGAGATTAGAGCATCATAAATCTTCAAGTTCTAATTCTTTATTGGCATTTTTTAGTTGTATTATTTGATTTTGAGTACCAAAAACTGCATTGTTCTGAACACTTGAAATTTTATTTACCTAATAATGGACAAACATGTAAATTGACCGTCCCTCCATTACACTCACCAGCCAATCAGGAGAGTATGCAAATTAACCCAACAAAGATTGTGTTTAATTTGCATATGTAGGCACAAGGCAGCAGAGCGAAGACTGAAGGCTCTGGCCAGAGCAGTGAAGACTGAAGGCTCCAGCCGGAGCGAAGGCCTGGGTCCCGGGTCCGGGAGGAAAACCGGTGCAAGCAGCCAGGGGAAGGGAAGGCCTATTGCACGAATATCTTCGTGCAACAGGACTCTAGTCTTTAATAAATGACTAAACTGATATAGCACATTCAACAAAAAGGACTTCATATGAAATTAATTCAGATCAGGATATATTTCTACAACCTAAGTATGTGACCAAAACCTAATATTAGAACTCTTCCCCCTAAAGAAAACTAGCAATTGCACTATACTGTAAAATTTCCTGAGGAAAAAAACAACACGATGATAATAAAATCTATTAATCTATTCAGAGCCAAAATTTCTACCCCAAATTTAATACTAAGCAAAGTCATTATTAAAATATAATCAAAGTGTAACAGATTGACTTTGTTTAAGCTGAGGGCAATGAGAGTATTCTTCTACATAAAACAGGTAAGTGCTTTAGCACATTCTGGCTCTATTTTCTCTCACAGAAGTTTGTTTCTCCCTAGGACCTCACATATTTCCCAGTGCCTGAATTCCTTGTTATTCAAAGTACCTGTCACCTGGGGAATTCTTAGACTATCTAAGACCTCACCCCACAAAAGCAAGAACTCTGAATTTTAACAAGATCCCTGGGTGATTCATATATATTTCAAGTTTGGAAAGCCCTGCTTTAATGCATTTTACGTTAACCTGAGGACCTCTTTAAAAATAGAGATGCCCACATTCCACTATAGACCAATTAAATCAGCATGTCTGACAGTAGGACTCCAGCACTGGCATTTTTAAAAGCTCCCTAGGTGATTCAAATGTGCATTCAGAGATAGGGACCACCATTCCAATCAAAGCTTTGTAATCTGTTGTGTTTAACTTTTTAGAGCAGCTTCTAGGAACCTCAAGTAGTTAACATGAGTCTTTTTTTCTATAAATTAGAATATACTTTAAAGTTTCAGCTTTACTGTGATACTAGAGGCCTGGTGCATGACATTTGTGCATTGGTGTTGAGGGTCCCTCAGACTGGCCTGCGCCCTTTCGCAGTCTGGAAGCCCAGCTTGTGGC